>NC_090762.1:25097191-25234691 GCF_036898095.1 Palaemon carinicauda
TATTGGGGGGAAGATTGAGACGGCTCGTGACGGCTGCCGGTGGGAAACCTAACATACTTTGGGAAGTCCTCAGCCCTCTCTGGGCTGCCATCCACAATTTTTTGCTGCCGACGTCATAGCCAGCGACAGGCATTTTGTGGATGGGTGGAAGCCAGAATCCGACAGATTCTTACCCCTTCCATTGAAACTTTCATTCTGGCAAGGAGACAGTAGGCGGCCTGATAGTCCTCCTACCCTTCCAACTGTTATGTTTAACCATAATAATCGGAAACTCTCCTTCCTTAGTACTTTTTCTCCCTCTATCAGTTGATACTGCCAGGTACTAACCTAACAGCAGCAGTGCTGCCGGCTAAACTACAATATACAACTATACAGTACACATGTTTTCTAACATACTGTGTTTCCTGTTGCAGTCAATTGTTGGGACCATGATTTTGTGTTGAGGCTGAGTATTCCCTCAACACCCAGATGGTTTTTTCAATCATCAGGACCCTAATAAAACACCGATCAGTGTTAATATATACTACAGGTAGATAATGTTAGTATAGACACTTACTAACTCTAACTCTAGTTCCTAGAGTTTTTTCCTACCTTGTATTCTCCCTATCAGGAAAACTAAATATTATTACTGACAGAGGTCTCAGCAATGGCCTGGGAGAGGAAACACAAATATGTGTCTTTTCTACTTCCTTTCAAGCTTACTATCCTAAGCTACCATAAACAATAGTAATTACTATTGTTAATAGAAATTGTATGCTTTTATATCACTGATATAAAAAATTAAAATACTCATTGAGCCCCTTTTCCTTTACAGGAGGAGCCAATGGAGAAGTGTGCAGCCTTATCCTGCAACCACAAAGGCAAAGACTTTTGTAGCCACACGAAGTGCAGGATTCATGCCCCCTGCTGCATCGTGTCGGGAGTCCTCAAGTATTGGGACCCGAAGGGTTGTCCCACCTGTTCAACCCTGCTGGCCAACGGCTTCATAGAAGCTCCCTCAGTCAACATAGAGACTAGGGATACAGCGAGGGAGACCCTTCGCAAATGGGTAAGAAGGTTCCAGAAGAACTCTCAGGGACCGTACTTACCCAACGGCTCCCCTATGTGCCTATTGTTCCCCAAGGTTCTACCAAATGCGGTGGTACCCAGTAACAGGTCCAATCTCCCCTCATACAATCTTGAAAGGAGCCGGGTACACCAACTCCAAAGTCTCAGCATTGAGCAAGAGACATCCCACCTTTCTTGCTCCTTCCTCCATCTCTTTCCCCTTTCGGAGAAAGCACTAGACTTTGCCATCAAGGCAGTCGACGAGAGCAAACCCTGCCCAACCCTAGAGGAATGCAAACCATTCTCTCTAGCACTACCTACCTGCGAGGAGAAGGGAAGGACCTAACCTTCTCCGTCTCTTAAGTTGGATCCATAGACAGCAGGCCAGCAGTTCAATGAGAACCTTCCAAAGTTGCTGGACCATCTTCTGAGGAGGGAACAGGAGATGAATTAGAGACTTGAAACCTCCCTTTCTCATCACAACTGCCTGGAAATGACTGCAGGTCTACAGAACGCCCCAGAAATGTTCATTTTCCTGGCCAAGTCCCACATGGTTACCCTTGTGAAAGACTTATATGCTTTCCTCAGAGCGAGGAGAGCCTGCAGAGAGTTCGTTTTGGCCTCAGTGACCATAAGACACGAACAAGGGAGCTGATTACCTCGAGCATCTGGGGTAAAGACCTTTTCCCACAGGAACTGGTCCAAGAGATCATAGCCAGAACAGCCATGGAGAACAGGAACCTTCTCCAAAAGTGGGGCATGAGCTCAAAGAGGAAATCATCCTAGGACGGAGGTCCCCAGCCCAAGAATAAAGGGGCAAGAAGACCACGCAGACCTGCACAACTGCCGGCCGTAACTATGACCACGATGCCTCAGACCACTTTCCAGATGGTCCCTCAACAACTGGTAGCCCAGTCACCAGTGTTTAACCCTAACTTTTAGAGGTAGCCGATTTCCTTTCGCCCTAGTCAGAAAGGAAAAAGCCCTAAGAGAAATTGGCTGGGAGGTAACTCCTCTCGGGGCCGAGGAGGACATGGTCACGGAAACAAATCCGCAGGACGCCCTTTGAAAAGAGGGGCTCCAGGTAGGAGGCAGACTGTATCACTTTCGGGATCGCTGGACCTTCGATCCCTGGGCTCACACCATATAACGAATGGACTCAGGTGGAAATGGAACAGAACTCCACCCCGTTTTCCAGAATTCTTCCAACACTCCACCCCCTCGTTAGAAGACTATACCTCAGAACTCTTGAACAAGAAGGTAATAAGGAAAGCGAAGTCCATCAAATTCCAGGGAAGGCTGTTTTGTGTTCCCAAGAAAGACTCGGACAAACTCAGAGTTATTCTAGACTTGTCTCCACTCAACAAGTTCATTGAGAACAAGTTCCGGACGCTTACTTTGCAACACACAAGGACCCTTCTACCAACAGGGGCTTACACAGTCTCAGTAGACCCAGCAGATGCTTACTGGCATCTTCCAATGAGTCGCCCTTTCTTCTCCTACCTAGGATTCAAGCTACAGAAGAACGGTGTCTTCAGAGCAGTGCCCTTCGGACTGAACACAGCCCCAAGGATATTCACGAAGCCGGCAGACACAATTGTCCAGCAGCTACACTCCGAAGAAGTTCAAGTAGTAGCATATCTAGACGATTGGCTGGTATCAGGCAGCCAACAAGGTGATCCAGTTCCTGGAACACCTGGGCTTCAAGATAAATCGCAAGAAGCCTCGCCTTCCTCCAGCTCAGAAGTTCCAATGGCTAGGAATCCAATGGGACTTAGTCACACCACCTCTCCATTCCATCCAAGAAGAGGAAAGAGATTGCGGGATCTGTCAAGAGACTAATCCGTCACAAGAGGATTTCAAGACGCCAACAGGAAAGAGTATTGGGCACTCTCCAATTTGCAGCAGTGACAGATCCGGTGCTAAAAGCATGTCTAAAAGATGTGTCAGGAGTCTGGAGAAGATACGAATCAAACGCTCGAAGAGATCAATCAGGGTTGACCCCGACCGTGTTGTGCACACAGTTAAGGCCGTGGTTAACAGCCAAGAGCCTAGCACGGACAATTCCCCTGCAACCACCACAACCATCAGTGGTGATACACACGAACGCTTCCTCTGAGGGATGGGGAGGCCATTCCCACGAGAGAAAAGTGCAAGGGAATTGGTCGCACCAGTTCAAAACCTTTCATATCAACGTTTTGGAAGCTCTGGCAGTTATCCTGACATTGAAGAAACTATCCCCTTGCAGAGCAATACACATCAGATTGGTTCTTGACAACGAAGTGATAGTAAAATGTCTAAATCAACAAGGCTCAACATCGCCTCACATCAACCCTGTGGTATTAGTCACCTTCTACCTGGCAAGGAAGAAGGGATAGCACCTATCAGCAGTTCACCTACAAGGGTTCCGCAAAGTGACGGCGGACGCTCTATACAAGTGAAAGCCCATAGAGACGGAAGGGTCCCTAGATGCAGACTCATTCTCCTTCACCTCGGAAAAAGTCCCAGAACTGTAGACCGACCTCTTTGCAACAGGCAACAACAAGAAATTACCTCGTTACGTAGCCCTTATATGGACCCTCAAACAGAGGCGATAGACACCATGTCCCTCTACTGGATCAGGTGGAATTGCATTTACCTGTTTCCACCAACCAATCTCCTGTTAAGAGTCCTCGACAAGCTAAGATCCTTCAGAGGGACAGCAGCAGTAATGGCCCCCAAGTGGCTCAAAAGTAATAGGTTCCCTATAGTTCTAGAGCTGAAACTGAAGCCGTTTCCTCTGCCGGATCCAGTATTATCTCAACTGGTCCAGAAGTTGACTGTCTATGCCTCATCATCGAGAACCAACAATCTGCATCTCATGATTTTCTCGCCCTAGCGGCGAACAAAAAGTTTGGAATTTCGAAGGATAAAGTTGGCTTCATCAAAGGGTATAAGTCAAGTTTGACTAGGAGGCAATATGAATCGTCAAGGAAGAAATGGGTTTCCTTTGTGAAAACAAGGAAACCGACAGATATATCGATATATTTCTGTTTCGCATTCATCATATTCCTACACGAACAAGGCTTGGCTTCTACTACGATTACCTCGTGTAAGTCGGCCCTGGCTAGACCACTTCTGTACACCTTTGGAGTGGACCTCTCTAGTGAAATCTCTAATAAGATCCCAAAAGCATGCACTAGACTCAAGCCAGCAACTCCTCCAAAGCCCATCACATGGTCCTTGGACAAAGTCGTGCACTATGCTTCAAACCTAAACAATGAGAATTGTACTCAGAAGGATCTAACACAGAAAGTCATTTTGTGTTTGCAATAGCCACAGGGGCTAGAGTTAGTGAAATAGTGGCCTTATCTAGAAACAAAGGCCATATTCAGTTCCTAGACACAGGAGAACAAACCTTTTTCCTGATCCTGCCTTTCTTGCCAAGAATGAGCTACCCACTTAGAGATGGGGTCCTTGGAGAATCTGTCCACTGAAGGAAGATACCTCTCTCTGCCCAGTAGTGTCTTAAGGTCTATCTTCAAAGAACTTCAGACTTCAAGGGAGGACAGCTCTTCAGAGGCGAAACCTCAGGATCAAATCTATCCCTACAACTGAGAGCAAAGCTCACCTACTTTATTCGCAAAGCGGATCCTGACAGTACGCCCGCAGGTCACAATTCGAGGAAAGTTGCTTCTTCGTTGAACTTCTTTCAACACATGGACTTTGAAAGACTCCGCTCATACACTGGGTGGAGATCATCCAGGGTCTTCTACAAACACTATGTGAAGCAAGTACATGAAATAAAACATTTTGTGGTGGCGCCGGGTAGTGTTATTAAACCCATCGTCTAGTGCTGCGATGAACAGTGAACTGTTTTGGGACTCTACAGTGTATGGGGTTATAGGTACACTTACCTTCTATAGTCTATTTTTTTTAGCGGTGCATATTTGCACCAACTCAAGGGGTGCCCTTTTAGCTCGGAAAGGTTCCTGATACCTGATTGGTTGAAGTATTTTTGTCCGAACACCTTCATTGTTCTCAAATAATTACCAAGTACAGTGAACCCTCGTTTATCGCGGTAGATAGGTTCCAGACCCGATCGCGATAGGTGAAAATCCGCAAAGTAGTGACACCATATTTACCTATTTATTTAACATGTATATTCAGACTTTTAAAACCTTCCCTTGTACGTAGTACTGTAGTGAAAGGGGATCATACAATCATTGAATAGCACTTTGGTGTCCTTCAAGGTTCTCTTATATTTCCCAGGAAAAAGTAAAACCAGCCAGTTTTGTTCATAGGAACTTCCTCCCTCGTAAGGTTTAGTCTCCCATTATAGGATGGGGATTTGTATTTGTATAGGAACAAATAATAATTTTTAAAGTACATTAATTTGTATTTCTCCCAACTATGAAAACCGTTGTCATTTTAGTTACACTAACAGCCTCAACCATCCTGCAAGTCCCAGGCGTAAGGTAAAATGTGAGTGCAGATCTGACTATAGGGTTGGGTTGAGTTTACCCTCTTGTTGTGGTGGCCTGTTGGTAGCATTCTTGCCTGGTGTTTGCTAGACTAGGGTTCGAGTCCTGCTCAAACTCATTTGTTCATTCAGCTGCTGCAACCTCGCTATCCTTGTGAGCTAGGGAAGGGGGTTTGGGTGAGCTTATAGGTACAGTATATCTGCAGAGTCTTAACAACAGCTATTGCATGGCCCTACGTGTTCCTAGCATGGGTAGAGAGGGGGCTTGGGTGCTGATCATATGTAATATGGTCAGTCTCTAAGGCATTGTCCTGCTTGATAGGGCAATGTTACTGTCCCTTGCCTCTGCCATTAATGAGTGGCCTTTAAACCTTGTTGAAAGTTTAATTTCAGTTCCAGCCATGTGGAAATCATACATCTATTAAAGGATTCGGGTTTGTATAGTTAGAAAAAATACAAATTACAATGTGATATTTTCTTTGTATTTTTATTGATATCACAGCTGGTTAGTAAAGACTAGTTATAAACTACAGGCTCCCTTTACTCTCAGCATAACTGTTATTGATAGTTATTATTAATTACCAGTGGTTCCTCCTCTGCATAAAGTAAAGTAATGGCAATAACCAAATTTACATGATTACATTTTTGCAATACTTTATTTCAGATACAGTACTTATGAATTTGTCGGGTGATTTAAAAAAAAACTATTTCAAACATTTAAGTAAGGCAATATGACCTTCACTTCCTAATTGAGGATACCTTCAGACCTGTCATTTTGGTCTCTAGGACTTTTGTCTTTTCATTAGATGTCTTCTTGTTTTTGCTCTAGTTCAGTATTTTTCATTCCCGTTGAACTTAGTATCAGCAGTGGTTCACTGCTATCTCAAAGTCAACATTGTTTCCTTTTAGTGGTCAAAGGACTAGTCAAATGTATTTATAGCCGAAGGATCTCTAACCACGTACTATTAGAATGAAGAAAGATCGTGCTTTCCAAATTTATTGTAGTACTTGATAATCGCTGTGAGATTTATTAAGACTGGAAGAAAATAAAGAGGGAATTGATTAATTTCAATGTTTTATTTCATAGGCAAAAAATGTTTATACAATTTGCTCAAGGAAAATTCAACCAATAAGAATTTTAACTCTAGAACATAAGCCTTGACTTATTACTGCACAGCTGCCACTGTAAAGATGTGGAGCTCACAATAATAAACAAGATGATAAAGATAAATTAACTTTTGATGAACTGACTCAGATTGTTGAATTATTTCATCAGTTGAATAACTATCTAAGGCTATCATTAGGTTCAACCTTTTTTTTTGTAACTAGGTTTGTATACTCTAGACCTTGCTTAGACTAATGTCGATTATGATTTCCTCAGATTTATTATTATATATGAATGGATGTTATAATAATTAGTTTCAATTGCCAATTGCAATTTTGTTTGATTCATAGGTTATTAGAATTACGAAGTATATTTAAAAAAAAAACTTCTTGAATACATGCCATGTCTACTCTTTTATCCTATCTTGTATGCATTTTATGTTTGCTCGAACAACTTTATTTTGTGTGCATTTTAGACTTATGGACATTTCTGTGAGCTTTGAAATTATATTTTGGGAGGTTAGTCATCCTACAAGTTTAACTTTTATCATTTAAAAATTTAAAAGAATCAATGTTTTATTTAAATTGTAGAATGAAAGAATAAATTAAATATTTTTTTTCATACTGATTTATTTATTCATCCTCAGGTTTTCTTTCTTAATCAGTATACCATTTCAACTCTTGAGATTCCGATAATGACAAATGACGGATATTTCTAGTCTTGAAATTCAGTTGACATCATTAGTAGAATAATGATTATTATGAGTATTTGTTTCAGCGCAACTTACAAACCTTCTGCTCTTTACTGGGGAGTATTTATATTGGCAAAGCTGAAACTGGCTGATAAACTTTTCTTGCAGGGTATAATCATGAACTGCTATTTAATGGGGAATCAGTGGGCTAGCCTAGCCCTCTGCTCCCCCTAGCACTAGTAACCAAACGTCACTTTTTAATTCTCACTCCCACGTTAATAATTAAAAAATTTCCCAAGTGGCTTAAAGCTAAAACTTTTAATCTTTTTCCTTTCAGGTGTGACTGCCTGTGAGGATCCCTATTATGGTGGTTTGTCTAGGCACGGAAGGGCGCTAGTGCGGCACCTCCATGTCGACTAAGGAAACCGATCTTCACTTTCTCTTTACAGCGTGTCGGGGTCACTCATGCATGCAGGAGTCTCCTTGTGCAGTATGTAGAGAGTGGTCACCATCCCAGAGAGATTTGGCAAACCAAAGAAAAAGAAGGCTAAAAGAGACTTCCTCTTTGAGGGCAGCCTCGAAAAGGAAGAAAGCGTGCCGACTTTCTCTTTCGTCTTGATCTCACCATTTTGACTGCTCGAACAGCTTTCCTTTTGGGCCAGCAGAGCATGAGTGGTGCACGTAACCCCGGGACAATTTTGCCTATAGACACTATCCGTGGCTCCTCCCAGACAGACGGCAGAGGGTTCCTCTGCAGCAAAATCTCGGATGACGCTGTTTGTCTGTTGTGGCCTTTCTTGGGGCTGATAGGTTCTTCGTCAAAAGGAAAGCTGCATGAAGTCTTATGAATGGGTAGGCGTAAACACTCAAGCGCTAAGACTTTGTCTCCCGCTCACCCTGATATTCTTCCTGCTTCGGCGAGAGGACAGGAGCAGTTGAGGACAATCACTCCTTGGAGTGACTTGTCGCCAGATCTTGTGATCTCGGGAACTAACTTCGGCTACGTTCCGGAGGTTGCGCAGCAAGTTGATCCTCTGGCAGGGTTTATCCGTAAGGAGGAGAAAAGAGATGCGCAACCTGGAGTTTCGCCTCCAGGTGTTGGACTGTCTACCCTTCTTAGGGAAAACAACGCATCACCGCCCTTCGAGCGTCCTGTTCCTCGCCCACGCGGAGATGCTCTGTCAGGAGGAGAAGAGGTTGGCCGATCCTGTAATGTTCTTCTCCTGAGTGGTTACCCCACGTGGTTTACTCGGAAGGGAGTTAAATTCGTGTATGCCTTGCTCCAGTCCATCGCAGCACAGCTTCTAGGAGTGGGATGAGATGAGGATGATGGGAAAAGGTTACTATCTTTTCCCCACATTGTCATCTTGCCCACCCGCCACAGCGAAGTGCTTTGCGCTACACTAGCCTAGTCTCTCGAAAGACGGACCTACGGGTACCAATTCACGTGAGTTAGAACCTACCTCGCCGCTGTCATGCAGGCATTTAACATTTGTCCTTCTTCGCCCTTCTAGGAAGACAATGCTCTCGTCTCCTTCGGGAGACCAAGTAAGCAGGAAAGCCCCTCTCCTAGACGCACTCGTAACGGATACAGTACTGCAATTCTGTCTCAGGTGGAGAGGCCTCACGCAACGTTGCGTACCTTACCTCTGAACGAGGAGGGAAGGAAAGCTTATTCACTTGAATCGAGTAGGAGTGATAACTCTTATGAAAGCGAAGCAACTAGGCATGCAGTAAGACCTCGCACACCTTAGATTCCTACTCTAGGGAGAAGGAGCGGTTTGAGGTAGACAAGCGAGCCAGCTCATATCACCCCTCTTAAGATCATGGTTGGTCACCTCTCAAACGCTTATCTTAGAGAGGGAGGAGACATACAAGCCAGCGCTCACCTCCACCTCTCACCTAGCAAACATGCTCTCACACCTGAGAGAGAGAGAGAGAGAGAGAGAGAGAGAGAGAGAGAGACCCTTTGTCGTTTTCTGTATTAAGAAAGAGGTATGTCAACCATTTCATCGACTCACAACAATGATGACAGAGTATTATGGGAAGTGATCAGAAAAGGACCAGGCCCTCCGGGCCAGAGTCAGGACCATGCTAGAGAAGGACGCTCTCCAAGAGGTCCTGGGAGGGTCCCCAGGCTTCTACAGTTGCTTATTTCTTGTAGAAAAGCCGTTTAGAGGCTGCAGACCCGATATTGACCTCTCGGCTCTGAACAAGTTTGTTCAGCAGATGGCTCAAATGGTTAGATAGGCTGTCAGACCTCACGAGTTCATGATTTTGTTGGATCTGAAAGATGCGTACTTCCAGATTCCAATACATTCATGATCCAGGAAGTACCAACGCTTTAACCCTAGCAGGACATATACAGTATACCAGTTCAAGGTGCTGTGCTTCGGTCTGTCCACAGTACCCCAGGTGTTCACAAAGGTCTTTATGTTAGTGTCTACTTGGGCACACAAGAACAGCATTTGTCTTCTTCGAGGGAGAACCTTCTCCTCCATTAAGACAAGCTCGCATTTTACCAGGATTTGGGAATCCTGGTAAAAACACGAGAAGTCTCAACTGCTACCTGTCTAAGATATAGCATGTGTAGGGATGAGAATCAGTTCCACACTAGGCAAGATCTTTCCGTCCGAGGACAGAGTAAAGAGACTGAAAGAGATAGCCCAGAGATTTCTCTCAAGAGATGAACTGCCACCACACCAGTAACAGAAGCTGCTGGGACACTTGACATCTCTAGAGAAATTAGTGCGTCACGGCTATCACCATATTTGGTCTCGCAGTGGCAGCTGAAGACCTTTTGGTTTCAGTAAAGAGACCCACTGAGTACTCTAGTATCAGTGGGACCCGAGCAGGAGACCCGAGTTGTGGTAGTTACACACCAACCTCCTCACAGAAGTAGATCTTCTCCCTCCTCCCCTATTTGTTGCATCAAAAGAAGGTTGGGGGCTGACCTGTTACACCTGACGGCATCCGGGCTATGGTACGAATCCAAAAGGCGGTGCCACATAAACCACCTAGAAGTGAGAGCAGCCTTCCTGGCCCTCAAGCACTTCTACCAGCTCCTTTCCTAACATTACATAATGTTGTTGAGCGACAACACTACAGTAGTGTCCCACATAAACAAATAAGGAGGTACCTTTTCACAGCACCTATGCTAACTAGCTGTAGAAGTCCTCAGGTGGATGGAAGAAAATTTGATAGTCTTAACAGCCCGCCTCATCCCAGGCAAGAAGAACATGCTGGCGGACAATCTGAGCAGGAGAATTCCGATAGTTGGCTTCAAATGGTCCTTGACTCAATAGATAGCCAGTAGTCTTTACTTTAACAATAGACCTGTTTGTGACATCCCTCAACAGGAAGCTTCTGGTGTACTGTTCTCAAGTACCGGGACCACAAGCGTTTTAGCAGGACGCTTTCCAATACCCGTGGGACAGAATGGACGTTATGCATTCCCCCCTTTCTGCCTAGTAACGAGGCTATTGAATAAGGTAAGGGGATCGCAAGATCTAGCAAAGACCCTCATAGCTCTGCTCTGGCAGCATGCAAAATGGTTTCCGGACCTTCTATATCTGCTCACAAAGGCACCAAGAGAGCTTCCCCCACTTCTCGAGCTGCTTAGTCAACTACACGTGAAGATGTTCCATTAACAATTCCATCGCTATGTCTTCATGACTGGAGGTTATCCAGCAACTCTCAGAAAGAGAGGCTTTTCAAAGCCAGTTGCGAAGCACATGGCAGGATACCTCTGGGAGTCGTAGTCTGTAGTATACTAGGTGAAGTGGTCCATCTTTTGTGGTTGGTGTCATGGATGGGGTCTCTCTTCTCTCAGTGCCTCTATTCCAACAGTAGTGGAGTTTTTACTGTACCTCAGGGAGGAAAAACTCTATTCGGTGTCTGCAGTGAAAAGCTCTTGCTCAGCCTTTGAACTAAATGGAGTTAACATTTCTTCCTCGACAGAATTTCTAGCATTCTTGCCCCCAATCGAAAGTTAGACCACCTCCTTGGAACATTGTCAAGGTCTTACATTCACCGGTAGGAGCCCCTTATGAGCCTCTTTGTTAAGCCTTGGTGAAGGACTTGACCTTAAAGACAGCTTTTCTTTTGGCCACGGCCAAAGCAAATAGAGTCACCGAGCTACATGGTCTTTCGTATAACATCGCCTATTCAAGGGGATGGGGGCAAGTCACTCTCATTTTCTTCCTTGAGTTTGTTGCAAAGACTCAAAATCCATCTGTAGCGGATCCTAGATTCGGGCCCTTTTGGATTGAGTCTCTGATTTGTAACAGACGATCCTGATCAACTGTTCCTATTCCCCGTAAGGGCACTGAGGTTATATCTCAAATGGGTGAAAAGAGCTCAACCCCAGATCAGGCTCTTCATCAGCATGGGAAAGTCCAAAAGGAGAATCACAAATCACTAGATATTCTCTCGGATCAGACGAGTGATAGAAAGGGCACTGGTCTTGGACACCTTTCCGTCAGGTAGATCTCCCTATGCACATGTCAGGGGATTAAGTACTTCCCTGGCATTTCGAAAGAATTTTCTTGTTCAGCAGGTACCTCAAGCAGGTAAGTAGAAATGTCAAACAATGTTCACCGCCCACTACCTGCAAGACATAACCCACAGGAGCCTAGACACATTCTTAATAGGTTCTGTGATGGCTGCTCATAACGTGATCTAAATACCTCAGCTCCCTTGTGGGACAAGTATCAGGTTCAAGGCCGTAGGTAACCTACGAAGTAAGTTTGGGATGAATGTGTGAGTGACTGGCCACTTCCTACTTCATCTTCCCCTCTCTTAGGGCACAGCATCCGAGGGATGTTGCACAGCTAACTTCGTTCTTCTGTAGGTGTTTATCACCCTCTTTGGACAACCTAATATATATGTATTCAGTATATTTGTTATGTCCCCGTCCTCGTGTCAGGGGGGAGGTGGGAAGAAATGTACATTAGTAGAGGGCATGGCCCGAGTAGGTACTATGTGCATTCTTACAGAATGATTCTTCATTTTCCAGCAGTGATTGCTCAGTCTGTCATCCTACGATGATAACATGGTGGATGATCCCTCAAGGTAATCTTATACAATAGGCCATCCTGGGACTGTTTCCAGCCACTTTGTCATGGACTTTCAGCCCCCTAAAGATGAGTCTCCACAGTAAAGAGCGGAAGGTTTCTATGTTGCGCTGGAACAAATGACAAATTTGGAAATAATTTGTATTTTTCCTAGCAATACAAACCTGGAGCTCTTTACACACACTGTACCCGCCAGCACCAGTCCCTGAAAAGCCCTGCCGTAATTATAAAAGTGGCAGTTAGTCGCTAGTGCTGGTGCCCCTGTGGCTAGCCTCCCCCGCTCCTCCCCTATTAAGTAGCGGTGGGTAATTATACTCTATAAGAAAAGCTTACAGCTAGTTTCAGCTTTGGCAAAATAAATACCCTACAATAAAGGAGTCCAAGTTTGTATTGCTAGGAAAAATACAAATTATTTTTAAATTGGTCATTTTGACTATATGATATCGAGATAAAATCTGTGGGACTTTTGAGAATGATTTATTATCTCCCACAAAAGCAGGGGCAGTTCACTGGAGATTTAAACTGATTTTACATACAGTAAATCAGTTGTTATTTGCAGATGATACTATACTGGTTGCAGACACAGAAGAGAAGCTTGGGCGATTAGTGACAGAATTTGGAAGTGTGTGTTAGAGAAGGAAGTTGAGAGTTAATGTGGGTAAGAGTAAGGTTATGAGATGTACGAGAAGGGAAGGTGGTGCAAGGTTGAATGTCACGTTGAATGGAGAGTTACTTGAGGAGGTGGATCAGTTTAAGTACTTGGGGTCTGTTGTTGCAGCAAATGGTGGAATGGAAACAGATGTACGTCAGAGAGTGAATGAAGGTTGCAAAGTGTTGGGGGCAGTTAAGGGAGTAGTAAAAAATAGAGGGTTGGGCATGAATGTAAAGAGAGTTCTATATGAGAAAGTGATTGTACCAACTGTGGTGTATGGATCGGAGTTGTGGGGAATGAAAGTGACGGAGAGACAGAAATTGAATGTGTTTGATATGAAGTGTAAGGAGTATGGCTGGTGTATCTGGAGTAGATAGGGTTAGGAACGAAGTGGTGAGAGTGAGAACGGGTGTAAGAAAGGAGTTAGCAGCTAGAGTGGATATGAATGTATTGACGTGGTTTGGCCATGTTGAGAGAATGAAAAATGGCTGTCTGCTAAAGAAGGTGATGAATGCAAGAGTTGATGGGAGAAGTACAAGAGGAAAGCCAAGGTTTGGGTGGATGGATGGAGTGAAGGAAGCTCTGGGTGATAGGAGGATAGATGTGAGAGAGGCAAGATAGCGTGCTAGAAATAGGAATGAATGGCGAGCGATTGTGACGCAGTTCCGGTAGGCCCTGCTGCTTCCTCCGATGCCTTAGATGACCGCAGAGGTAGCAGCAGTAGGGGATTCAGCATTATGAAGCTTCATCTGTGGTGGATAATGTGGGAGGGTGGGCTGTGGCACACTAGCAGTACCAGCTGAACTCGGTTGAGTCCCTTGTTAGGCTGGAGGAACGTAGAGAGTAGAGGTCCCCCCCCTTTTTTTTTTTCATTTGTTGATGTCTGCTACCCCCCAAAATTTGGGGAAGTGCCTTGGTATATGTATGTATGTACATACAGTTATATTTGAAAATGGAATTTATCATACTGTAGTTGTCAATGAAGCATATAAGAATTTTTAAAAATCAATTCTTTTAGCTTTTATTTACCAATAATAAAAAGTTTTTGTTTATGGCTAGTCTCAAAACATCTATTTGAGTTTTGAAGTTAGTCTTTTCCATTTTTAAGCAAACAAAACCGCTACTAATTAGCTTCCAATGAATAAAAGAAAATTGTCTTTGTTGTAATTGTCAAGTTGTCAAGCGAGAACAAAGTTTGTTTTGTTAGGTTTGCCTTCTTACAAGGAAATATAAATTGTTTATTGAAGCCATATTATAAGGTGTTCAGAAATGATAAGGTATAATTGTTGTACTATATTTTTATTTATATTCTAGCAGCATTTCAGATTACATCATAGAATCTCCCACTATTTTTTTTTTCATCGTTAAATAAGAACCCCCTCGGTTTGATTATCTAACATTATTTATGCTTTCACAGCAGAATTATTATTGTTATTATTAGCAAAACTACAATCTTAGTTGGAAAAGCAGGATGCTATAAGCCCAAGGGCTCCAGCAGGGAGAAATAACTGAGTTGAGGAAAGGAAATAAATAAACTACATGAGCAGCAGTTAATAGTTAATGTAAAATATTTAGTGACGCAGTTCCGGTAGGCCCTGCTGCTTCCTCCGGTGCCTTAGATGACCACGGAGGTAGCAGCAGTAGGGGATTTAGCATTATGAAGCTTCATCTGTGGTGGATAATGGGGGAGGGTGGGCTGTGGCACTCTAGCAGTACCAGCTGAACTCGGTTGAGTCCTTTGTCAGGCTGGGAGGAACGTAGAGAGTAGAGGTCCCCTTTTTGTTTTGTTTCATTTGTTGATGTCGGCTACTCCCCAAAATTGGGGGAAGTGCTTTGGTATATGTATGTATGTAAAATATTTTAAGACCAGTAAAAACGTTTAAAATAGGTCGGTCATATATAACCTGTAAGTTTGAAGTTCTGAAGTTTTACTAATTCAACTGCACGAATAGAAAGAGCATTCCACAATCTGGTCACAGGTGGAATAAAACTTTTAGAATTCTGTGTAGTATTGAGCCTTATGATGAAGGCATGACACTTTGAATTAACTGCACAACCAGTACTACGTACAGTGTGGTACAGTCTGGGAATATCTTAATACAAAGGATGGCCATAATTATGAAAAGTCTTATGCAATATGCATAAAGAAATAACTGAACGACGATGCCTAAAATTTAATATCTAGATCAGGGAGAAGTACAGTAGTTTAATAGATCACAGGTTATTGTCCAAAAAATTAAGATAAGGTTAAGCAGCTGAACCCCAGACAAGAAGACAATACTCACCTCAAGGTGGAATGTAAGAATTGAAAAAGTTTTTCAGAATAGATTGATCACCAAAAATATTGAGAAGACTCTCAATAAGTCAGTTATTTTTGCAATTGAGGAAGAAACAGACTCTTTTTAGCAAATCCTCCATACACTCTAAAGACAACGACTCACTAATTACAGCTATTTTCCAAAATCACGCACTTTGAAATAAGCCCTCACTTAATAGAACCACTCTTCTTTGGCATGATTGAATACTAAATATAAAATGAACAACAAAGCAACAAAAAATGTATTAAAAACAGTGACAACTGGGAAACTCTCTATGTAATGATAACAGCACTAAAACATTTCACGCACAAAAGACAATTGTTGTTTACTATTCGGACTATGTGCTTTCACACACACATTGTTATTGTTGCCCAACGAATCGTACTGAAAACAATCAAAAGTGAATGTTGTATAAACATAAATATTGAAGAATTTTCTAACGAAGTAATGATTTCAGTGGTCGCTTTGGCCGAGATAAGGAAATTCTGGGTGTATATGCATGGACAAAATTGCCTTTTTACCCTATAAGGGAGCTTCAAAATGACATAATCTTTCATCTGACATTGGAACTCCTTTTACAGCGTAGAAGTGACAAAATCAGAAAATGGCTGTGTGTCCAAATAGGGCTATTTTCGAGGCTGCCGCTACCCTTAAGGGTGCAATTGTAGTTCTGTACTCGTTCCTGATAAAAATATAAGTCAAAAGGTGAGGTTGGGGGCCGTGGCTCCTTGCCCTCACTCACTACCTGTCATTATACCTCATTAACAAATTCAATGGCAATTCCAGTTTATGCTGAAAATATATTTCCTACTTAAAGGATAAAAGGTTTGTACACCCATAGAAACACAATAATTCTATCTGATAGGAGATAGAAAACAGTATAAAAGGACCATGTGGCTAAAAACCCTAATTTCTTACAGAGGTGGCCTGAATGTTATATTTTGAATAAACTTATGAAATCAAAGAAATATTGATATTCTAGAACCTTGTACAAACTTATAACTGGATAAGTAGTAAATTTTGGAGATTCTGACAAAATTTCTTATTTTAATTGTTCGCTGAGGTTAGACAAGGCTCCGGCCATTTCCTTAGAAGTACAGTAATAAGAAAAGCAACTCTTTCTTTGCTTTGTCACGATAACACTAGAGACCTCTTACGAACGATTTTCCCCGAGTTTTGGGTGACTTTTGAATCTAAGTGTACGAGTTCAGAACTCTGTACTCTTGACTGTTTATTGCTCCTCAAGAGTTCATTCAGATGTTTGCCATGGTAGCAGCTTGTGACCACATTATTATTATTATTATTATTACTAGCCAAGCCACAACCCTAGTTGGAAAAGCTAGATGCTACAAGCCTAAGGGCCCCAACAGGGAAAAATAGCCCAGTGAAGAAAAGGAAATAAAGAAATAAATAAATGATGAGAATAAATTAACAATAAATCATTCTAAAAACGATAACAATGTCAAAACACGTGTCCTGTATAAACTATAACGTCAAAAACATGTCATATATAAACTATAAAAAGACTCATGTCAGCCTGGTCGGCATAAAAACATTTGCTCCAACTTTGAACTTTTGAAGTTCTACTGATTCAACTACCCGATTAGGAAGATCATTCCACAACTTGGTAACAGCTGGAATAAAACTTCTAGAATACTGAGTAGTATTGAGCCTCATGATGGAGAAGGCCTGGCTATTAGAATTAACTGCCTGCCTAGTATTACGAAAAGGATAGAATTGTCCAGGGAGATCTGAATGTAAAGGATGGTTAGAGTTATGAAATATCTTATGCAACATGCATAATGAACTACTGTAATTGAACGACGGTGTCAAAGATTAAGATTTAGATCAGGAATAAGAAATTTAATAGACCGTAAGTTTCTGTCCAACAAATTAAGATGAGAATTAGCAGCTGAACACCAGACAGGACAACAATACTCAAAACAAGGTAGAATGAAAGAATTAAAACACTTCTTCAGAATAGATTGATTACCGAAAATCTTTTAAGACTTTCTCAATAAGCCAATTTTTTGTGCAATTGAAGAAGACAGACCTAATGTGTTTCACAAAAGGAAATTTGCTGTCGATAATCACACGTAAAATTTTAAAAGAGTCATACAAATTTAAGGAAACATTATCAATATTGAGATCCGGATGTTTAGGAGCCACCGTCCTTGACCTACTTACAATCATACTTAGAGTTTTATTAGGATTCAACTTCATACCCTATAATTTGCACCATGCACTAATTTAAACTATCTCTATTAAGGGATTCACCAACCCCAGATCTACATTCAGAGGATGGAATTGATGCAAAGAGAGTAGCATCATCTGCATATGCAACAAGCTTGTTTTCTAGGCCAAACCACAAGTCATGTGTATATAGTATGAAAAGTAATGGGCCAAGAACACTACCCTGTGGAACACCGGATATCACATTCCTATACTCACTATGGTGCCCATCAACAACAACTCTTTGAGCTCTATTACTTAAAAAATCAATAAGAATGCTAAGATATGACCCACCCACTCCCAACTGTTTGAGTTTGAAAACAAGGGCCTTATGATTAACACGGTCAAAGGCAGTACTAAAATCAAGGCCAATCATACGAACTTCCTGACCACAATCGAGGGATTTCTGTACAGCATTGGAGATTGTAAGAAGGGCATCACATGCTCCAAGGCCTTTACGAAAACCAAATTGCAAAGTAGGGAATAGATGATTACCTTCAGCAAACCTATTAAGACGTTTTGCCAGAAGACGTTCAAAAACTTTAGATATGGGAGTTATGGAAATTGGGCGGTAATCAGTGGGACTTGAGCTACCACAAACACATTTACATAGATGAGTAACATTACCAATTCTCCAACAAGTGCTAAAAGCTCCTCTTCTTGCTATCTTCCGCAAAATAACAGATAACTTTGGAGCTAAGAAATTTGCTGTCTTTATAAAAAACAAAGGAAAAATTACATTTTGGTCTACACCTCCATAAGCATCAAGGTCCATCAACAGAGCTTTAATCTCACGAGATCGAAAAGCTAAACTAGTAGTTTAGCCTCAGGATAACAGGAATGAGGAAGTTCAAGTTTTCATTACTCTGTTTACTGTCAAAAACGTCAGTCAACAGGGATACTTGTGTGGATGTACAGTATCTCAAAGGGTTGGTACTGGATTGAGGTTGACTTCTCATTTTTGTTACACAAGGTTCTAAGTGAAATCCAATTGAAAAATAATGGTATATTTTTTGTCCTAATGGCATTATTCCAGGTGAAGTAAAATTGAATTAGGTAAATGAAGGGGTTATATTGAAAGCAAAATGCAAACTTATATAGTCTTTTCTGCCCTTGAGATGGCATTTGACACACTGCATTGTTAGCTCCTGTGGAGGAAACTTGCAAAATATGGAATTCTGAGCAAATTTCTCAAAATTCTTCAGTTCTTTCCTTTCAACGTGGAAACAAAATTCTGTTTATCTGATCCCTGTTGTGTTCAATCTGCTAATTTTCTCAATAATGGCCTTACTTCAGGGAAACCTTGAGAAGATGGATCCCAAATAGAATATCTACTATGCATATCAATTGGTTAAACTTCTGTATGCTGGTGATTGACAGACACTTAAATGAAAAGTGAAAAGTACTCTACTTGTCTTTTAAGCTTCAAGTCCCTTAGATCCAAGTAAGGAAAACTTTCTTCCATTTTCTGTTGTTCCTCTAACATCAACAATTCTTCATTAGTCAGTGGTTGCTTGTAAGTCTCAATCAACTGTTCAGAATCTTCTTTTAACTCCATCTCATGTTCCTTCCCAAGGGATACCAAATTCTTTGATACATCAAAGCCTTTGAAATCAAATGAATTGAGGGCACATTTTCTTCTATGAAGTATTCTTTGCTATTTGAGTCATTTCAATCCAAGAAGCACCAACTTTTAATAATGTTTGAAAAATTTATTAGGTCTTCCAAAAATCCTGGATTTTCGTGCTGTCATCCCCTGACGTAGTATCAACTACCCGCACAAGGTACATTGTAGATAGTACCACTTGAAGAGAGCTATGACACCTTAGTTCATGGGTTAAAAGAGAAACATGGTGTTTGTTGGCAAGAAAATGATACTCGCATTTGGGTTGAAGCTATTCAGATATGTGAGACATCTTGGTGCAATATCTAGGATTAACAACCTTAAAAGGAAGTTTCTTTAATTGCAATACTTCCTAACTACTGGTATAAAATTATTTTATCTTTCATTGATAAGAGCAATTTGGCATTCTCTTCCAAAATAAACTAGTTTCATTCCCATTGAAGATGAGTTCTGGAAAAAGCTTGTTTGTTTCAACACGGAGTACTTACCTCGAACTACTTTCTTAGGAGTATCTGGGATCTCCTCCCAACCGACCAGAATTTTATGTAGTTTCCCCATCTCTGTTTTCTATAGTGGGTACCTCTGTAGCGGATGAATACGCGCCATGAGGCGACCCCGGGTCAGTGAGCGTGCTTGGCCAGGTCTCGGTCATCAGTAAGTTTCTGGTCACGTCGTGATTCACATCTCGCCGCGCTCTCTTCACCCAGTGTGACCATTTGTGTCTCCACGCGGTCCCCACGTGTTCAATCCTAACCTTATCCACCTCTTTCCTGTGTGTCCCTGTGTCGATTGGTGCTTTAGTGTTCATGATGGAGCATCCCCGTCGTTGCCCCGGGCCTATGGCCGGTAAATCTTGTGGTGCTTCTCTCTCCAAGCCGGAGCTTGACCCTCACACCTTGTGTTCGTCGTGTAGGGGCAGTGTTTGTTCCCCTATAAAAGATGAGTTCTGGAAAAAGCTTGTTTTTCATTGTTAATATTCTTCAAAGTTACCGGAAATTATTTGGTAGCAGCAGCTTCTCCCTGATTGTTAATGTTGTGCAAGCTAAAAGGATCCTTTAATTGATTAAACTATCCATGACTTGTGAAAAGTTAAGTGTCAATTTCATCGGGATTTTTTTTTACTTATGTTCTTATACAAAGACTTGTCCTTATCTTTAATCATCATTTGTCTCGTAGGAATCCATTCATGCATCTGCCTGTCTATTCAAAGGGATCCTTCCTTACATTTCCCAGAGCTTTCCTTCAAACTTCAAGGCACAAGTACAACACAGGAGAACACCCACAAACAACTAAGGCACATAGCCAGTAGTCCTTCTAACCGAAACAATTGGGAAACTATTTGAGACTTATTTCTGGGGTATATATTTTTATTTTGTAAGCTTTGTTTTGAGCTAGTTCAGTTTATATTTCTTATCTCCATGTACAGGTATATCATTCTCTGTGTGGAAGAAAGATTGGACTTTCCCGATTTGTCACAATCCCCAGATCGTGACAAAACGAGAGGAGCCTGTTCCAATGATAAAGTTGAGACTCCAAGTCTGCTAGCATTAACTAGTAGTCCAAATACCAAATGAGATGCATCCCATTGGCATGTGACCATGCTGACACCAATGTGAATACCCGAGTAAATACTTAGAGGGCTGTGGACAGCCAGAAGCAAAGTACCCTGAACTGAAACACATTGCTCACTAGGATAAAGCATAGATATTTCATTGAGGAATGATTCACAAGGATTTGAAAATAGGCATTCCTGAGGTTGATGGAGATCATGAAATTGTTCCTCCATATTGCACTGTCTGACTGTGCTGGGAATTTCCATCCTGAACTTAGTCTGATGGACAAATTTGTTGAGCTGTCAGATCTCTCACTGGTCTCTAATCCCTTTAGGATTTTTTACCAGAAAGAGGCAGCTTAAGAAGCCCAAATAGTTCTCTGACTTCCTGTAAAGCACCTTTCTTCGGTATAGTCAACACCTCTGACCGGAGTGCGCGGTCTTTCCTCCTGGTCGATAAAAGAACCAGGAGAGTGGGAGAGCTTGTTTACGGGAGATAGAGAAGTATGAAAAATATAAGGAGAAAAATGTGGAAGTAAAGCGCAAGGTACGTGAGGCAAAGTGGGCAGCTGACATGAGGTGGGGTCAGGGATTGCGTCATTCATATGAAGAGACTAAGAAGTAGTTTTGGAAAGAAGTGAAGAGAGTAAGGAAGGCTGGCTCAAGAATTGAAGAGACAGTGAAAGATGGAAATGGAAGGTTCTTAAAAGGAGAGGAGGCAAGGAAAAGATGGGCGGAATATTTTGAAAGTTTTCTGAATGTTGAGGATAATAGGGAGACAGATATAATTGCTGTTGCAGGTGTTGAGGTGCCAGTGATGGGAGATGAGGATGAGAGAGAGATTACAATAGATGAAGTGAGGAGAGCACTAGATGAAACGAGAGTAGGAAAAGCATCTGGTATGGATGGTGTGAGAGCTGAGATGTTGAAGGAAGGGGGTGTGACTGTACTTGAATGGTTGGTGAGATTGTTTAATATGTGTTTTGTGTTGTCAATGGTACCAGTAGATTGGGTTTGTGCATGTATTGTACCACTATATAAGGGTAAGGGAGATGTACATGAGTGTTGTAATTCAAGAGGTATTAGTTTGTTAAGCGTAGTTGGAAAAGTGTATGGTAGAGTAATGATTAATAGGATCAAGGATAAAACAAAGAATGCAATCTTAGAAGTACAGGGTGGTTTTAGAAGAGGTAGGGGTTGTATGAATCAGATTTTTACAGTAAGGCAGATATGCGAGAAATATTTAGCATAAGGTAAGGAGGTGTATGTTGCATTTATGGATCTGGGGAAGTGTATGATAGAGTTGATAGGGAAGCAATGTGGAATGTGATGAGGTTATATGGAGTTGGTGGAAGGTTGTTACAAGCAGTGAAAAGTTTCTACAAAGGTAGTAAAGCATATTTTAGGATAGGAAATGAAGTGAGTGATTGGTTTCCAGTGAGAGTGGGGCTGAGACAGGGATGTGTGATGTTGCCGTGGTTGTTTAACTTGTATGTTGATGGAGTGATGAGAGAGGTGAATGCTCGAGTGCTTGGACGAGGATTAAAACTGGTAGACGAGAATGACCATGAATGAGAGGTAAATCAGTTGTTGTTTGTGGATGATACTGTACTGGTTGCAGACACAGAAGAGAAGCTTTGCCGATTAGTGACAGAATTTGGAAGAGTGTGTGAGAGAAGGAAGTTGAGAGTTAATGTGGGTAAGAGTAAGGTTATGAGATGTACGAGAAGGGTAGGTGGTGCAAGGTTGAATGTCGTGTTGAATGGAGAGTTACTTGAGGAGGTGGATCATTTTAAGTACTTGGGGTCTGTTGATGCAGCAAATGGTGGAGTGGAAGCAGATGTACGTCAGAGTGAATGAAGGTTGCAAAGTGCTGGGGGAAGTTAAGGGAGTAGTAAAAAATAGAGGGTTGGTCATGAATGTAAAGAGAGTTCTGTATGAGAAAGTGATCGTACCAACTGTGATGTATGGATCAGAGTTGTGGGGAACGAAAGTGATGGAGAGACAGAAGTGTCTAAGGAGTATGGCTGGTGTATCTCGAGTAGATAGGGTTAGGAACGAAGTGGTGAGAGTGAGAACGGGTGTAAGAAATGAGTTAGCAGCTAGAGTCGATATGAATGTGTTGAGGTGGTTTGGCCATGTTGAGAGAATGGAAAATGTCTGTCTGCTAAAGAAGGTGATGAATGCAAGAGTTGATGAGAGAAGTACAAGAGGAAGGCCAAGGTTTGGGTGGATGGATGGAGTGAAGGAAGCTCTGGGTGATAGGTGGATAGATGTGAGAGAGGCAAGAGAGCGTGCTAGAAATAGGAATGAATGGCCAGCGATTGTGACGCAGTTCCGGTAGGCCCTGCTGCTTCCTCCGATGCCTTAGATGACTGCGGAGGTAGCAGCAGTAGGGGATTCAGGATTATGAAGGTTCATCTGTGGTAGATAACGAGGGAGGGTGGGCTGTGGCACCCTAGCAGTGCAGTACCAGTTGAACTCGGTTGAGTCTTTGTTAGGCTGGGAGGAACGTAGAGAGTAGAGGTCCCCTTTTTTGTTTTTGTTTCATTGTTGATGTCAGCTACGTCCAAAAATTGGGGGAAGTGCCTTGGTATATGTATGTATGTAGTATTCTAAACGAAGCACATCTACTGTACACTGCTCAGACCTGTGGCACTATCACCTCATCCATTTCTTTGAAAAGTATCACTCCACTGGAGGACGAAGATTGGGGGAATTCCCAGGCCTGCTGTGTTCTAGAGCCTTGTTTACTTTTATCTTTGCGTCCGTGGTTCTGGCCTCTATGTTAGCGAAATGGCTGACCAGAGTCAGAGGGCCTGTGTGACGTCCATGTGCTTGTTCACTTCCTGACAAAGAAATGGTGTAGAAGCTTACCTAGAAGGAGGAGACATTCCACAATGAATATTGGAGGAGGGGGTTGCTGCTCAATGAAGGAGCTAGTCCTGATTGGACTACTTCATTTGTTAGCTCCACTTGAGATGCATTTCTGAGGTTTATTACCTCCCTCTTTGTGACCTGTCTAGTAAACCCAGAGACAACTGCAACACACGTCTTCAGTATCCAGTTTCCCCCCTGATGTACCAGAAACTCAACTGCTTTATCCCCCTATAGGGTGAGGTCTGTAAATTGTTTCTTTCTCTCCTTATCGGAGAGGTTAGAACTCTAAGGCTAGGTAGGCCATAGTGCCCAACCAGTGGCCTATCCATGAGGCTGCTTGCAATGTTGCCATGGGAGCAGCTTTCTTGTTCCCATCTTCCACAACCATAAATGTGATCTGCTGGGCGGCCAGCTTCTCGACTGAACTGGAAGCGGTCAAGTTCGAAACAGCTGGATCAAGAGGAAGTGGAGAGGAATGAGTATCCTAGACCACATAAAAACGTCTTTGCTCCCAGAACATTGACCTTATCCAAGGCCTTTCTCACTAGCTCGTACTGAGGAAGTTCCAATCTTTTTCTAGATCCCTGGGTACCTCTGCAATAACTTATCTATCTCACCCTTTCTAGAGGTTCTAGGTGCTTCCTCAAGGCTCTTTATCTAACTTAGTAGGGAAAGGACCATCAGGAGTGTAGATTCCGATTCTACTTCTTCTTAATCTGTACAGTCTGGGCCGGTAGGCTATGATAACCTCCCTACAGAGTCAGAGGAGTCATCACTTCTGGAGAAGCTGCTCGTCTTCAGGGATGAAAAATCTTACCTTTTGTGCCCTGTATGCAGGATTCAACAACTTATCAGAGGGCACCCGTGTCTGGAAGATGCCTCCATCTCCAATGCAAAGAATGAGGGGTGGCAGGGTCATCTCCCACCTCCCTTGGGGAGGATTTGGATGAATCTGTAGACTTCTTCGGTTTTGTTTTGGAGTCCTTGCTCCCTTAAATGCGAGTAAGGATGCAGTGTCGCCTCAGAGCGACCTTCACCTTCAAAACACTCAAGATCTGTGGGCAGTGTCTTGTCTCCTAGCAGTTGGCTATGGGTAGATTATATAGGGGAGATATATACCAAATACAGTAATGTAATTTAGTGATAACCCAGTGTTGAGCAGTGAGGACTATTCCATTTTCTGTACTGTTCAGTTTATTGTACAAAAATATATACCATAAATTTGAGTGATATTTAGTCATATATATTGCATTAGAAATTGTGTTAATATAGAATTTTTGTTAATGAGCTTTGTAAGTTTATATGGTAAGTTAAAAAGTAATGATGGTGTAGTGTTTTTGGGGAAATTTTGGTTATTTGATAACCATCTGTTACGATGATGTTGAAAAGGAATTAGTGTACTGTAATTATCACTTAAAAGTTTACCACCTATTATCCCTGTATGCGTACTCTCTGTAAGTCTTATGAGCTGTACTATGATTTCAAAGGTTCTTTGCACTTCTCTCTGACTTTTATTTTTTATCTATTCTCACCAAATTGTCCACCTCCTCTAACGTCACCTTGCTCCTATTTTTACATGTGAAGAAGAGTTCCTTCGGGTGGATACTATGAGGGTAGTTTGACTCCGTTGTCTTTCAAAACTAATATACTCTTAAAGGAAACAAAAAGTCCAAAATACTATATAATGATAAAGTATGGTAGTAGAAGTGTTACACCATCATGTAACATTGTTTTGATGTTTTTATTATTTTCTTGCAGTCTTGGAGGCTAGAATCCCAGAAGAGAATGCTCCTGTTCATGTCATAAATATAGATATTCAAGATAACCACGAGGAGGCAACTATTGGTGCATTCATGATTTGTGAATTGGCTGTGCTAGTAAGTATGAATGCAGAACTAAAGTGCATGTGAAGACATACAAAAACAGATTGAATCTTTTCATGCTAGATTTCCTTGCATAAGTGTGCTTTAATATATTATTTTTTTCTGAAGGATTTGGTGTTTCTAAGCAGTTGACGATGCCATTATTTGTTGCTTTAAATTTTTTAAGGAAAATATTGAAGTAGACATAAGTTTTAGATTATTAGTTTACACATCATTAAATTTATTCACTCACATAAGTTTTAAGAGCTTATTTTAATAGATTACAATATTTTGTAGCTAAAGTAGCACTGCATATCTGTGAGCTTAAAGGTAAACTGTCATCTTTTGATGTTCTTCCTGATGTTTGCTGCCTTATCTCACTAAATTAACTTTTTAGTCCCGGTTTTTTTTAAAAAGATGCTAGGTAGTTGAGGTGATGAAGGTTCATTTAGTTTTCCTTTTACAGTACTTTTTGAAACTTTGGTTACTTTCTTGTTGATTTTGTAAATTATAATTTTTGCTGCTAAATACTACAGTAGTAAATGAGCAAAAATTTTGCCAAATCCAGATGAGCTGAATTAATGTAATGCTATAGTTATGGTTTTCTAAAGGGTTGTGTAAGTGGTAATTTCAGCCATTACAGGCTAATATCTGCACTTGCAGTGTTGGAGTTTATTTGTAGACTCTTGCACCCTGAAGGTTGGTATGTGTAGAGGAAACTGAGGTACATACAATGCCACTTTACAGCTTGCTTCTATATGAGAGCCCATATATGCTGCTGTCTACCAAGAAAAGTTGGCCATCTTTTGCTATTGGTGTCTTAGAAGGGATACTTCTGTGGTTGGAACCTCTGTAACTAATAGCTGATTTCCTTGTTTACATTCGTTGGTAAAAGCTCCTCTTAGTCTCAGCGGTGGAAGGCTATTGCTCGACCTTAAGCCAAGTGTTCAGACTGAAGAGCTTAGACCTTTTAGACTTCATATCCTTAGATATATAGGTTCTTCCATGACTGCCTTTTAAGTTTTGGTAGAAACCTAGCCTATAACGTAGGATATCTTTTTCGTGGTTGTTAGGTTCAAGTCCTCAGACATCCTGGGACTTGAACCTGCAGGTTTGCATATAGGAACTGCCTCCCTACCAAGGATAAGTCTCTTATTAGAGGACAAAATTTTGTATTCTTGTAAGAAGAAATAACAATTTTTTAACGTAATTTGTATTTTTCCCATCTATAAAAACTTGATTTCTTCAAGTTGGATTTCTTACCTCAGCCACCCTGAAAGTCCTAGGTTAAGGTCAAAGTGGATGCTCAGTGGACTGTCAGGTGGGTGGAGCTTATGCTACCTGCCACCTGGCAGTAACTGCTAAAACCTTGTTATAAATTGTAACTACTCATGGTTTTATAATTAGGAAAAATGCAAATTACTTAAAAAATTTGTGATATTCGTAAGTTCTAAGCTAAAGAATGATTTCAAGACTAAAAGCCTCATCGGGGAGTAAGGTGGGTAGTGCTATAATAGAGAGAATAAGCTTCTCTGTCCAGTTAGAATGGGTGTAATTTATTTGGGCAAGGCAAATATCATTCAAAAGAAAGTTCCTAATTTATTTTGTAGGGTTAAGTAACCAGGGTCCCTCTTTCCAAAAATGTTATGTGACCAAAGCTGCATCAGATTGCATTCCAGTCAGTTATGGGTTTTGAAAGTTAGGGTTCATGATAGATCAAGTGTGTTGTTATTTCCCTAAATTTTTGTCAAAATCTTACTAACAGTTTGTGCAACCTTCCAATATACACTTTTTTTTGTTCCTGGTTTACAACATTCCTGTAGCTTTCTGTTTATTCCCCCTGCTAGTAGAACTGCTGCCACAGAGTTGAATGAGGAGAGGTGCCACCCCCATTTCCCATCAGCATCTTCCCATGTCCGTAAAGGCACTAGACTTCTACCTCTTAAGTTATCCCTTCCTGAACATATTTTATAATACAAAGGTCAAGAGAAGTAGTGTTATTCCAAGGATAATTAGTCACTCCAGATTGACGCAGGGTTATTTGATGAGTGAACATCAGCTATTTTGTGAAGATTGCTCTGTACCATTGACTGTTAAACATATTGAGTGTCCAAGTTTCTTGACTGAGAGATAGTGCAATTTTCATAACTGCAAGGATAGCAATGGCACTTCCATGCCATCAAATATTCTGTTACCAGAGTGCATTGTCGATTGTCTTCCTAAGGTTCTTGTGGAAATTACTATTTGATACAATTTAAGTATTGTTTACATAAGGAATATTTAATCATTATTAACTAAACTTGATGGCATCAACAACTTTTACTGCCTATTACCTATGGGAGTACCCACAGGTTTCTGAAGAGCTTTATCCTCGATCTTATTCCTGATCTAGATATTAGTCTCTGGCCCCATTGTTCAATTGGTTCATTATGCAGGCTGCATAATATTTTTTCCTAATTCTGATCATCCTTTACATTCAGATCTTCCCGGACATTTCCATCCTGTTCGTAGTACGGGGGTTGCAGTTAATTATAATAGTCAGGCCTTCTCCAGCATGAGGCTCAATACTACACAGTATTCTAAAAGTTTTATTGCAGCTGTGATCAAGTTGTGGAATGGTCTTCCTAATCGTAATGCATTGGATCCCTCTCTCTGGTTAGGGCTAATTTTTTCTTTGCCTTCACGTACACCGAATAGTCTGGCCTATTCTTTACCGATTCTCGTCTTCCCTTATACACCTGAAACACTGAAATTACCAAACACCTCTTTGCTCCAGGGGCTAATTACTGTATTGTTCAGTGGCTACCTTCCTCTTGGTTTGGGTAGAAGACTCTCTTTAGCTATGGTAAGCAGCTCTTCTAGGGGAAGGACATTCCAAAACCAAACCACTGTTCTCTAGTCTTATTTAGTGCCATAGCCCCTGTACCATGGTCTTCTACTCTCTTGGGTTAAGAGTTCTCTTGCTTGAGGGTACACTCAGGCACACTATTCTTATTTTTTTTGTACCTCTTGTTTTTATTTGAATGGTGTGTTGGGCAGGCATAATAGAAGTGTCATGGATGCCTAGTGGTTTATCAAAAGGTTGTCTTTTCCTTATATGAGTCTTCTTCTCAAAACCATCCTACTGTCCTCTCTTCATTTAAAGTAGCTATCCTGGAGGGTATTTAGCCTTGCATGGTGTATTGGCTCCTCCATGTTGACCAGTTTTTCCTACTTTTTCTATAGTCTACGGGTTTGATCAATCACTTTATTTACATTTCCGTACATATTATTTTTGTTAATCTTGATTTTAAGTATGATGTCCCTTTTTTTATTACCATTAATTCTTATGCTGTCTGGAGACCTTGAAATCTGGGACCAGTATGTCTACTGTATTGCAATATTCATGGTCTTCATGCAAATATTCAAGACCTCACAGTTGCGTCTAGACAGTATGATATTCTTTTGTGCTCAGAAAATTTGGTTTCTAATATGAGGCTCTCATCTGAGCTCCTTATAACTTGTTTTAAGCAACCAATAATGTTGAAACGTGATGCCATCTTAGGGCCAGGGGAATGGCATTGTATATTAGGACTGACTACCCTGCTTCTCATAAGTCCTGCTATGAATGTGGATGTCATGAGATTCAAGTAATAAAAGTTTGTGGCAGGCATAACACCTTCTATTTGTGTTCAATCTACCGTAATCCAGATAGTGATGATTCTATCTTCGATTGTCTTCTTACCATTATGGCTAAGATACAAGATGAGAGAAAGGCTCCTTTTGTCTTTGTTGGTGATTTCAATGCTCACTATAGGAAGTGGTTAAGTTCTGTTTCTCCTACCAATTGCCATGGTTTAAGAGCTTTAGGCTTTGCCCGTGAATCTGGCTGCGAGCAAATCATAGTGAAGCTACTCACAGGTCTGGTAGCTGCATGGACCTTGTATACACCGACTCCCTTGGTGTTATATCAAGTCTAATCATGCCTTGATTTCATAAGTAGTGAAGACTGAGCAGCATGTCCCTGATGTATCATATTCATGTAAGATTTAAATGAAATCTCAAGCAGACTGGAATGGGATTTTGCATGATCTTTTGGGCTTGAATTGGTCACAAATGTATAGTAGTGTTGATCCTGTTGCCCATTTGAATGAGAATCTAGTCAACATAACTGATAGGCGTATCCCTTCTCGTGTGCTAAGGTACCGAGTGTAAGACAAACCGTGGTTCAATAATTATTGTAGATGTGCTTACTTGGAGAAATAGGAAGCCTATCATCTTTGGAAAGGTAACATACAATCTAATCATAAAAGAAACCCTTTTTGGTACTATCTAACCATAAAAGAAACCTTTCTGATACAACCCAGGAATATAATTGGTGGACTACCCTAAAATCTGCACTCTTTGGTGTAGATGCATCAGTTCCTCCTTTACTTAAACCAGATGGCTCAGTCACTCACTTTCCAAAGGAGAATGCAACACTTTTGGCTGATGTGTTTGACAGTACACAGAGTAATGAGAAACTTGAACTTCCACATTCTTGTTTTCCTGAGGCTAAACTAACTAGTTTACTTTTCGATCTTGTGAAATTGAAGCTCTGTTGAAGGACCTTGATGGTTATGGAGATGTAGACCCAAATGGTATTTTTCCTTTGCTTTTTATAAAGACTGCAGATTTTTTAGCTCCAAAGTTATCTGTTATTGTGCACAAGTTAGCAAGAAGAGGAGCTTTTAGTACTTGTTGGAGAATTGGTAATGTTACTCCATTGTAAATGTGCTTGTGGTAGCCCAAGTGCAACTGATTACCGCCCAATTTCCATAACTCCCATATTATCTAAAGTTTTTGAACGTCTTCTGGCATAACATCTTAATAGGTTTGCTGAAGGTAATCATCTGTTCCCTAGTTTGCAATTTGATTTTCATAAAGGCTTTGGAGCATGTGATGCCCTTTTTACTATCTCCAATGCTGAACAGAAATCCCTTGATTCTGGTCAGGAAATTTGTATGATTGGCCTTGATTTTAGTGATGCCTTAGACCGTGTTAATCATGAGGCCCTTGTTTTCAAACTCAAACAGTTGAGAGTGAGTTGGTTGTTCTTAGCATTACATATTATTGAATTTTCAATATTAAACTTACCCGATAATCATGTAGCTGTCAACTCCGTTGCCCGACAGAATTCTATGGAGGGATACGCCAGCTATCACAATACTAGAAGGGGGTGTATTTACCAGCGCCACCTGTGGCCAGGTACTCAAGTACTTCTTGTTGACACCTCCTCAATTATTCCTCTGTCGTGCTTCCGGCAAGACGTTCTGGGATACGCTTATGTTCTTGGAGTATTTTCACGACTTTGGTGAAGTATTTCTCTTTGATTTCGGCTGTCGCTTTACTGGAAACTTCTATATTAGCTTAGTTAGCTTTTGGAATTAATTTGATTAATTTTGGTGACGAGAGAGTATGAACTCTCGTTCACTTTTCAATGGCCGACCCTTCCCTTAGACGGAAGTGTTGGTGTCTAAGAGAGTATAGACTCTCTTTCTTAATTTTGCTTAACAAAAGTTATAGATTTATTTTATATCTCTCCGCCTCTTATAGGCCTCTTCGATTAACTTCCTTTTATTATAAACTCATTAAAATTAATTTTTATATTTGTTTATATTCGACCTTCCTAATAGTAGGCGGTCTTTTACCGAAGTTAATAAACTTTGAGCCCGTCATTTCGGTTTTACCTGTTAACATATTATGCTATTTCCGCCACAGAGTTTGAAAGATTTTCTTTGACAGTCTCGTACTGTTTTCAAAGCTGAACTAACGTTTTGTTTTGTCTCTGCAGTTGTTGACGTTCAGAACGTTCAACTTGCACTCTATCGTTACGATAGAGAAAGAATGTTCACGGTTTCACGTTGCAGTAAGAGTAACCGTGTCTAGCGTTTTGTTCATTCTTTCTTAACTTAATGGTTTTGATCCTAATAAAGGAACTTTTCAGTTTTTTTCCTTTAACAATAATATGTTTTAACGATATATATGATTGGGCTCTTCTCTCAGGTTCTAAGTCAAGAGAGAGAGAGAGAGAGATAGAGAGATAGAGACGGAGGGAGAAAGAGGATAAACGTTTCATTCAAGCCTGCCAGGCGTACGAGTAACGTCGTTATCGTTTTTTTTGCTCTTCTCCCTAGTCTCTTTAGGGGAAGAAACTAAACGTTTCTAGAGTGATCTAGTGTTTAGTCTCTTTCCAACCACTGAATTATCTTTCATTAGATTTTTCTGTTACATTGTAATTCTGTTTTCGCAATTACTAACTTTGAGAAAGGATAGAATTGCGTATTTCAGGTACAAACCACTTAAAGTTTCGAGTTCAGTGAAATAAGTGCAAACAGAAATCAAAGTGATAAGTGATTAGTGCGTGAGGGTACTTTTGTGCGCGCCAGTCGTCCTCCCAGTCCGGGACCTCTTGCAAGCTCCCAAGCCCAGGGGAGAAGCAATGTCGAAGGGCATAAGGGTTCAGCAGGCCTTGATCGGCGCACAGAAGTATTCTCGGTGGTTGTGGGCGTGTCTTACCGAGACCGTCACTCCCACCCGCAGACGATTGAGCCCTTATTTTGCTCGTCTGCAGAAGAGATTAGGGGAGAAAATAAAGGCAGAGTAACGCTGGTCTCAGGTCTCAAGACTTCTTAAACGTTAAGTCCAGACCTATGCCAGACGTACGAAGTTAAAGTTCACAACCCGAATGCAGTCATTGGGTTAGCTCTGACTCTCCTCAGTCATCAGCGGGCTGAGAGTGTTGCACCTCCTCCTCCGCCTACACTCCCTCCACCTGTTCTCGCTCATCCTGTGCTCGCCCAGCCTGCACCTGCTCCGCCTGTGCTCGCCCAGCCTGCACCTGCTCCGCCTGGTCGCAGCACCATCTGCCAGGCGTACGATGTTGTGAACTCTACTACAGTCCATGCAAGCACAGCTTTCGGACTTGATGAGTGAGTGTCGGGCTGAGAGTGTTGCTCCTCCGCCTCCGCCTACACTCCCTCCTCCTACACTCGCTCCGCCTGATCACAGTACCATCTGCCAGGCGTACGATGTTGTGGACTCTACTACAGTCCATGCAAGCACAGCTTTCGGACTTGATGAGTGAGTGTCGGGCTGAGAGTGTTGCTCCTCCGCCTCCGCCTACACTCCCTCCTCCTACACTCGCTCCACCTGATCACAGTACCATCTGCCAGGCGTATGATGTTGTGGACTCTACTACAGTCCATGCAAGCACAGCTTTCGGACTTGATGCGTGAGTGTCGGGCTGAGAGTGTTGCTCCTCCGCCTCCGCCTACACTCCCTCCACCTACACTCGCTCCGCCTGATCGCAGTACCACCTGCCAGCAGTTCCACCTGCCAGGCGTACGATGTTGAGACACGTGCTGAGTTTGCTGTTCCCTGTGGTGTTCAGCCTCCGCCTTTCTTAAGGCAACCTTTACATTGGGATCAGGAGGATTATACCTCTCTTCCTCCGCCTCCACTTGCTGCTCCACCAGTGATGCAACACTCGGTTGAGGTACAACAACCTCTCCCGTCCATGAGTCAGTTTCCTCAGCTCTTGCTGCAGCGAGCTCAACCCTCCATAAGGCAAGCACCACAACACCTTAGCCTTGCGCCTCAGGAGCCTCAGCTTGCGAGACATTTACCTTGTTCTGCGCAGCCTCTTCCTCATCGCGCTCCGCTCACACCACAGGAACTGGAACTTGCTACTCCGCTTCCGCCAACCGCTCAGCAAGCGCAACCCTTGGGTTCAACCACTCATGCTAGGAGTCAGCCTCCTCCACCCATGCGCCTTCCTTCTGCTTGTCTTTTATTCAGCCTTTGCAGACTGAGCCTCAGGTGTTCCCTCATCGGAGTCTTGAAGAGGAAACCACACTATTGTTGTTCCAGCTCGTTCTGACTCTGCTGTTCAGCATACCATGGTTTAAACCCCATGCAAGCATGCATAAAGCACTCTAGCACTGGTCATGGAATTTCTGAGAAATGTTAAACGCCATGCACACGCTCTGCTTTCCTTTCAGCAGGCTCTGCTTACAGCAGGCTCTGCTTACTACATGCTCAGCATTCAGCATGCTCTGCATTCAGCATGCTCTGCATACAACATGCTCTGCATACAGCATGCTCTGCATTCAGCATGCTCTGCATACAACATGCTCTACATACAGCATGCTCTGCATACAGCATACTCTGCATACATCATGCTCTGCATACCTTACCGCATGCTTCTCAACACATCTTGGGTTGTTGCCAACTCACTAGACTGTCAAGCAGTTTCATAACGTTGCCTTCTAGTCTGCTGCTTTGCACCAGTGAACCCTCACTCAGAGAACTTAGCTTTTCTAGGATAAGGTCCCTGTAGATGAGAAAGTTCTTTTCTCCCTCCTTCTGATATTCCCTTGAGGACTCTGTCATTTGGAGGGAGCCTTTAGCTGCATAACCTCTTATGGACTTTTATTTAAGCATAACATGCTTACAGGGAAGGTAATGGTTCCGCTAATCCCGTCTGTTACCACACCTGCTCCCATAGACCTTGAGCTGTGTTGCATGACATGCAGTCCTAGCTTAGTCCTTGTTAGAGGATTTTTTGTTTACGGAGTCAATGTGTCACGGGGAAGACGTTCAACAACCAACAGAAGGGACTTGTTGTGACGCAGTGCGGCAACCTCAGCAACCCGTTAAGGAGTTGTCTGTACGACCCAGACAGTCTAGACAGATTCGGGTTGTCACTGTACTTCCTCGCTTGCCCATGATTGACAGTTTACAGACTGTGCAGCAGTATCATGATCTTGTGTCCGGTTCCGTCAGACGACTGGCTTTTAAGAGCTCCCTCAAGTCGTCGCTGTCTGGAGATTTTCAAATGGACTATGGATCTGACCAAGGAACTGGGCCTCCTGGTCAATTTTGAGGAGTCTCAGCTCGTTCCATCCCAGACCATTGTCTCCTTGGGTATGGATCTTCAGAGTCGAGCTTTTCGGACTTGTCCGTCGGCCCCAAGGATCTTCCAAGCCCTAGAATGCATCCAGAGCATGCTGAGAAGGAACCGATGCTTAGTCAGGCAGTGGATGAGTCTAACAGGGACACTTTCATCGCTGGCCCTGTTCATCGAGTTACGGAGACTCCACCTCCGCCCCCTTCAGTATCATCTAGCTGCTCACTGGATAAAGGACATGACGCTAGAGACGGGCTCAGTTCCTGTTTCCGAAGAGATGAGGTCTACTCTAACGTGGTGGAAGAACAGCATTCTTCTCAAGGAAGGTCTACCTTTGGCTGTTCAGACCTCCGACCACCGTCTCTTCTCGGACGCATCGGACACGGGCTGGGGTGCGACACTGGACGGACAGGAATGCTCGGGAACATGGAATCAGGAGCAAAGGACACTTCACATCTATTGCAAGGAGTTGTTGGCAGTTCATTTGGCCTTGATAAACTTCAAGTCCCTCCAGCTTAACAAGGTGGTGGAGGTGAACTCCGACTACACCACAGCCTTGGCTGACATCTCCAAGCAGGGAGGGACTCATTCGAGGAAGTTGTTCGAGATCGCAAGGGACCTCCTCATTTGGTCAAAAGATCGAAAGCTCACGCTGGTAACGAGGCTCATTCAGGGCGATATGAATGTCATGGCAGATCGCCTCAGCCGGAAGGGTCAGGTCTTCCCCACAGAGTGGACCCTTCACAAGAATGTTTGCAGCAGACTTTGGGCCCTGTGGGGTCAGCCAACCATAGATCTATTCGCTACCTCGATGACCAAGAGGCTCCTCTTGTATTGTTCTCCGATTCCAGACCCAGCAGCAGTTCGCGTGGATGCCTTTCTGCTGGATTGGTCCCATCTCAACCTGTATGCATTCCCGCCGTTCAAGATTGTCAACAGGGTACTTCAGAAGTTCGCCTCTCACAAAGGGACACGGCTGACGTTGGTTGCTCCCCTCTGGCCCGCGAGAGAATGGTTCACTGAGGTACTGCAATGGCTGGTCGACGTTCCCAGGACTCTTCCTCCTAGAGTGGACCTTCTGCGTCAACCTCACGTAAAGAAGGTACACCCAACCTCCACGCTCTTCGTCTGACTGCCTTCAGACTATCGAAAGACTCTCAAGAGCTAGAGGCTTTTCGAAGGAGGCAGCCAGAGCGATTGCCAGAGCAAGGACGACATCCACTCTCAGAGTCTATCAGTCTTAATGGGAAGTCTTCCGAAGCTGGTGCAAGGCCAATGCAGTTTTCCTCAACCAGTACCAATGTAACCCAGATTGCTGACTTCCTGTTACATCTAAGGAACGTAAGATCCCTATCAGCTCCTACGATCAAGGGTTACAGAAGTTTGTTGGCAGCGGTTTTCTGCCACAGAGGCTTGGATCTTTCCTCCAACAAAGATCTACAGGACCTCCTTAGGTCTTTTGAGACCTCAAAGGAACGTCGGTTGTCCACTCCAGGCTGGAATCTAGACGTGGTCCTAAGGTTCCTAATGTCATCAGGATTTGAACCGCTCCAATCAGCCTCTTTTAAGGACCTCACATTAAAAACTCTTTTCCTCGTGTGCTTAGCAACAGGTAAAAGAGTAAGTGAGATCCACGCCTTCAGCAGGAACATAGGTTTCACATCTGAAACGGCTACATGTTCCTTGCAGCTCGGTTTTTTGGCTAAAAACGAGCTTCCTTCCCGTCCTTGGCCTAAGTCGTTTGAGATCCCAAGCCTGTCCAACATGGTGGGGAACGAACTGGAGAGAGTACTTTGCCCAGTTAGAGCTCTTAAGTACTATCTAAGAAGGTCAAAACCATTACGAGGACAATCAGAAGCCTTATGGTGTGCTATCAAGAAGCCTTCTCTACCAATGTCTAAGAACTCAGTTTCTTACTACATCAGGCTTCTGATTAGAGAAGCAAATTCTCATCTGAAGGAAGAAGACCTTGCTTTGCTGAAGGTAAGGACACATGAAGTGAGAGCTGTGGCTACTTCAGTGGCCTTCAAACAGAACCGTTCTCTGCAGAGTGTTATGGATGCAACCTATTGGAGAAACAAGTCAGTGTTCGCATCATTCTATCTCAAAGATGTCCAGTCTCTTTACGAGTACTGCTACACCCTGGGTCCATTCGTAGCAACGAATGCAGTAGTAGGCGAGGGCTCAGCCACTACATTCCCATAATCCCATAACTTTTTAACCTTTCTCTTGAATACTTTTTATGGGTTGTACGGTCGGCTAAGAAGCCTTCCACATCCTTGTTGATTTGGCGGGTGGTCAATTCTTTCTTGAGAAGCGCCAAGGTTAAAGGTTGTGATGAGGTCCTTTAGTATGGGTTGCAGCCCTGTATACTTTAGCACCTTTGAGTTGATTCAGCCTCCCAAGAGGAACGCTGCGCTCAGTAAGGAAGACGATCTTATTAAAGGCAGAGTAACGGTTCAAGTCGACTTCCTTACCAGGTACTTATTATTTCATTGTTATTGTGGATAACTGATTATATGAAATATGGGATACTTAGCTATCCTTTAATCTTGTACACTGGTTTTCACCCACCCCCCTGGGTGTGAATCAGCTACATGATTATCGGGTAAGTTTAATATTGAAAAATGTTATTTTTATTAATAAAATTAATTTTTGAATATACTTACCCGATAATCATGATTTAATCGACCCTCCCTTCCTCCCCATAGAGAACCAGTGGACCGAGGAATAATTGAGGAGGTGTCAACAAGAAGTACTTGAGTACCTGGCCACAGGTGGCGCTGGTAAATACACCCCCTTCTAGTATTGTGATAGCTGGCGTATCCCTCCATAGAATTCTGTCGGGCAACGGAGTTGACAGCTACATGATTATCGGGTAAGTATATTCAAAAATTTATTTTATTAATAAAAATAACATTTTTTAAGTAATAGATCTCAAAGAGTTGTTGTTGATGGGCACCATAGTGAGTATAGGAATGTGATATCTGGTGTTCCACAGGGTAGTATTCTTGCCCATTACTTTTCATACTACAATATATGCACATGACATGCTTTGACCTAGAAAACAAGCTTGTTTCATATGATGCTACTCTCTGCATCACTTCCATCTCCCGAATATAGATCTGGGGTTGCTGAATCCTTTAAATAGAGATCTAGCTAAAATTAGTGCATGGTGCAAATTATTATTATTATTATTATTAATTGCTAAGCTACAACCCTAGTTGGAAAAGCAGGATGCTATAAGCCCAGAGGCCATAACAGGGAAAATAGCCTAGTGAGGAAAGGAAACTAAGAACTAAGAAAAATAAGATATTTTAGGGATAGCAACAACAAAAATAAATATTTCCAATATAAACTATAAATACTTTAACAAAACAAGAGGAAGAGAAATTACATAGAATAGTGTGCCTGAGTGTAAATTCAAGCAAGAGAACTCTAACCCAAGACAGTGGAAGACCATGGTACAGAGGCTATGGCACTACCCAAGACTGGAGAACAATGGTTTGATTTTGGAGTGTCCTTCTCCTAGAAGAGCTGCTTACCATAGCTAAAGAGTCTCTTCTACCCTTACCAAGAAGAAAGTAGCCACTGAACAATTACAGTGCAGTAGTTAACCCCTTGAGAGAAGAAAAATTGTTTGGTTATCTCAGTGTTGTCAGGTGTATGAGGACAGAGGAGAATCTGTAAAGAATAGGCCAGACTACTTGGTGTATGGATAGGTAAAGGGAAAGAACCGTTACTAGAGAGAAGGATCCAATTTAGTACTGTCTGGCCAGTCAAAGGACCCCATATGGGGCATGAAGTTGAATCCTAACAAAACCCTAAGTATGACTGTAAGTAGGTCAAAGACAGTGGCTCCTCAATATCCGGATCTCAGCATTGATAATGTTTTTTTAACTTTGTATGACTTAAAATTTTAGGTGTGATTCTCGACAACAAATCTACCTGTGACACAATTAGGACTGTGTCTTCAGTTGCACAAAAAAAATGGCTTATTGAGAAAGTCTTTCAATATTTTTGGTGATCAATCTATTCTGGAGAAGTGTTTCAATTCTTTCATTCTATCTTGCTTCAAGTATTGTTCTCCTATCTGGTCTTCAGCTCAGGATTCTCATCTTAATTTCTTGGACAGGAACTTCCGGTCTATTAAATTTCTCTTTCCTGATCTAGATATTAATCTTTAGCACCATCGTTGAATTAGTTCAATACGCATGTTGCATAAAATTTTTCATAATTCTGACCATCCTTTACATTCAGATCTTCCTGGACGGTTCCATCCTGTTTGTAATACTAGGCATGCAGTTAATTCTAATAGTCAGGCCTTCTCCATCGTGAGGCTCAATACTACACAGTATTCTAGAAGTTTTATTCCAGCTGTGACCAGGTTGTGGAATTATCTTCCTAATCAGGTAGTTGAATCAGTAGAATTTCAAAAGTGCAAACTTGCAGCAAATTTTTTTATGTCGAACAGGCTGACATAAGTCTTTCTATAGAGTATGTATGACATCTGTTTTGATGATGTTACTGTTTTTAAAATACTTTATTGTTAATTTTTTCTCCTCATTTATTTATTTCCTTTCCTCGTGGGCTATTTTTTGCCCTTGGGCTTATAGCATCTTTCTTTTCCAACTAGGGTTGTAGCTTGGCTAATAATAATAACTAGTAGTAGGGGCTCAATAAATACTGTAGCAAACCTAACTTCCCCCAAGGGACAAGAAGCATCTCGTCTAGGATGGTGGTCGTAATGAAAGTCCAGAGTGATAGGTAAGATCAATTTTCCTTTTACCTCATCTTTCTTCCTCTTGTAAGTCCAGAATTGTAGGTAAGGTCAACTAGCCTTTTACCTTTTCTTTCTTTCTCTTCCTTGGGTGTAGCAGTCTCTGTCATTTACTGGACAGAATGATGATGCATGGGAGTCACTTGATCAAGGACGGACAACTGTATGCACGTATATTCTCATATGACCAAACATTTAGACAACATATCCTCCCCATGGATATAGGTTATTTCTTAACCATATACTAGTTGTTCGTTTGGTCAGATTGCCCAACATTTACAGCCGAGCGGGAGCTTTTAGCATAAGGCACTAGTCCCCCAAGAGTGCGCACAGAGTGCACTGGTAATACAAGCAGCTGCTCTGCACCAGGAGCACAGCTGCAGGATTCAAAGTATTTCTTATATGAGAATCTGTTGCGGAATGAAACTCTTTTCCACAACAACCAGACTATAGCGGCACAGCCATCCCATACCCGTAAAGTAGGTGAGCTGAACATCCCTAAAGCCACGCTGGCTGCTAGGCAAAAAAGAAAAACAGGATCCAAGTGGAACAGAAGAAAGGAAAAGCTTTAGGAGTAGGTAAAAGTTTTATAGCAGCAAGTCCGAGTAAAGTAGAAAAGACTGGCATAGGAGAGAAGGATTTTTAGTAGAGAACAGAAGCAGTTCAAAGCAGAAAGGCTTATTCCTGCTCTAGGGAAAGGTAAGCTTAAAGGGGGAAGGAGAGACTCGATTAAGGGAGGGAATATTTAACAAGGCACAAATTTTGGAGACAAGGTGGATAACTAGGGGAATGAGTTTATGTAGGGGCAAGGATTCTGCTTGAAGAGTAACAGAAGTGGAGGATGGAGAAGGATTATGAATGGGAGGAGCTGAAGAAGTACTCTCAGGGACCTTGAAAATTTTGAGTTTTTCCTGCTAACCACCCTTACACGACTCGTCATGAAAATACGGGTAACCTTCATAACTTCAATAGCCTTTATAATTAAAGTGAATGAGGGTAAATGGGAACTGACCTTATATATACCCATAAAACATGTCTCAGAAGCAGTCCATGTCAACTTCTGGGACTGTAAAGATTATGAGGCCCCCCCCCCCAGTGGTCCAGTGGTAGTGATTGATGGAGCGGTCAATGCCCCTATCCTATACAGAAATTCAGGACACTTCATATTCCAATCATGATGGGGAAGGGCACAGCTGGAGCACTTCAGGAAGGTTTTTCTCTCTTGTGTGTATCAATACACGTTTGTATGGGGTGCTGCTGGCTGCAGACACCACAGATGGCTGGGCGCCTACAGTCTTCTTTGAGGCTGGCCAAAACACTGACAGTTGTAGCACCTCATTGGATCTGGTGAGAAGTCTTCTATGGGAAAGGTCCCCCATATTCAAAGGTCCAGGGTAGTTGGAATAGGGCCGATGAATGTGCAGGTGACTTTCTGTGTGGTCATGTTCCTGTTGCCCTTGCAGTGTTCAGCTGTGGTAATGTTGCTGAAACTTGCCAGGAAATCAAGTGGCATCTTCACGGGTACTTGCAGACTACTGCTTTCCCAAGTTTCTTTGCGGGATCCAGGAAGGTCAGGGAGGCTTCCCTCTGGAGAAGGTTGGCACTCGCTTGATCATTCAGGGTGATAATTATGTCGCCCCTGAGGTTTGATTTGTCTGTGACCTTTAGTGCTGGATTAGTAGCTGCAATGGCTGCTACTGCTGTATATGAAGGAGCTTGTCCAGTGGCAGTAAGCTTGAACTTTGGTAGTTGATTGGGATCCACTGAGGTGGGTTGTAGTGCTGGACTGGTCATTTTTGGCAGGTGGAGCCATGAAAGTTATCTAGTCTGACATGTGCTTGATATTCATGTCCAAATTGTTAGGAAGTTAACAGGAATCACCAATTTTGCTCCTATACAAGACCAAAGTGCTTTGTCATTTTACCGGGAAAGTAAACCAGCTAGTTGGTTACAGAGGCTTCCTCCCTCCTAAGGATAAGTCTCCTATTAAAGGATGAGGGCTGTCATTTATGTAGGAACAAATCACAAATTTTTAAAGTAATATGTATTTTTCCTACCAATTCCCCATCCACCCACCAATAAATACCAACACCTTGTTATAAATTTTAACAGCCAAGTTCCAGCCATGCTGAAAGCATACTCCTATTAAAGAAAATCTGCTATATATAAAGATAGGGTAGTAGGTTCTATGGTAGCTCCAGGTGATATAGTTTAAAAGGGTATTTGGATGTATATATAGGATACTTTGTTATTGGTTATGCCTTAAAATCTATATTGTCAGCCCTCATGGAAATTGTTTATTAAGTTTCCTTAATCTAGAATAATGTCTTATTGTGAGAGGATGGGAGTGGTTCTCTCGCTTATGTTAGGAAATCCATGGGAAACTCAAAATTTAGGGCGAGTCTTCTCAGGCGAGTTAAATCGTGTTTTAGGTTAGTTTGCTCGTTTGTTTAACCTCTATCCCTCACTTAACCCCCAACCTTCAGAATGCGGCATTTAACCAGGTGAAGCAAAGGTGAGCTTCATTAAAATAAATGGAAATTTTATGATCAAATTCGTAATTGCAATACTGTACTGTACTTGCCTGCAGTTCACTTCATCCTCCCCTGACCTTGCCTCTCCACTGAATAATAAAGATAACCCTTTTACCCCCAAAGGATGTACTGGTACGTTTCACAAAAGCCATCCCTTTACCCCCATGGACGTACCGGTACGTTCTTGCAAGAAAATGCTATAAAAATGTTTTTTTCGTATTTTTGATAATTTTTTTTTAGAAAATTCAGGCATTTTCCAAGAGAATGAGACCAACCTGACCTCTCTATGACAAAAACTAAGGCTGTTAGAGTAATTTAAAAAAAATAAACTGCAAAATGTGCTGGGAAAAAAATAACCACCTGGGGGTTAAGGGTTGGAAATTTCCAAATAGCCCAGGGGTAAAAGGGTTAAAAGATTTTTAAATTTGAAGTGATTTTTTTTTACTGAAATGTACCCACGCTTACTTGAATTTCCATACAGCACCACAGTGTTCGGTAAATTGCTCGAAAACAAAACCCTCAAAATCAATTACTCGAACTATTAATTCTTTGAAAGTCAGATGGATCGAAAGCAAATGACTTGGAGCATTTTGTTTTCGAGCAGTTGAACTGGAGAAAAAAAGTCAGATTGTATGAAAATAAAAGCAATTTTTGGTTATATAAATAAACTAAAATTCATAAATCTATGTTTTTACAATTAAAAAGTAAAAGCAAAATACATTTCCTGTATTCGCTAATAAGATTTATAAATTTATCTGTCTCTACAATTGAAAAGGAAAATAAAAAACATTTATTCGCTACTGTATCAATGTGTAATATTGTAAGCAACTCTTCTTAAATATTCTTCAACACTTCCCGTGTCGTCATAGCTAGATTTTGCACGCAGTCACAGTATTTTCTTTTGCTTCCAGGTACACTCACACCTCACACTTTTCCTTTTTTTGCTTTCTACATCGCTGAAGTATTTTTATTGAACTAAAAATAAGAAGATTTATAAAGTAAAATCATTAACAGCTAAGATAAAGGTATCTAGCAATGATGTTTATAGAATGTGAATTGGATTTCAAATAGTTTAAAGAATGAATACCAGCTTTCGAGCAATATGTCTTTCGGGGTATTGATAGTTCGAGAAATAATTTTTTGAGCAATTGATTTCAAGCATTTTGTTTTTGAGCAATTTACCTTGAATCCAGCACCATATATGCTTAGTAGTATTCTAGTGGGGTGATGTAATCGGAATACTGTATTAGAGAATGGGAACTTTGATTTTTAATGAGACGTCGATATGAATGAGCCTTAAGGAATAAGCAAGGTGAACTGCAGGTGAATATTGAAATAACCAATATTAATATAAAGATTCCATTTACAGTTTATCTACTGTATTTTTACTTTTTGACTAAAAAGATTGTGTTGTAAATTATATAGTAAGTAGACATCCTGCACATAATGAAGACTTTCAATTAAGTTTTGCACTTTAATCTTTAGATATATTTGTCAAAGTAACCCTGATGTAGCAGTAGTTACTCAATTAGCAATTAAAAAAACTTTTGGGAAATTTAGTGTTGAAATGGAAATAATCTGGATTTTCTTTTCTTTCAGCTCTCCACTACAGAAGATTTAGACAATGATATTGATGAACTTTTACATGAATTTGAAACAAAGTGTCAACGAAATGTACTTCACTGTGTACAATTTTATTAGGATTAAAATGAATCGATTCATGTCTATATGCTTCATTCCTTCTAGTTGGATTATGATTGAAGCTTGAACTTTCTGTATTTTTTTTAATATTTTGTTTATCGCTATTTGAATTACTATAAAGCTTTGTAGTTGATTTTAAGAAATTGTAAAGATTTTATCAAGGATATAGCTAAAGACAGTTTTGGTGCCTCGGTTATCTCAGTTTGGAGCAAAGTGAAATGTTGAGTTAGGAGCAATACATTTTATAAGGAGTTTTAAATAGGAATCACATGAATCATACTTCCCCCCTGAAATGGATTAAGATTACATGAGTTCATTAATTAAGATAGATGCCTTCTTAGTTACTAGTGTCAGCAGTAATGGTTTCCTTAGTATTAACCCATCTAGATTCCTCAAGGAAGTTAAATCATTTGCGGGTGAAGCACATTCAGTTCTGATTTAACGCCTATATTCCTGGAGATTATTTTTTTATTAGTTAGATTTATTTTTCATGATATAATGGTTTTGGTTTATTTGGACAATTAGTTTATTCAAATTTTTAGAATTTATACATTAAAACATCAAAATAACATGCATGAATGAAATATTACAATTGGGAATGGAATTTATTTTTAAGAATATTTTCTTATATATCATTTATTCCTGCTTTTACAAATAAGTAGAAAAAATTAAGGGTATATAAGCAAGGATTTTCCGTGATTCACATATCTTTCTTTTCTTGAATTTTTTTTTATATAAGAACTGGTGCCTCAATTAGCATCTAGAGTTGAATTTGAATGTGTCATGGGATAAGTAAAGTGTATATTTTTCCAGCAAGAAAGGAAGGTATTTTTAAGTTTTGCTTGTGTTAATCTTAGTAACACAATAAATTTCATGCTATGGTACATTTTCTTTGAGTTGTCTATTACTCTAATTTAACATATCACTTACACACAAATACAAGTGATATATGTATTTCATAAAGTAATCTAAAACACAAAAAAATGATTTTGCCTATTGGAATAGTACATTGCAGGGTTTTAAATTTACAGTAGATTTACAAACAAGCATATGAGTTTCATCATGAAACATGATTCTTTATGAAACCTTAAATATACTTAAAGCAGAGCACTACCACAGACTTACAGATGATCCATGTGGAGTGCCTTCATGTATGATTACATAATCATAGCTATTCTTTGTATTTTATTTTTATCGTAGCTCATCATAATGCAAGAAACATGTTGATATTGGAGACTTCTTTGTCTTTTGATACTTAATTTACTTATGTAAATTACTGAAAGAAGCCAAATACCTAAATTTAAATATTCGAGTTTATTTTCTATAGATCATTTTACCATCATTATTTTTTCATTCAGTGTCATTCAGAATGAGTATGAAATTGCACTGGTTTGTCCTAGGAGAGGAGGGGTGTAGAAGTGATAATTTTTATTAGGATCAAGCAGCTTATATTTTTGTGAATGTTAGCTGTGACTTGCAGGTAAGTATCAAAATTTTGATTAAATATTTTTTTAATTACTTGTATTTATTTGGGTAAAATATTTCTGAGAAATTCTAACCATTGTGCCGCTGAGCAAAACTGCTGTACATTATAATGTAGAGACCCTGAATTGGGTTAATTCTAACGAAATTTTCCCGAATTTAAATGCGACATTGAGAATGTTATTGTGTTTAGCATTTTATATTGATCTTTTGCTTCTGGAATGCTTTTAAAGAATTATATTTTGCTCATATTATCTATAGTCCATTTCTTTTAGCGATGCATATTTTCACCGACTCGCAGCGGTGCCCTTTTATCTCAGAAAAGTTTCCGGATCGCTAATTGGTTGGACGAGATAATTCTAACCAATCAGCGATCAGGAAACTTTTCCGAGGTAAAAGGGCACCGCCGCGAGTCGGTGCAAATATGCATCGCTAAAAGAAATGGATTATAGGTGCCAATGCTTAATAATTGCTCTCTTCAAAAATGAAGTAAAATATTTTGTTGGATGGGTGTACTTTATCCATCTAGGGTCTGGGATCTTAACCTTGGAGCTAAAATGTTTTTCAAAATTTTAATGCTTACTGCATGTTGTGTTAGATTTTCTCTAACATACAATTAAGATGTTTTTGCTTCTATTCAAATTTCCTTATTTTATTTAGTATCTGGCACATTCAAGTTTTTCTTGTTTGCATTATGAATTCATTCATCTGATATTAAGATGAAATATGTTTAATTTTGTAAGTTAAAGTTATATTTTATCATTCAGTTTATAAACACTTTTCTTGTGGAAGCTAAAGGTCATCAAGCCTTGAGAAATAAATTAGTAATTGTCATAAAAAGCTTTTGACAAAATTCAAAATAATCAGTCATTTATTTATTAAAAAATGCTTTTGAAGGATGGGTTCCCTATGATTATCAAGGACCTAAACATTGGCTTTTTAATTTCAAGAAAGGGCAACATCTTATTTAAATAAAGCATGCGTTATATTCAAACATAAAAGTCTAAACCCTTACTTTTGCCGTAGTGGTAGTAAACTGACTAGATGTTAGGACGTTCATATTGATTAGTTTTAACAGGATGACAACACGTTGCCACCATTAAGAACATAACCCAACTGAAAATGCACAAATTTCCTCTTAAAAAATTCCTCTTACCTGCATTGATAAACAGATGCAAAAAGTAAATCTTTGCAGTTCCAAGAAGTATGCAGCATGATGTTTGGAAAAAGTAATGAATTGTAAAGTAACATTCTTTAGTATGAATTTTTGTGTGATAATTTTCATACTGTATTTTTGCTTGTGTTTGTCTTATGCACAAATTAAAATTTTGTCATAGCATTAGTTTTTTATAGTTAATATCAATAGTTTGTCTTAACAGCTATCAATGTTAGTAAGATTGGAAAAAAATGTTTTTATGCAGGAAAGAAATGTTAAAGGACAAGAGTAGATTTCATGCAACGTCATATGTCAAGATAAATGCTTGTCATTTCAAAGATCATTAATTATAATCAGAATTGTATGCAAGATTTATTGTAGTATACTATTAAATTCTGCTCAACTTTACTTCTAAAATTTAACAGTGGCATCAAAATATGGTTAGATATATGATTGATAAAGTTCTCAGTATTCATCTTGAAGTGCTAATGAGTTAAGTTTGCCTCAGATTTTACCTTTGATTTACAATTAAGTAGATGGTTAATATTGAATATAAGGTTTTTTTCCGTTCATCTGCGATAAGCCAGCAAATGTGCTCTGCCTTTAGCTACTGTTCGGTTACACTAAGTGAACAATGTTCAAGCCTTATTAGCAATGTTGTTCACCTGACCAATTAACATTTTTATTGACTAGGTGGTAATAATGGTAAGGCATTATTTGCTAGACTGTATTCGATCTTAATAAAATTAATACATGTATTATATAATGACTTGTATAATTCATATATGCTGTATTATATATACATACTAATATAATTGATGATCATTAACATGCTGTACAGTATTGTTGTTTAATATCACTTTGAATCTGTTTTCAAATTTATATTTCTACTAGACTTGGACACATTGATTAAAAATAATTTCTAATATAATAAAAACTACAAATAATTTTGAGCTTAGTTTAACAGTGAAAATTATATCTATGTGAGGAAATAACATGAAGGGATCAAAGGATTATGACCACTTATTGTAGTGGCAGGCTAATAGACGTCTTCATTCATAATATTTTTAATGCTCTTATTAGTAGCATAATTTCAGACATTATACAAAATGTAGAATTTTATTGTACTTTGAATGCAGTTTTAATTTTTTATATATATATATATAATTTAATGTATTTGTTTTGTTAGTGATTTCCCGTAACAAAAAAGTTTGCTGACCAATCTTTGAGACATTTTAGGATGGTATATGTCCATTGACGTCATTTCTATTTTAACTAGTGTCTCAGATTCTTGAAATGCAGATATCAACTTTAAAATATTTGGATCGTGTTGAAAGGCAACATGGGTATTGCTGATGTATTTGTTTTGTTAGTATGGTATAAATCGAAAAAAAAAATACATACAGTATCACAATTATCATATTAAAGTTTGATACTGTAGAACTAATTTGATTAGTGTGAATATCAAGTATACTGTACGTGTAAGAAAAGTTAGTAGTTCCTTATTTAAGCATTTAAGGTTACAGTGGTATGATATACAGTATTGTAAAAATGTAGTATAAGTATACAATAATAAATATTTTTTTTCTATTATGTTTTTATTCATAAGATTTTTATCTGAATGGAAGAAATCTGTATTATCAGGGCACCCATTTAATAGACTTTTTCTGAATACAAGCGTGGCAATTATTATAGGATATTCTCTGCTGTTATGTTTTTCTATGGAATGTTGACCTAACATCTGCATTTATGGCTTTAATGTGCTGGTTTGTCTCTGGGAGGCTAGAACAGGGAATGCAATACGACAAGAAAATAAAGAAATATCATCTTTTTTGCTCTAGGGCCAGTGCATCTGGCTTATCACAGATGTAGTGAGTGCAAGGAAAATCCACGGATTCATTCTATGGTGAAATACGTTGGACATTGGAGACAAAGCTACCTGGCGCTTTTTTTTGCGCTTAACTACAACTTTTATCTGTTGTTGAACAAGCAGGCTGATATAATTTTCTGCATACTCTTAGCACCAAATCATTTGGGTGTCCTCAACTTTGAGTTAAAAACAGTGGATTAACTTCAAATTTTGTTATTTATTAGTCTTAGCGATAGAATTGATGTAATAAATGTACCAATTTATTCGTCTCCAATTGTTGTTTACTTAAGAGTTTTGCTACATGCTGTATGATCCCATTTACTTTTGGTTTTTCAAGACAGCATAGGAAGAGTTTAGCTTTAAAAGTTTCTTTTTCTCCTTTTTTTTAATTAACTCCATTTTTATGTTAACCGAGTTTGTCGTAGTTGTTAGTTCTAGATATGTATAGCATAGAATTGTTTATATTTTTCGGCATAGGGCGCCAGTAGAGGTAGTCGTTGACTTACGACTGAGATATGTCGTACTAAAAAATTAAGTTTCCATTGATTTATTAAGGTGCATTATGATTCGGCAATCATCCAAGTCATATTTTATCAACATTTTCTTACTGTATATCATTATTTAATTTTCTTGTTTCATAGGATATATGCTCTAATAAAGCATTATTGTATTCTATTTTTCTATTTTGGAAACATATTAGCAATCGACAATTACCAACTTTATTTTTACTTTTGCTTGTGCTTGTGATCAGCTGTGCTGCTGATCTGAATGTCCCGCACACATACGAATGGCGTATTTTTTACTGTATAAAATTTCTTGATGCAGTATATTTTAAATGTATTCCTGTTGAATATTACATCAGCACCAGTATGTTACAGGATATCATAGTTTTCATATAGCTTTTTTATACTCATTATTATTAATCATGCAAATATGTTCTCTCTTTTTCTGTGTGCGTGATTGTGTGGATGCGTACAGCCACTGTAGTTCGTTTTGTAAAAAGCATCATAGTTGTTCCAACACGGTTACTTCCCTAGAACTACCTTCTTAGGAGTTACTGGTAACTCCCTAATCGACCAACTTTTTGTATAGTTTACCCTCTTCCCGTTTTCTACGGGGTCAACCTCAGGCAGTGTAATACGTGCCCTCAGGCGACCCGGGGTCGGGCAGCGTGCTATCTCAGGTCGAATCGTCAGTAAGTTTCTGGTCGCGGCGTGATCAACATCTTGCCGCGCTCTCTCTTACCTTGTGCGACCCTTTGTGTCCCCCGATCCTTTGTGCTTACTGCGTGTTTCCCTTTCACTTTCCCTTTGCATCCTTGTGTCTCTGGGTGTTTTAGCGTTGCATTATGGATCAACCTGAGATTGATTCCCTCTCCTTGTGCTCCATGCATAGGGGAAAGTGTGTTCCCCTGCCTCCTAACTGGAGTGAGATCCAGTGGGTGCTCTTCGGGACTAAGAAGAAGAAGGCGGCTAAGAAGTCGCCAAAGGAATCCAGTTTTTTGTCGCCTGTGGTTTCCCCAGAAGTCTTGGCAGACCGTAGCTCCCGTTCCTTCTTCCCCTACCCAGAGTAGGGGACGAGGTAAGTCCGTTGCGGGGAAGAGGCCCATTGCCCTTCCCCAAGAGTCTGATATTCCTGTGGGGGAAGTGTCTAGTGTGGGACAGGCATGTGTGGGGCCTGAGAGTAGTGCGGGAGTGCGGGTAAGAGGCGAGGTCCTGGTGCCCGCAGGTCCCGTCTCCTCGGAAGATCCTATGTTGGGGAAACCAAGTGTGGATTCTTCCCCGGCATCATGGCGTATTTCAGGTACTTCAACCGCTCCCTCGTCTACGCTACCCCCCCGTGTTTCTGCAGCCTCCCACACCAGGGAAACGTCGAGGATTTCCCCCCGCAGTCTTGGACGTTTCCTCTAAGAAAAAAGCCAAGAAGAGCAAGTCCAAGGAGTGGGTGAACATCACAGTGCCCCGGAGCGAGCTGTTTAAGGTTACCACAGCCGCGGCCGCTTCCGGGTGGCTCCCTAGAGCCTCGCCTTCTGTGTCTCATCCTCCTACCTCCTCCTTCGGAACAGTCGCCCGGCTAGAGGGGTCGAACCAGGCCCCCCGTGTAGTGACTAACCCAACGGTGGCCTCCGCTTCTTCCCTTGGGAAGGACGTACGTCTTATGAAGGAAGGCTTAGCGTTGACCATGGGCACCTTGGAGGTCTTCCTAAAGCATCAAGGGCGCCTGTCGGTCCGCATGGATCCCCCATCCACGGAGTCCCCCGTGGAACAAGGTAATCCATGACGGATACCTTCGTGCCCACGGGGCAGCCAAAACCACGGGTATCTTGTGGAGAAAGGCTTAGCGTCGACCACGGGCACCTTGGAGGCCTTCCTAAAGCACCAAGGCGCCCTTCGGTCCGCATGGATCCCCCATCCACGGAGTCCCCCGTGGAACCAGGTTACTCCCATGACGGATACCTTGGTCCCCACGGGGCAGCCCATACCACGGGCAGACGCGTCCAGCGTTGCCTTTCCTACTGTCACGGAGTACCCCCGTACGGAGGAACTGGTGACGGACGACCAGGTGGAAGGAGAGGAGTGCTCGTCTGATGACATCTCCTACCGTAAGGTTTTGGCCCTAATTTGTCGACACCACCGATTAGACGAACCTAAGCCCTCAGCAGCAAAGGCCGTGCTCTCCGGACTGTCCAAAATGATCGTAAACCCTGTGCAACAAAAGCCTTCATTGTCTCTCCCTCTCGCGCCGGACGTGAAGTTGGGGATGGAGAAAATAGATAGATACCTGGCAGGACTGGCGGAGTTCCCCCAGAATCCAGAGTTCCTCCAAGCTGCTTCCAGGGCTGAAATCGCAGAAACGTTTCTACGTCCCAGTAGGGCATTGCGACGGACCCCATGTGGTAGAACAGCAGTGACCTCACGGAACCAGGGAGCCTCGGAAGACATGGCCACCACTGCCCCCGTGTGCTTTTCCCCGTCAGAAGCCTCTATGATGGAGGACATGGCACAGGACCTTGTCTACGTGTCCTCCTGGTTGGATTGGTGGTCTTGCGACTTGGTGGGGTTTCGGCGTCCCATGACCTCTCCTTTCCAGACAATCAGGCCACGCTGAAGGAGCTAGTTGGTTCGAGAGGCAAGGCCTTTAAGTTTTTGTCGCCCCAGTCCCTGTCTATGGCTACGAACTGGGTACTTAGAAAGAGGGATACTGTCCTTAGCAAGTTGGTGCGGAAGTTACTGGACAGAGAAGCTAGGAGACTGAGGAATTCCTCCGTGTGGGGAAATGACATTTTCCCCATGAAATTGGTAGAGGATACGATGGAGAAAGTGAGGAGGGTGAGAGACACGGACCTTAGCCCCCCCCCCCCCCCAATGAGGACGCCCGTGTTTAGAAGAGCCTCAGCGGACGTCCCTCACTCCTCCCAGTCTGCCCCTTTGCTGCCTCGAAGAGACCCACCGTCAGCTCCTTGGCTTCAAACCTCTCAGCAGCCCACCCGTAGGACCAACGCAGCCCCTCAGTCAGCCTTCAGACCCTCCTACAGTAACTCTAGGAGAGGTCACTCTGGCCGCTCCTCCAGAAGGAGGTAGGAAGAGAGGCCCCCTACTCCTTCAGGAGCCCCTAGTAGGGGGTTGCCTCAGACATTTTTGGCAAGCATGGCGGGATCTTGGGCGGATCTCTGGACGGTGACAGTCCTGAAAGAGGGCTACAGACTCCCTTTCCTAGAAGAGCCTCTCCCTTTCATCCCAGCCCATCGGGCCGAATGGCTGGTTCCAAAGGACCCCTTGAAGAGGTCGGCACTACAAGAGGAAATAGCGTCCATGATCGACAATGGAGCTTTAGAGACACTGGAGAACCCCGGCCCGGGTTTCTTCAGCAGGCTCTTCCTTATGGAGGAATCGACAGGAGGGTGGAGGCCGGTCATAGATCTCTCAGTCCTCAACAAGTTCGTCTCAAAGACGGACTTCAAAATGGACACCCCCAAGACAGTGCTGGCAGCCTTGAGGGAGGGGGATTTCCTCATGTCTCTCGACCTCAAGGATGCCTAGTTTCAAATCCCCGTGTACCCCTCCAGCAGGAAGTTCCTCAGGATCAAGGGGGAGTCCAGTGTCCTGCAGTTCAAAACCCTGTGCTTTGGCCTTTCAACGGCCCCGCAAGTGTTCACGAGGGTGTTCACCACGATCTCGGCATGGGCACACGAGAAAGGCATACGACTGCTCAGGTACCTGGACGTCTGGTTGCTTCTTTCTGCCTCAAGGGAACAACTGAAGCAGCAAGGCGTTATGTTGCTCAACCTCTGCAAGATATTAGGGATCACGGTCAACCTAGGGAAGTCCCAACTAGTCCCCAGCACCAGAATGACTTACTTGGGGATGGTCCTGGACACCCAGTTAGTAAGAGCCTTCCCCTCAGGGGAGAGGTTAGCCAACCTGGAACATATCCTTCAACCTTTCCTGATGGGACAACCCAGGAGGGGCAAGGATTGGCAGAAATTACTGGGTTATCTGGTTTCCCTGGAAAAATTAGTACCGCAAGGGAGACTCGGGCTCCGCCCGGTACAGTGGAATCTGAAGGAGTCATGGACCCAAGGCAAGGAGACCCACAAAATAGTCCCAGTCCTCCCGAAGACGAGAGAGACCCTTCTCTGGTGGAACATCAGGTCGAACACAGAGAAGGGAATGCCCTTCGCCCCCGATCCCCCGGAGATGCTGTTGTTCACGGACGCATCGAAGGAGGGTTGGGGAGTACACCTGCTAGGGGAATCGACAAAAGGACAGTGGTCCAGCGAGGAGGCGTCTCTCCATATAAACATCCTGGAGATGATAGCAGTTCTGAGGGCGTGTTGACAGTTCATACACTTCCTGCGAGGAAACACTGTGGCGTTAATGTGCGACAATGCCACAGTAGTGGCGTATGTAAAGAAACAGGGAGCCATGAAGTCAAGGGTCCTATGCGCCCTAGCCACGGAACTGTTAGAGTTGGCGACAGAAGAAGGGATAGAACTGACGGCAAGGTTCATCCCAGGAAAGAGGAACGTGATGGCCGACGGCCTCAGCAGGGCGGGTCAAGTGATAGGTTCAGAGTGGATCCTACACCCGGAGGTAGCTCGGGCAGTCATCCTAATGTGGGGCTCCCCAGTGATAGATTTATTCGCCACATGTCTGAACGCCCAACTCCCCGTGTTCTGTTCTCCGATCCCAGACCCGTCAGCTGCGTTCGAGGACGACTTCCAACATCCCTGGGACAGTCTCGATGTGTACGACTTCCCTCCCTTCAGTTTGATCAGGCAAGTGTTGAACAGAGTGAGAGTGTCGTCCAACCTGTCGATGACTTTGGTAGCCCCCTGGTGGCCGGAGAGAGACTGGTTCGCAGACCTAAAAGAATTGGCTCTTCGTCCTCCTTGGCCGCTTCCGAACAGGCCAGACCTCCTGCGTCAACCTCACTTTCACAGGTGGCACGAAAACCCTCGATCCCTCCGCCTTCACGCGTGGAGGTTATCGAGAAGCTCCTGAAGAAAGAATGATACTCATCAAGAACTGCGGCAAGGATGTCGGGTTATCTACGGCGTTCCTCGGCAGTAGTCTACCAGGCGAAGTGGGCAGTCTTCCTGAAGTGGTGTGCGTCCAAAAACATCAGGCCTTTAGGGGCGTCGATCCAGGACATTGCAGACTTTCTGGTGTACCTGGGAGACGTCGTGGGTTCGTCCATTCTGGCCATCAAAGGAGTTCGAGCAGCCCTAGGTCAAGTCTTCCTTCTTAGGGGCATTGAATTGGGAGCCTCAAGGCACATCTCTATGCTCATCCGCAGATTTGAACAATCATGTCCCCCCCATGAGGTACAGGTTCCACAGTGGGACCTAGCCAGAGTTCTCAAGGTTCTGTCAGAGCCACCCGTCGATCCTCTCAAGGACGTACTAGAAGAGAGTTAGCTTGTTACACGGCCTCTCTTACAAGGTCTCACACTCCAAAGGGTGGAGAGAAGTTACCTTTAGGTTCGTCCCTAGCTTTGTGGCGAAGACGGAGAACCCGGTGTGTTGGGATCCTCGGTTTAATGGTTTTTCGGTGCCAGCCATCCCTCACTCCGACAACCCGAAGGATCTACTCTTATGTCCCGTGAGAACAGTAAGAAAATATCTGGAGAGGACCGCAAAATTCCGCCCTCAGATCAAAATTTTATTCATCTCAACAGGCCGGGTGAAGAAACCGGTCTCGAAGAATTCTATCTCTTTGTGGCTGCGACAGGTGATAAGGAGGGCCTACGAGGCTTATGGGACTCCTCTCCCAGGAAAACCAAGGCCACATGATATTAGAGGTCTGAGCACCTCCCTGGCCTTCGAGAAAAACATGGCTGTGGGAAAGATCCTGAAGGCTGGGACCTGGTCTAGACACAGCCCACCTTCACGGAACACTATCTCAAAGATTGCTCGAGAAAATCCTTGGACAGGTTTTCCATTGGCCCAATCATTTCGGCCCTTCAAGAGATCTAAGGTCATAGCCCCAGGGTAACCGGGGGTGTTAAGGCCAAGAGACACTTGTTCCTTCCTTAACCTTACCCCCCTTTCCTTCCTTCCCCGGACCGTCCGGGCCAGGAAGATGTTGAAAAGACCTTAGTCACTTAAAGGAACGCCCTTCAAGAGGACATGTATCGGAGTTGGTTTTGAAAAGGTAAGCCATTAGACACTAAGTGAGTTTTTTTGGATAGTTTCCCCTTCTTTTCGTGCAGTTTTCTAGTGGTCATGGAACCAAGACCTCCTTAGAGGTTCCCTATCTCGCGTGCTTCCCCGTTGACTTTTGATCCCTGCAGGACACTCCCACCTCCTAAAGTGTAAGTCTCCTAAGAAGGTAGTTCTAGGTAAGTAACCGTGTTGGAACAAATCACAAATTTTTAAGTAATTTGTATTTTTCCTAACATACTTACCTAGAACTGATGGGCCATCCTTCCCCGAGAACCTGCAGGATCGAGTAGTACCTGTTCCAACGAAACTTACTGACGATTCGACCTGAGATAGCACGCTGCCCGACCCCGGGTCGCCTCAGGGCACGTATCACACTGCCTGAGGTTGAACCTGTAGTAAATGGGAAGAGGGTAAACTATACAAAAAGCTGGTCGGTTGGGTAGAGTAACCAGTAACTCCTAAGAAGGTAGTTCTAGGTAAGTATGTTAGGAAAAATACAAATTACTTGAAAATTTGTGATTTTTAGTTTATTATTAAGCCTTCATATTTCATCAATAATTATTGTGTTTAATTACGGTTTATTAATACATGTTTGTTTCAACACGGAGCACGGAGTACTTACCTCGAACTACTTTCTTAGGAGTATCTGGGATCTCTTCCCATCCGACCAGTTTTTTGTGGTTTACCCTATATCCGTTTTCTATGAGGGATAACCTCAGGCGGAGTTATACGCGCCCTGAGGCTAACCCCGGGTCAGAGAGCATGCTTGCTCAGGTCTCGACCTCCAGTAAGTTCTCTGGTCGCGTCGCGATATCATCTCGCCGCTCTCCTTAATCCCAGTGTGACTCTGTGTCCCCGACCCCTTTGTGTCTCGTGCGGTTCCCACGTGGTTCCTTTGTGCTTTTCCCTTTGCTTTCCCTGTGTGTTCTTGTGTCTCGTGGTGCTTCCTACTGTTCCATGGAGCATCCCCGCCATTGTCCTGGGCCTATTGCCGGTAAATCGTGTGGAGCATTCCTGTCGAAACCTGAAGTAGACCCGCACTCCTTGTGTTCGTTGTGTAGGGGCAGTGTGTGTGTTCCCCTACCGCCATGTGTCCGGAGTGCGTGTCCTGGAACGAGGTGCAGTGGGTGCGTTACGGCGCGACGAAGAAGTCGCCTAAGAAGCCGAGCATCTGTTCTCCCCTCGCTTTGCCGGGCGTGTCGTTGGACCGAGCTTTCCTGCCATCCTCCCCTACCCAGAGTAGGGGACGAGGTAAGTCCGTTGCGGGGAAGAAGCCCGTGGCCCTTTCCCAGGAGTCCGATCTGCAGGATAGTGGGGTTGTGGCGTCTTTCCAGGCAAGTGTGGGGCCTGAGGGAGGGTCGGGAGTGTGTGTGGGGGATGGAGTCCTGGTGCAAGCAGGGCACGTCTCCTCTGATTACCCTATGTGGGGGAAAAAATGTTCCTAACTCTTCTCCAGCCTCTTGAGCATGTTTTTCAGGAACATCTGCAGCCGAAGGTACCACCGAGAAGGAACACTCGCCGACATCAGACCCCCTCGCGTGGCCCGCTGAGAATGGAAGAGGGCTTCGGTACCTGGTCCCCCACTGAAAGCGTCCGCGCTCCCCTCCAGCGCCATCTGCTACATTTCCAGACGTCTTCTTACAGGCCCTGTCGAGCGTCGAGGGAACCCTCCTACGTCTTCACGTAAGTCAGGCCCGCCTAAACGGGTCTACAAGTCGTCGGGTTCTTCAGTCGAGGCGTTTTCCTGCTCCTCGGAGGACGAAGCCCGGAGGAACCACACAGAAGACGTCGGGAAAAGTCCCACAGGAGGCACTCCCGTTCTCGCTCCCGCTCCAGGTTTCACCACGGGAGTAGGCGTTCCGGATCCCCCAGAAGAAAATGGAGAAGAAGTGGCTCCCCGGACGAAGAGTGGATAGTCATCCCTCGTCCGGTGGTAGATTCGACCGACGGAGGGAGTCGTCATTCCAGGTCCCAGCAGACAGGCATAAGTCCACGAAGGTTCCGACTCCATCTGCCCAGCGGAGAGAGTCGCCCCTTCGGTCTGGCAGCTGCGTCCAGACCTCCAAGGCATCCCTGATCCGTCAGGATCGTGAAGGACGGCTCCCCTCGTCGAGCAGACCCGCAGATACATGGACCTCCGGGAGGAAAGATAGACCGAGGATGGAGGCCTCCGTCTCGACAGCTATGCCCGTCCTTCAGCCAGATCCTCAGGAGATGGAGAGGGCCAAGGCCTTAGCTTCTCCCCATACGAAGACCTCCGACGGAGGAGCCCCGTCCTAAGCATCAGTTCGTCCTGCGGAGGAGCTGGACGACCAAGGGAAGGGTTCAGCAGCGGAGGTGTCAGCCTATCGAAGAGTGATAGGGCTCATTCGGAGACACCACAGGCTGGACGAACCCGAGCCCTCCTCCGAGGAATTCTGGCGGTCCAGTCTCAACAGACTTGTGGATGCCCCCGTCCAGCAGAGACCCTCCTTGGCACTACCGTTAGCCAGGGATGTGAAGCTAGGTAGAGTCCACGTGGACAAGGTTGTGGCCAACCACGCCGAGGCTCCCAAGAACCAGAGTTCCTCCAAACTGCTCCAGGGCCTGAAGTCCCAGGGCAAGTTTTACCTCCCGGAGGGCCACCGTGCAGGCGCCTGTACACTGGAACCTGCACTCGCCGTTTTAGGCCAGGGAGCTGTGGAAGAGAGGGCCTCGACAGCACCAATCTGCTTTTCTCCTTCGGAAGCCACCATGATGGAGGAGATAGCGAAGGACCTCGTGAACGTCTCCTCCTGGCTGGATTGGTAGGCCTCTACCCTAGTGGGCGTCCAGGCCTCGTACGACCTCACGGTTCCAGAGAATCAGGCCTTACTCAAGGAGCTGATAAGCTCGGGAGGTAAGGCACTGAAGTTTCTGTTGTACCAGTCACTAGCGCAGGCCGCCAACTGGGTCCTACGGAGAAGGGACACGATCCTCAACAAGATCAACAGACGGCTTCCTGACAGAGAAGCGAGGTCCCTGAGAAGCCTTACCCTGTGGGACGACTCGATTTTCCCCCTGAAGGCAGCTGAGGAGTCAATTGAAAGGGTCAGGAAACTCAAGGACCAGGACAATTCCAGACCCCCTCCAGTGAGGAGACCTGCATACAGAAGGACTACCTCCTCGGGCTTCTCCTAGCCAGCCCATGAGAGACACCCCTACTACGGCCTGGTCACAGTCCTCTCAGCCCTCCCGTAGAGGAGCAGCCTCAGCTCAATCGTCCAGAAGAGGGCGTTCAGGCCGCGCCTCTAAGAGGAGATAGGGAGGGAGGCCCCCTACTTCTGCCGAAGCCTCAGGTGGGGGGAATGCTTCAAACACTCTTGGCAAGCATGGAAAGACCACGGAGCAGACCCATGGACCGTGTCAGTCCTGAAGGAAGGGTACAGGTTACCCTTCCTTGCGGCCCCCACCTCTAATACCAGATCAGCAGGCAGGGTGGCTAGCCCCCAAGGACCCCTTGAAAAATACAGCCCTGCAGGAGGAAGTCTCAGCGATGCTGGCAAAAGGAGCAATAGAACCAGTCAAGGACCCTGGTCCAGGGTTCTACAGCAGGCTTTTCCTGGTGGAGAAAGCGACAGGGGGCTGGAGACCGGTCATAGGCCTTTCAGCCCTCAACAAGTTCGTGTGCAAGACCGACTTCAAGATGGACACTCCGAAGTCGGTCTTAGCATCCTTGAGGGAAGGGGACTTCATGATGTCAGTAGATCTCAAGGACTCCTACTTCCATATTCCAGTTCACCCCTCCAGCAGGAAGTACCAATCGGTGAAATGGGGTACCCAGACGTTGCAGTTTAAGACCCTCTGCTTCGGGCTGTCCACAGCCCTTCAGGTCTTCACGACGGTCTCAACCTGGGCACACGAACAGGGCATTCGCTTGATTCGGTACCTGGACGACTGGTTGTTACTTTCAGCCTCAGAGGAAGTATTGAGGGAGCAAGGCACGAAGCTTCTGCGGTTCTGCAACGTCTTGGGTATCATCATCAACCTGAAGAAGTCCCAGTTGATACCCTCCACCAGGATGACCTACCTCGGGATGGTTCTGGACTCCTGGTTGGCAAGAGCCTTCCCCTCTGCTAAGAGATTAGACAACTTAGACCAAGTCCTCCGTCCTTTCCTGTCGGGCCAGCCCAGGAGAGCGAAAGACTGGTAGAGGCTGATAGGCCACCTTGTGTCATTAGAGAAACTGATCCCCAGGGCAGGCTGAAGCTCAGGGAGGTCCAGTGGAATCTGAAGGAGAGCTGGGACCAGAGGGACTCCCCCCACAAGGTGATCCCGGTTTTCCCGGAGACGAAGGAGGTCCTAGAGTGGTGGTGCAGCAGGTCGAACACCCTCAAGGGAATGCCCTTCACAGCCAACCCTCCGGAGATGCTCCTGTTCACGAAAGGAGGGGTGGGGTGCCCATCTCCTCGGAAGGACAGCAAGAGGGAGTTGGACGGACGAGGAGAAGGCCCAGCACATAAACGTGCTAGAGATGCGGGCAGTACGAAGGGCGTGCCTGGAGTTCGTCCATCTACTCTAGGGGAACACCGTGGCTCTGATGTGCGACAACACCACAGTGGTGGCCTACATAAAGAAACAAGGAGGACTAAGATCAAAGGAGATGTGCGTCCTCACGTTGGAACTTCTGGAATGGGCCGAAGTAGAACAGATCAGAATCTCAGCAAAGTTCATTCCGGGAAAAAGGAACATCATAGCCGACGGCCTCAGCAGGATGGGGCAAGTAGTGGGATCTAAATGGTCCCTGCACCCAGAAGTAACCAAAACCATCATTCAAAAATGGAGATCACCGGTGATGGACCTCTTCGCTACGAGGTTGAACGCACAGCTCCCTGTGTTTTGTTCTCCTGTGCCAGACCCAAGAGCGTCGTTTAAGGGCGCCTTCCAGCATCCTTGGGACAACCTCGACGTTTACGCTTTCCCCCCCCTTCGGGATGCTCAGACAGGTCCTCAACAGAGAAAGGAGGGCGGACAACCTGTGGATGACTTTGGTAGCGCCCTGGTGGCCGGAGAGAGAATGGTTCGTGGATCTAAAAGAAATGGCACAACTTCCACCTTGGCCCCTTCCGGACAGGCCAGACCTTCTTCGGCAACCACACTAACAAAGGCTTCACGAGAACCCTCGGTCCCTCCGCCTTCACGCGTGGAGGTTATCGAGTGTCTCCTGAGGAAAGAAGGTATTCGTCGGGGACAGCAGCGAGGATGTCAGGCTATCCGAGTCGATCATCGGCAGCGGTCTACCAAGCAAAGTGGGCCGCCTTTACTAAATGGTGTGCCTCTAAGACCATCAAGCCCCTGTGGGCCTCCATCCCGGAGATAGCAGACTTCCTAGTTTATCTCAGGGACGTGGTCAACATGTCCATCCCGGCCATCAAGGGAGTACGAGCTGCTCTGGGCCAAGTCTTTCTCCTGAAGGGCATCGACCTGGGAACCTCCAGACATCTCTCGATGCTCATTAAGAGTTTCGAGCAACTGTGTCCCCCGCAAGCCGTTAGGGTGCCACAGTGGGACGTGGCCAGGGTCCCAAAGATGTTGTCAGAACCTCCCTGTGAACCCCTAAAGGACATCGTGGACAAGGATCTTAACCTCAAGACAGTTTTCCTATTGGCATTAGCTTCGGGTAAACGAGTGGGGGAGATCCATGGACTGTCTTACGAAGTCGCTCACTCGAAGGGTTGGCGGGAGCTCACCTTCAGGTTCGTGCCATCCTTCGTTGCAAAGACCCAGAATCCAGCCGTGTGGGATCCCAGGTTTGAGGGGTTCTCGGTACCAGCAATTCCTCGCTCGGACAACTCGAGGGACTTGCGTCTGTGCCCTGTCAGGGCCGTAAGAAACTACTTAGAGAGGACCGCCAGACTTCGGCCGGAGATCAAGTCCTTTTGTTTCCACGGGCCTAGTGAAGAAGCCAGTCTCGAAGAACACTATCTCCTTCTGGCTGCGGCAGGTGATTATCAGGGCCTACAGTAAGGCAGGGAGGGTGGGCTGTGACACCCTAGCAGTACCAGCTGAACTCGGTTGAGTCCCTTGTTAGGTTGGGAGGAACGTAGAGAGTAGAGGTCCCCTTTTTGTTTTTGTTTCTTTGTTGATGTCGGCTACCCTCCAAAATTGGGGGAAGGGCCTTGGTATATGTAAGTTGAGATACTACCGCTAGAGAGTTATGGGGTCCTTTGACTGGCCAGACAGTACTACATAGGACCCTTCTCTCTGGTTACGGTTCTTTCCCTTTGCCTACACAGACACCGAATAGTGTGGCCTATCCTTTACAGATTCTCCTCTGTCCTCATACACCTGACAACACTGTGATTACTAGACAATTCTTCTTCACCCAAGGGGTTAACTACTGCACTGTAATTGTTCAGTGGCTACTTTCCTCTTGGTAAGGGTAGAAGAGACTCTTTAGCTATGGTAAGCAGCTCTTCTAGGAGAAGGACACTCCAAAATCAAACCATTGTTCTCTATTCCTGGGTAGTGCCATAGCCTCTGTACCATGGTCTTACACTGCCTTGGGTTAGAGTTCTCTTGCTTGAGGGTACACTTGGGCACACTTTTCTATCTAGTTTCTCTTCCTCTTGTTCTGTTAAAGATTTTATATTTTAAATAGGAAATATTTATTTTAATATTGTTACTATTCCTAAAATGTTCTATTTTTCCTTATCTCCTTATTTCCTTTCCTCACTGGGCTATTTTCCCTGTTGGGGCCCCTGGGCTTATAGCATCCTGCTTTTCCAACTAGGGTTGTAGCTTAGCATTTAATAATAATAATAATAATATGTACAGTAAGGCAGATATCCCCCTGCCGGGAAAACCCAGACCCCACGACATTAGGGGTCTGAGTACTACGTTAGCTTTCTAGAAGAATATGGCAGTGGGGCAGATCCTGAGAGCAGGCACCTGGGCTAACCAATCTACCTTCACTGCTCACTACTTGAAGGACTATTCAAGAAAATCCCTGGACGGGTTCTTGATAGGTACCGTCATTTCCGCGCTCCAAACGGTTTAAAGGTGTAGCCCCACTGATAACCACGGGTAATAAGTACAAGACACACAGGTTCGTTCCTTAACCCACCTTGTTCTTCCTCCCCCTATTTCCGCTTCAAATGGTCTCAGATAGGACTCTGAGCCGGCTACAAGGACCCCTACTTTGGAAGGACATGGCTCCTAGGATTTCTTGCAGAGGTGAGTTACTTAGACACTAAGTTGAGTTTTTTTGTGTAGTTTCCTCTTTTCCCACTTTTCTTTGGGGTCAACAGGGCCTATCCTCCTATCTAGGTCTTTGGATATATCTCGGCACGGTCTCAGAAGTTTAAAAGGCCACTCCCACCTCCTAAAGTATAAGTCTCCTAAGAAAGTAGTTTGAGGTAAGTATTCCGTGTTGGAACAAATCACAAATTTTAAGTAATTTGTATTTTTCCTAACAGTACTTACCTCGATCTACTTTCGGGTAATGGCCCGCCCTTCCTTCCCCAAGTGCCTTCTGGAATTCTTAGAGACCTAAACTACCAAGAACTTACTGGAGGTCGAGACCTGAACAAGCATGCTCTCTGACCCGGGGTTAGCCTCGGCGCGTATCACTCCGCCTGAGGTTATCCCTCATAGAAAACGGGTATAGGGTAAACTACACAAAACTCTGGTCGGATGGGAGGATATCCCAGATACTCCTAAGAGAGTAGTTCGAGGTAAGTATTGTTAGGAAAAATACAAATTACCGTATTTTCCGTGTGATAAGACGCACCTTTATTCACGAAAATTGCCCCCCAAAATCACCCTGCGTCTTAACACTTGAGAAAAAGTTGTATAAGGGAGTTTGACACCCTTCAAACATCTAACTATTGACATACAAGTTCTCAAACTGACGAGAGATAGAATATAAACCTACAATTATCATTCCTATGTAATAAATTAATTTATTTTTATATTGCACTTCCTTTAATGAAGTACAGTAGCAATTATTTTTTTTTTCCTTTTTTTTCGTAATCAGCTGATGACTCGCTAACCCCCTTCTACAAGCAAACATGCCAATTAATGATCTCGTTGCAGACAACGCTATGACATAGTTGTTTATGCAGTATACAGTATATCTATTTCTCATATTTTGTTGATATTTTGTAATAAAGCAATATATAGATAATGATTTTGTTGCCTGAGTTTCGAAATAATACAAACAGACGTTTGCTGAATACAACCATGAAAAAACTTCTGTTTGTTGGTTACAGTATTACCAATTTGCAGAAAAGTAACTAGACCTTGAATCACAAACAGTAGCAAAATTATTCCACCTAACAAAATGTCTAGATTTCTTTAATCAATAATTACATTTTGTGTGAAAATTTCCAGGCTATAGGAGGAATTTTGGAAATAGTACTAGAATATTACCTCTTTTAACAAAATTTTATGCACCTTTGGTAACGCTGCTTTCATGTAAACAACACTTGAAACACCAAACACTCTGACTTAACGTGTAGTTGTGGTGGAAATTACGACTGCTTTAGTGGTTTCTTATATGAATATGTAATAAAATTGGGATAATTGGCAAATAGGTAATTAATATCAACATAAACATTTCTTAATTCACCCAAAATAAGAAAAGTTATTGTGCAAGACAATAATCACGGTAGAGCCGTTGACTAGGGATTTGTGCTAAGAAATGTTTTAAATCCTCATTTTTTTTTCTAAAACTGCCTTGCTAATTTAAGGGTGCGTCTTACCACTTGTAGCGTCTTATGACACGGGAAATACGGTACTTAAAATTTGTGATTTTGTATGCTATTTTTCAATTTCGGTAGCATTTCAATATTCAACAAACCTACACTATTTACTTAGGGTATTACTTTCTGCGTAGCTGAAATGACAAGCCATTAAAATTTAGCAAGGGTTAACTACCCATACCACAAGTTAGCAGGGGTAAGGGGGGGGGTTAGCTTGCTGACGCTCCCCACTCACACACCGGTGATTTAGTTCACATTTGCTATTGGCTTAGATAGTGTACGGTCGTTGCCGTTCCTCATTCTTCGCCGTTACTTGAAAGTTTACTGAATGTTGAAAATAATAGGGAGGTAGATATAATTGCTGTTGCAGGTGTTGAGGTGCCAGTGATGGGAGATGAGAATAAGAGAGATAACAAGAGAGGAAGTGAGGAGAGTTCTAGATGAAATGAGAGTAGGAAAAGCAACTGGTATGGATGGTGTGAGAGCTGAAATGTTGAAGGAAGGGGGTGTGACTCTAGTTGAACCGTTGGTGAGATTGTTTAATATGTGTTTTGTGTTGTCAATGGTACCAGTAGATTGGGTTTGTGCATGTATTGTACCACCATATAAGGGTAAGGGAGATGTGCATGATTGTTGTAATTCAAGGGGTATTAGTTTGTTGAGTGTGGTTGAAAAGTATGGTAAAGTACTGATTAATAGGGTTACGGATAAAACAGAGAATGCAATCTTAGAAGTACAGGGTGGTTTTAGAAGAGGTAGGGGAAGTATGAATCAGATTTTCAGAGTTAGTCAGATGTGCGAGAAATATTTAGCAAAAGGTAAGGAGGTGTATGTTGCGCTTATGGAACTGGAGAAAACGTATGATTGAGCTGATAGGAATGCGAAGTGGAATGTGATGAGATTATATGGAATTGGTGGAAGGTTGTTGCAAGCAGTGTTAGGATAGGAAATGAAGTGAACGATTGGTTTCTGGAGAGAGTGGGTGTGAGACAGGGATGTGTAATGTCGCCATGGTTGTTTAACTTGCATGTTGATGAAGTGGTGAGAGAGGTGAATGCTCTAGTGCTTGGACGAGGATTGAAACTGGTAGACGAGAATGATGAATAACGGGAGGTAAATCAGTTGTTGTTTGTGGATGATACTGTACTGGTTGCAGACTCGGAAGAGAAGCTTGGTCAATTAGTGACAAAGTTTGGAAGGGTATGTGAGAGAAGGAAATTGAGAGTTAATGTGGGTAAGAGTAAGGTTATGAGGTGTACGAGACGGGAAGATGGTGGGAGTTTGAATGTCATGTTAAATGGAGAGTTACTTGAGGAGGTGGATCAGTTTAAGTACGTGGAGTTTGTTGTTGCAGCAAATGGTGGAGTGGAAGCAGATGTACGTCAGAGAGTGAATGAAGGATGCAAAGTGTTGCGGGCAGTGAAGGCAGTGGTAAAGAAAAGAGGGTTGGGCATGAATGTAAAGAGAGTTCAGTATGAGAAAGGGATTGTACCAACTATAATGTATGGATCGGAGTTGTGGAGAATGAAAGTGACAGAGAGACACAAATTAAATGTGTTTGAGATGTTGTGTCTGAGGAGTATGGCTGGTGTATCTCGAGTAGATAGGGTTAGGAACGAAGTAGTGAGGGTGAGAACGGGTGTAAGAAATGAGTTAGCAGCTAGAGTGGATATGAATGTGTTGAGGTGGTTTGGCCATGTTGAGAGAATGGAAAATGGCTGTCTGATAAAGAAGGTGATGAATGCAAGAGTTGATGGGAGAAGTACAAGAGGAAGGCCAAGGTTAGGATGGGTGGATGGATGGAGTGAAGAAAACTCTGGGTGATAGGAGGACAGTTGTGAGAGAGGCAAGAGAGCGTTAGAAATAGGAATGAATGGTGAACGATTGTGACGCAGTTCTGGTAGGTCTTGCTTTTTCCTCCGGTCGCCTTGGATGACCGCAGAGATAGCAGCAGTAGGGGATTCAGCGTTGTGAAGCTTCATCTGTGGTGGATAACGGGGAGGGTGGGCTGTGGCACCCTAGCAGTACCAGCCGAACTCGGTCGAGTCCCTTGTCAGGCTGGGAGGAATGCAGAAAGGAAAGGTCCCCTTGGTATAAGTATGTATTAATTTTTTTTTTGCTTTTTCTTTGTGTTATTGTGTGTGTTTTGACTTCTGCGCACTTGCCCTGGACTCAATGGCCGGCCCTGCGGAACCTATATGTCAGCGGTGGAGACCAGTCGCCATAGCCTTTGACCCGACTGCAGAGGTCAAATGGTGTGATAGCAACAATCAATGTCGGGAGTGGTCTGCCTCCCAGTGGGAGAGGTTTGGGCGATGACGTAAAAAGTCTAAGCAGGATATTTCTCTTTAGAAGGGGGAAAACCCAAGGCCTCTTCCTCCGTCTCTCAACCTTCCTCCGAAGTTCCTACTCATTCTGTCTCTTCCGAGAGACCATCGAGTAGTAGCGTAGACCCTTTTAATTTCAGCCATCCCCGATCCTCGAGAGATGGTGTTGCTTCCCCTAGCGAAGCTGCCCCACCTCTCCACCTGGGGTGAGGCGTTGTCTATGTCTTCTGTGTTACAGATATGATTGTCCTTGGGGCTTCTGGGTCCGCCCTCCAAGGACTCCTTGCTGCAGCTCATCCTCCAGGGTGCAAGTGCACAGCTGTCATCATCGAATTTAGAGGTAGATCCTCTTGCGCTCGTCGACGTCGTGGTGTCAGAGGCATCTTCTATGGTTTCTGCCGACACCCCTGCCTCTCCAGCTGTTGCTGCCGACTTAGCTTAGCTTTCCCCGTTCCTGATCATCCTTTGAGGGGGAAACTTAGTCTTACATCTGTCTCTCCTGCGAGTGTTTCTCCCCCTCGGGGGAGTTCACTCATAGAGACTCCTCTTCGGAGGACTACTGCTGCTGCTCATGGTCGGCTTGCTAATCCAACAGCCCCTAGACGGTGTCTCCGCCGCAGAGCTCGCCACCCGCTTCGCCTTAGAGGTCGTCCTTCACCATTGGTGAAAAGGCGCCTCTTCGGCACTTCAGCTTCATCATCGCAGCCGTCCCCTGCGATGAGTCGCCGCTTCAGTCATCTCTTAGCCCTCGACCTTCGCCTGTTCCTGGACATTCTCCTGACGACACTGCTGCTAGTCCTTGGACTTCGATCCTGAACTCTTCTGTAGATCGTTCTCGATCTCATTCGTTGGATGTTCGCCCTTCCAAAGGGCACATCCCTGTTCTTGTGCTACCTACCAACCAACCTGCCAATCTACCATCACCATTCCTGTCTCCAGTACAGCCTCCTGAGGCCCTACCTAAGCATGCAGCTGCGCGCCAACGCTCTCCAGCTCGCCAGCCTGCTCCGTCACGCTTTACAGAGCTCCCACACTCTCTAGCTTGTCAGCGCTCTACAACGCTTTGGCGTGCGCCTTCACCTGCTCGCCCTCAGCGCCTTCCAGCATGTCAACAATCACTGGCGCAACAGAGCTCACCGAAACTTCAGTGCGCAGCACTCTCCTACGTGCCAATGATTTCCTACGCGCCAGCGCTCTCCTACGGCCAACGATCTCCTGCGTTCCATCACTCTCCCGCGTGTGCCAATTCTCTTCTACGTGCCAGCGCTCTCCTGCGCACCATCACTCTTCCCCACGCGTGCCAATTCTCTCCTACCCCCCAGATCTCCCGGCGCGCCAACGCACTCCCTCGCCAGCTCGCTCTCATACGCGTCAGCGCTCTCCTGCATGTCAGATCTCGTCCCCACCCACGTGCCAATTCTCGTCCGTGCGCCAGCACTTGCTCTCGTGTGCGCCAGCGCTCGCCAAAGCGCCAGCACTCACCTGCACATTCGCACAGTAATCAGGAACAGCAATTTGACAGGTCACCAACGCCTCATTCCTCACCCCGCAAACGCCTTTCAGTGCGTCCACCGGGAAAAGGGGAACGGGCCTCTACAGAAGGGTTTAGGATCCCAAAACTGCCTTTCTCTAAGGCAGATCCACCTACAGAAGAGACTTCTCGTAGTTAACCTTAGGTCCCTTCCCCTTCAGGGGATCTATCCGACAGTGCGTCAGTCAGTCAACAGCCATGGTTCAGTGCTATAGTCAGAGTAGTGGTACAGGCCTTCAATCCTGCTCTGTCTGGCCGCTCTTCGGAGCAGTCTACAGCTCCAGCAGACCTTTAGCAAGGAACCATGACTTCTTCCTCCCCAATGAAGAGGAAAAGAGGAGTCTCAGACGCGGTCACTTCCTTGGTATTTCAGACTTCGATATCTCTGCTTGCAGAATTTGAGGAAAGAGGAAGAATCGTACACGTTCTTCCTCATCATTGTCCTCTACACACTTCTGAGAAAAGGAGTAGAGTAAGAAAGAATTCCAGTCCACCATAGTCATAGGAAAGGGCTCCTTTTGACACCATCTCTCTTAGGAGGACTGACTTCAGTATCTACGAACAATACTGCATTGGTTATTATCTGACATGTCAAAATTTGAATTACACCACAGCATAGAAATGGATCACAGTCATTAATCAAGGACCTACTTTTCATCAACTCTTTTCATTCACTCACTAGTCTCTATATATACAAAGGCACTTCCCCCAATTTTGGGGGTAGCCGACATCAAACAAATAAAAAAAAAAAAAAAAAAAAAAAAGAGGGAAACGTTTCCTCTCTAAGCTCCTCCCAGCCTGACGAAGGACTTAACCGAGTTTGGCTGGTACTGCTAACGAGCCACAGCCCACCCTCCCCCGTTATCCACCACAGATAAAGCTTCATAATGCTGAATCCCTTACTGCCGCTACCTCTGCGGTCGTCCAAGGCGACCGTAAGGAGCCGTAGAATCGCTCGCCATTCATTCCTATTTCTAGCACGCTCTCTTGCCTCTCTCGCATCTCTCCTCCAATCACCCAGAGCTTTCTTCACTCCATCCATCCATCCAAACCTTCGCCTTCCTCTTGTGCTTTTCCCATCAACTCTTGCATTCTTTGCAGACAGCCTTTTCCAATCTCTCAATATGGCCAAACCACCTCAACACATTCATATCCACTCATGCTAAATCATTTCTTACACCTGTTCTCACCCTCACTACTTTGTTCCTAACCCTATCTACTTGAGATACACCAGCCATACTCCTCAGACACTTCATCTCAAAAACACATTCAATTTCTGTCTCCGTCACTTTCATTCCCCGCAGCTTCGGTCTGTTTCCGTCACTTTCATTCCCCATAGCTCCAGTTCGTTTCCGTCCCTTTCATTCCCCACAGCTCCGGTCCATACATCATAGTTGGTACAATCACTTTCTCATACAGAACTCTCTTTACATTCATGCCTAACCCTCTATTCTTTACCACTCCCTTCACTGCCCCCAACTCTTTTCATCCTTCATTCACTCTCTGACATACATCTGCTTCCACTCCACTATTTGCTGCAACAACAGACCCAAGTAATCCCTAGTATTGAATATAAACCTTTTCCATTTTGTAAAAACCAATCATCATTACAAATAAATCAACCCTAAGAAGTAATTGTTCTGACAAGAATACAAACCCTCGTTCTTTGAATAGGAGTCGGATTTGGCGCGAGCCTGTGTTCTGGCCATAAAAACTTCCAGCGAGGTGGCAACAACCTTTCTCATATTACTGTGGAATTTAAAAAGTTTTAGGAGGGGTAATGTGGTACTCAATAGGTTATTCAATAAACATACAGTGGATAATTAAAAATCATGGTAAGATATTTCAGATAACCTTTTACTTGATTATCGTTTTAGATAAAATTGTTACCTGTTGTTTTAGATCATCAATTTCTTCAAGATACTTATTGTTAATGGCTATTAGACTTAAAATTTGTTCATTTATATCTTTAACATCTTTTTGGACTAAATCAAGTTGAGAGACAGGTTTTGCTTCTTCCTTGGGATCAATCATGAGTAATTTTGTCATAAAAATTTCATAAAAACTTTTTTTGGCCTCACTTTCTGTCATTCTGACCTTTGCCTTGGCTCTTCGGTAATATGGAAAACATATATCATATTTAAAAAATAGCTCAACTCGACATGCGGCTCTATGAAAACATGCTCTTTCTCTGAATATATCAAATTGATTAGACGGTTGTGTTATAATGAAATTAGCTATGAAACCTCCAAGAAAAGTAACAAATACAAGGAACACACATTTGATGAGAAGTGGGTACTGAAGAGGATAGTCTTTGTTGAATATGAAAGTATTGTCATAGGCTAAATCTTGAAGCATCCATAGAGTAGTTTTTATCATAGCTTCACCCATACTTGAGAATGCTGGTTGGTTACCAAGAAGAAGATGAAAAATGAAAGCAAAAACAAACATAATACTGAAGATGTACATCAACACCATTAAGAAGCTCTTGATGAACCTGGTTGTCACTGGCATGAAAATAGAGAACTTGGGTATTTGGTTAAGAGTATTGAGAGAATGTAACCAAGTTAGAAGGAGTGCTACAATGCCAATTTCCCATCTCCATACCTGAAAGAGCAATGTCTCTTAAATAAAGAACCTGGTTGATTTTTAAATGAATGTTGATTAAAGAGAATATGGCAAATTTGGAAGTAATTTATATTTTTCCTAACGATACAAACCTTGAGCTCTTTATAGAGAATAAACTTTCGGCGAAGCCGGAATTAGCCATAAGATTATTTGCGAAGTATAACTACCCACCGCTAGTTAGGGGGTGGGGTGGGGGGTAATTCTGACTACCCAACTCACAGTCACATCTGTGCTATACTGCCACTTTTGATTGCAGGCAGAACTTGCAGGGGGGATAGGTAATGGCAGGAACAATCCGTATAAGGAGGTCAAGATTTGTATCGTTAGGAAAAATACAAATTCAAATTTGTCATCTGTTCCGACACAAAACAAACCATTACGCTCTTTATATGGAAAGACTCGCACTTAAGTGGGTGGAAGTGTTACCAACTGTCTAGTTTTTGACCCAGGGTGTGTTTCCGTGCTTCGCATAAGCTTCATAGGGGAAGACCCTAACACTTCGCTAAATTCTAGTGCATATGCGCGAGATAGCAGCCTGGGCAATCAGTATGATTCTGTGGTAACTAAGCAATGTGACTTGTTCAGGTAACAATTCTTAGAGTAGGAGAGCTCCACTGAATTAATCTTTAGGCATTGCCTGATTCCCACCTCGCTAGGGGAATGGGGACGTAACGAATATTTGTTCCGTAACTGGAATACAAACCAAGCTATTTAATAGGGTTATTACTTTCTGCGTACCTGAAATGATGTGCCATTAATTTTTAATGAGGGTTAACTACCCATACCACTAGTTAGGGGGGTAGGGGAGGGTAGCTTGCATCTGTAGCATCTGTGATTGAGCTCACGTTTTGCTTTTGGCTTGGATGGTGAACAGACGTTGCCGCTCTTCATCCTCGCCGAATATTGACAGCCATTAATGACTTTTGCTTTTTCTTTTTCTCTTAGGGTGTTTGTGAAGCTGACTTCTGTGACCATGCGCACCTGCCCCGGACTCTCCGGCTGCCCTTGTGGGACATTTATGTTGGCGGTGGAGACTGATCCTCACACCTTTTGTCCTTTATGCAAAGGTCAACGGTGCAATAGCGTAAATAAGTGTAATGACTGTAGGGAGAGGTTCTTCCTCCCAGTGGGAGAGGTTTGCGCGACGGCGGAATAAGAAGTCCAAGCGGGATATTTCTCCTTCAAAGGTTTCTTTGAAGGAAGAACCCAAGGCCTCTTCTTCCGTCTCCCTACCCCCCTCCGAAGCTCCTACTCGTTCTGTCTCTTACAAGAGACTGTCGAGTAGCAGCGTTGAACAAGTTAATATCGGCCAACCCTGGTTCTCGAGAGATGTTGCTTCCCCTAGCGGAGCAGCCTCACCTCTTCCCCCGAGTGAGGCCTTGTCACTAACTCACCTTTTACAGATTTGGTCTTCCTTGGGGCTTACGGGTCCGCCCTCCAAGGAAGCTTTGCTACAGTTCATCCGCATAAAAGCTTCTGTTAAGCAATCATCGTCGCCGTCAGAGGTAGATCCCCTGACCCTTGTTGACGTTATTGTGTCAGAGGTGTCTCATGCGGTATCATCCAACTCCTTTGCCACTCCAGACTCTACAGCGGTTGCTGCCGATTAGTTCCCCATTCCTGAACATCCTTCGAGGGGAATACTAAGTTCGTCTGCCTCTCCTTCAAGTGTTTCTCCCCCTCGGGGGAGTTCACTTATAGAGACTCCTCTTCAGAGGACTGCTGCGGCGCATGGTCAGCTTTCTGATCCAACGGCCCCCAGAGGGCGCATTCGTCGGAAAGCATGCCTTCCACTTTCCCATAGAGGTCTCCCTTCACCAGCGGTGAAGAGGCGCCTCTTTAGTTCATCGTCGTCGCAGCCGTCCCCTGCAGAGGAGTCTCCGCTGCATTCTGACCTTCATTCATCGATCGTCACTGCTCCTGCAACTAGTCTTGTGACTTCAGTCCTGGACCTCTCTGCTGATCGTTCGCGATCCCCTTCGGTGGATGGTCGCGCTTACAAAGGGCACGCTGACCATCCACCCTCCAGACTTGCCGACCTGCCATCACCATTCCTGTCACCGGTAGAGTCTATTGTAGCTCTACCAAAGTGCGTAGTTGTGCGCCTACCAAACTGCGTAGCTGTGCGCTATCCCCCTGCAGCTCGCCAACCGACAGAACTTCAGCACTCACCAGCAGCTCGTCAGACTGCTCGTCATTCTACAGCACTTCGGCGTGCCCCTTCACCTGCTCGCCCTCATAGAAGGCAGCAAATTCATGTGACTGGACACCAACGTTCTCCTGCACGTCAGCGCTCTCCTGCGCGCCCACGTTCACCTGCGCACCTTGCGCTCACTCACCCATGCGCCAGCGCACTACAGCGCGCTTGGGCTCTCCTGCGCCTACGCGCCAGTGCTCACTTGCGCGCCAGTGCTCACCTGCGCGCCAGCGCTCTCTCCTGCACCCTCATTCTCCCGCGCGCCATCGCTCTCCTGCATGCCAGCCTGTTCACCAATTATCTTTCGCTCGCCAGCGCTCCCCTCCAGGGCACAAACACACTGTAGGTGAGACAGCAGGCACATCGCAGCCTCACCTATGCGCTGGCGCTCTCCTTGACATTCGCGCTCTCCTGCGCGCCAAATATCTCCCGGGCGTACGCGCCACAACGCGTTAACTCTCACCTGCGCACACGCACCAATACTCTCCCACGCGCCAATATTCTTCTGCGCGTGCACGCGCACCAACAGGCACGGGCGCAGAATCTACACCCGGCAAGGTCACCATCACCTGATTCCCCTCCCCGCAATGCATTGCAGCGCGCTCTGCAGGAGAAGGGAAACAGGCACAAGCAGAGGGGTTCAGGATCCTTAAACTGCCTTCTAAGGCAGACCCACCTATTATGGTGACTCCTCGTAGGGTACCTTCGGTCCCTTTCCCTTCAGGAGATCTGTCTGACAGTGCATCAGTCAGTCAGCAGCCTTGGTTCAGTGCGTTAGCCAGAGCTGTAACACAGGCATTCAAGCCCGTCCTGTCCGACCGCTCATCAGAGCAACGTATAGCTCTGGACTCAAGACACGCAACCATGGCTTCCTCTACCCCTTAAAAGAGGAAAAGAGGAGTTTCCGATGAGGTCACTTCCCCGAGGGTGAAGCTGACTCCGTGCAGACCATCAAGGCTAGTCCCTCCAGTTTCTCCCCAAAGGATACTCTCCCTCCCTGTTGGATGAAGACCATCCGTCACCAAGGGAATTGCACCAGGAGAGACACTCTTCCATCGCACCAATGGAGGAAACCTCCCTTCACATGGAGAGTTCCCCTCAATCTGAGAACAGGAGGGACATGACACTCAGGCCTTCGATGTTGGAGTCCTACCTCCTATCCCGGAAGGAGTCCAAAAACTCCAAAACTCTGCCAAAGTCCTCCACTAGGGCTAGAACGGAGACAGCCAGCCACTCAAGAAATATCAGTGACTCACCCCAAGAAGAGTTCTTGGGAATAGAAGTAGACTTTGCTGGTGAGTCCTACATTAGGAGACTAACAAGAATCAGAACATGCATTCTGGCAGGTTCTGACTCTAATGAGGGTTCTCAACGGGTTTTCCGACCCAGAGATGCCCCCTCGAGAGGACAAGACACAGTCTTAGACCGCATCTTCGGCACTCAGAAACCCTCAAAGACCAGTGCAGCCCTGCTCTCCGAGTTTGCCTCCTCCAACCGTGCCGGGTCTTTGAACAAGCTCCTCCCACCTCCTCGCGTACAGCAAAGGAGGTACTTTGAGATCCTGGATGAACCCAGTTCAGCTCTTCCACTTCCCCATTCTTTAGAAGAGCTAACCTGGGGAGTCCCTCTTGAGAGACACTCCAGAGCCGGCAGATCTTGTTCTCGGTGGCCGAAGTCCTTAACCAGGAAAAGGTCACTAAGTATGCGATGCAAGCTACTTCGTGGCGGGACATCTGGTTAGGGACCCTAGGTATCCTGATACGATTCGAGGATTTTTCCAAGGAGCGTACCAGGAAGGCAATGGAGACCTTTTTACTCTCAGGCACTTGCACGATCGAGTTTCTTGCTCACCAAGTCTCGAACTTGTGTTCAAACATTATCTTGAAACGTCGAGATGCAGTGTCTGAGAGGTTCCACCAAGAGTCGAGATAAACAGGCTCAGACATTCCTCCCTAGGGGGGGCCCACCTGTTTGAGCCTAAGGACGTGGAACTTGCTGCTGAGAGGTGGAGGAAGTCTCATTTCGACTCCCTCCTCCATAGGGCTTTAACAACTAAGCCCTATAAGCCACCAGCACCTCAGCAGTCCAGTCCAACCAAGACCGTAACGACGAAACCAGCAGCGAAGACAGTGGTGTCTAGTAAGCCCTTTCCAGTCAAGGACAGGAAAGGCAAAAAGCCCTCCAGGGGAGGAAAGAATCCTACAGGGAACAGCCAAGGCCGCAAACGTTAGGATAGGCACTCCCCCTGCGTTTCCACCAGTGGGGGGATGCCTACAAAGTTGCTCAGATAGGTGGAAACAACTTGGGGCCGATTCCTGGACAATCTCCTTAATCCATCTAGGATATCGCGTCCTGTTCATAACATCTCTACCTCCCCTGACCAAGAATCCAGTGTCAATAGACTCCCTTGCCATGGGATCGGCAAGGGGGAAAGCCATTCGGGCAGAAGTCCAGACCCTGTTGCAGAAGGGTGCTCTCCAAGAAGTCCTCGGCGGGTCCCCCGCCTTCTTCAGTCGACTTTCTTGTAAGAAAGGCGTCTGAAGGCTGGAGACCAGTCATCGACCTCTCACCCCTGAACATGTTTGTCAAACAAACTCCGTTCAGCATGGAGACGGCAGACACAGTCAGACTAGCAGTAAGACCTGAGGACTTCATGTGTACACTGGACCTAAAGGACGCGTACTTCCAGATCCCAGTCCATCCGTCTTCAAGGAAGTACTTAAGATTCAGCCTAGACAACAGAAAGTACCAATTCAAGGTGCTGTGCTTCGGTCTTTCCACAACACCCCAAGTTTTCACCAGTGTTTTTGCCCTAGTGTCATCTTGGGCACACAAGAGTGGCATCCGTCTCCTCTGTTATCTGGACGACTGGCTAATCCTAGCAGACTCGGTGTCAACCCTTCTTCAACACCGAGACAAACTTCTGAGACTTTGCGAGGATCTGGGGATCATGGTAACTCTCTAAAAGTCTTCTCTGCTTCCTACACAGAGACTGGTATACTTAGGCATGATCATAAACGCCAATCTCCACAAAGCCTTCCCATCAGACGACAGGATAACAAGGCTGAGAAAGGTCACAAGACCCTTTCTCAGACGAGAACTTCCAGCCCAAACGTGGTTACATCTCCTCGGTCACCTTTCATCACTGGCCCGTCTAGTTCCCAATGGTCGCCTCAGGATGAGATCCCTCCAGTGGCAACTCAAGTCCCGGTGGAATCACACTCGCGATTCCCGGACATCTGGATCCCCATGGGATCAGCGGAACTGACAGACCTCCAATGGTGGGTGAGACAAGAACCTACGAAAGGGAGTGGACCTTCTTGTCCTCCCCCACGGGTTTGATGCCGTTTTCAGGCGCTTCAAAAAAATAGGGTGGGGGCCCACATACTGCACCACATGACCTCTGGTCAGAGTCAGAAAAGTATCTCCACATAAATCTCCTAGAGATGAAAGCCGTATTTCTGGCCCTTCAACAGTTTTAACAGTTTCTGGTGGGCCACTCAGTGGTGGTGATGAGCGACAACACCACAGTAGTGGCTTACATCAACAAGCAAGGAGGTACTTTTTCGCAGCAGCTATCCCATCTAGCAGTAGAGATACTGAGATGGGCCGAAATCCATCCGATACTACTATCGGCACGCTTCATTCAGGGCAAAAGGAATGTGCTCGCCAACAACCCAAGCAGAGCATCTCAGATAGTAAATACCGAGTAGTCTTTGGATCATCTAGTAGCCAACAAAGTCCTGACTTTGTGGGGTTCTCCAACTGTGGACCTCTTCACAAAGGCCCTGAACTACCGGCTCCCTCTGTATTGTTCCCCAGTCCCAGACCCCAAAGCTCTCTGGCAAGATGCTTTCCAACAACGGTCGGACAACATCGACGTTTACGCCTTTCCCCCGTTCTTTCTGATGAGGAGGGTACTCAACAAGACCAGAACATCGGTCAATCTTTCAATGACCCTCAGCTCTGCTATGGCATCACGCAGAATGGTTTCCGGACCTTCTACAGCTCTTAATGGAGCCCCCAAGAGAACTCCCTCCACAACACAATCTACTCAAACATCCACATGCCAACATATTCCACAAAGCCATAGCGCGACTTCACGCCTGGAGACTATCCAGCATCTCCTCCCGCAGAGAGGATTTTCGCAACAAGTTGCGACTAGGATGTCTAGATACCTGCGTAAGTCATCAGCAGCAGTCTACCAGGCAAAATGGAAAATATTCTGTGGTTGGTGTGTGGAAGGGGTATCTCCACTCAATGCCAATATTCCAGCAATAGTGGAGTTCCTCGTGTATTTGCGTGAAGAAATGTTCCTGTCAGCCTCGGCAGTAAAAGGCTATCGCTCAGCCTCAAGCCTCGCCTTCAGACTGAAAGGAATGGACATTTCTTCATCGCTAGAACTTTCCTTACTCATACGGAGTTATGAACTTACCTGCCCCCAGTCAGAAGTGAGACCTCCCCCATGGAACGTGGTTCGAGTTCTCAGGTCTCTTAAGAGACCTGTATGAACCATTACGCCAGGCAACCGATTGCCAACTGACTTGGAAGACAGTGTTCCTGCTGGCTTTGGCTTCGGCCATGCGAGTCAGTGAACTTCATGGTCTCTCATATGACAATCGCCCATTCAGGGAGATGGGGAGAGGTAACGTTCAGCTTTGTACCTGAATTTATTGCTAAGACACAGAACCCGCGAGTAACGGATCCACAATTCGACTCCTTCCGGATTTCTAGTTTCCGTACTGTAACAGATGACCCAGACCATTTCTTACTATGCCCAGTGAGGAGTTTGAGGCTGTATCTTGAGAGAACAGCCGCAGCCCGTTCTCATGTGCCTGCACTATTCGTCAGCACAGGAAGGACCAAGAAGAGGGTCACCAAGAACACCATCTCAGTGTGGATTTGCAAGGTCATAGACCATGCACTGAATCAAGACCCTCCCCCATCATGTCGCCCAAGAGCTCATGATGTCAGGGGCGTAGCTACGTTCTTGGTATTCAAGAGAAATTTCTCAGTGATGCAGGTTCTTCAAGCTGGGGTGTGGAATTGTCAGACCACATAAACATCCCACTACCTGCAAGACGTGACCCACAGGAGACTCGATACATTCTCTACAGGTCCTGTGGTGGCTGCACAACAGCTGGTTTAAAACCTCAAACTCTTTATTGGACAAGTAGCAGAAGGTTGAGGGCATTGTTACCTGGTTTTAGTCTGCGTGAATGAAAAGGTTTGACTGGCCCTTATTCTTTTCTTCATTTTCCCCTCTCTTGGGGAAAGCATCATCCTGGGTTCTCTGCATAGCTGACCTCAAACCACTGCAGGTAAACCATGCTCCCTTGTGTAACTAGTATTAATACTAATACTGTTGCGTCCCCATACCCTGACGAGGTGGTATTGGGAAAGTCCTAGTTACACAGTTTTTCCTTCTAAAGAACTCGGAATAACTTTACAAGGACAGTCACACTTCTGCATACCATTGATGACCTTCATGCAGGCTAGGACTTGCCAGAAGGCATACTCCAACTATCTCTGCTCAGTTTCAAAGTGGAACTTAGGGCTAACAGCTCAAGGGAGATGTTCATCATGCGCATCCAAGCTCTCACCCATAGGAGCCTGGGGTACGTCGATGTCGTCAACAAAAGGAATGTCTCCTGAAACTCCCGCCACTGGAGAAGATCTAGCTCTCTCTTGCACGAGAGCTGCCCATGCCTTCAAGTTCTTAGGAGCCGTCTTGGCGTCCTTAGACTCTACGAGACAGCAGCTATTCCTCCAGCAAAGGCAGGTCTGGAAGGTGCCTTCCATTCCATAGATGTCTAAACCTCTCTTGCAGGAGGTTCCTTGTTCTCCTCCCTCAATTGGTTAAGGCCTGAAGTAAGGCACAACAAGATCTCTCGAGGAGAGCCTATACCCCTACTCGAGCGAGGATGATGTAGATCACCATGAGGAGAGGTCTGCTTTGGCATCCTCCTCCTCTTATTCTTCGTTAGGACCGGTGTCACTTCCAGGCAAGAGAAGTCCTCCTGAATCCCATGACGCCCCTTTGCTATTCCAGGAGGTCTTCCTATAGTAGAGAGAATCATAGGGGGCCTGTTAGAAACACGCCTCCTCCTGGGGTCCGTCGGGAAAGCAGAAGAGGAGAAGGAAACCGACTTCTCCAAGGGGACCCTTGGTGTAGAGGCCACTGCCAACTTGTGCTTGAGCAGTTGTTGCGGTGGTAAGACTCTTTGCACCGGCTGGGTAGTGTCCACCACTGCTTGCCTGATGGCCTTGATCAACATATTAAACAAAGATAGCTGTTCCCTTAATAGACAGTCTGGAGTGTCCTTGGGGATGCCTGGAGGTAGAGCTCTCTCTCTCTCTCTCTCTCTCTCAAGGAACACCGCCTAAGTACCTGAAAGTGAGGGAGAGAGGGTTGCATACCTTGATCAACCCGTACAGGCATCCAAAGGTCCTCCTGGGTATTCTTCCTAGGGCGATCTGGAGTGATGGACACACCAGCATACTGGTTCAGTGGTTCCCTGAAGCCTTCTGGAAAAGATATGGGCCATCCGCCTCTTGCTGGTATTGTTGACGGCTTCTCCGCTTCTGCTGTGGTCTCTCTGCTATGCTGTCAGGAAGCCGGTCCTTCCTTGCTCGCAGGGGAGCGTGAAAAACTTGTGGAAGCACATGAAGAGTGTGTGGAAACATCAGTTTTGTGAGCAGGCGCGACATGCTAGCGATCGACGAGTTGATGAGAGGTAATCAGGCCACGGCGCGGTGGAGATTGGCAAGCAGGTGAATGATATGTTGACGAGCAGGAGAGCGTCGCACTGGTGAATGGCGATATGGCAAATGATGTAAAGGCGAATGGCGAGATGACGAGAGGTGCGCCAGAGATCGCTGGGCAGGAGAGCATCCTCTGTTAGGAGATCGTCTAGGAGGATGAGATGGCAAATGGCGCATTAGAAGACCATGCACTGGTAAACTGTGAGCTGATGGAGAACAGTGATCACGAGGAGACGCGTGATCGCATGAAGGAAAATAGCGAGAAGGCGAGCGTCCAGCCGGAGAATGACTAACATTAGCAGAGCATCGAACATGCGCCGGCGAGTGATGATAATTAGGTGTTGAGTGACAAGCACGAGCCAGAGAGTGACGACTGCGAGAAGACCGAAGATCATCAGCAGGAGAGTGACGAAAAGATCGTCGATCTTGTGAACTGGAGCGCTGCTGACGGAGGGCAAGGACAAAGGTCAGGGAGCACGTAGAGGACGAAGATATCTGAGGGTGGTGTGAGGTATGCTCATCAGTGGAAGGTGGTCGATGGGTATGCGAGCATTTCCGCTGGTCTCGTCCACGTGCAGGACTAGCAGGAGCAGGTGAAGGCGAGAGATGGACCTCTAAGACAGCAAGAGCATCTACAGGAGACAGGACTTCTACCTTGGAAGTACCAGGGGAAGGAGCCCTTCAGGCCTCTCCTGCAGAAGTTCCAAGAGCACCTCCTTGGAAGAAGGCCCAGCCACACCAAATGAGGACCAAGACTGCAGAACATCTGAAAGGGAGAAGGATTCGCCCGAGGGTGGGGGCGAAGTTGCTTCTTTAGAGGAAACAGCTATGTCCCCAGAGCCCCGAGGTTGCCCTAGAGTTAGCTGCTCTATGCTCCTACTCAATAGCCCATCGGAAGAGGGCAAACAAGCAGGAGATTCGGGAAGAGATTGGGGGTGAGAGAAGATGTCTGAGGTTTCTCCGCCCTTGAGCATATAGGGAAGGCAAAGAATCTCTCCTAGATTTCTTCTTCTGCCGTCGCCCAAATCTCTCCCACTTGGCACTTGGGAGGCAGACAACTCCCTACACTCCTCGCAGGTAAAACCCTGCTCACAACGATGTCCTCTGCAGGTTGGATACAAAGAATGGGGTCTCGACCAAGGACATGAAGGTGCTACAAGAGCGCCCTACAGGCCCTGGACAAGTATGCATGAGAATGCAGGAAGGAACACACACACCTGAAAAGAAAAGATAATGAATGTTGTAATGGCTAAGTCTTGAGAGCAGAGAACTGATAGATTTGTTTTTCTCAGGCCAAAAGAAAAAAGTGACTGATTCACTGGTGTGTGAGGAAAAGAGTAGTCGGCAACACCCACTACCCCTCACTACCCTCGCTTGGGTAGTTGCCACCTCACTTAAAAGTCCTAATGGCTAGTCTTCTAGTTTCGCCGAAAGATAATCCCTAATAAATAGCGTGAGGTTTGAAAAGTGTCGGAACAAGTAAGAATTAAAAATTTTTTTAGCAACTTTAAAAGTAACAGACCGAATGAGCTTCTCAAAAGTAAATTTGCAATAAAGAATCACATATAAGTCTATATGCGTAGTGTACAGATAAAGAGATGTTGTCAATGCAAAGATCTGGATGTTGAGGAACAACTTCCTCCCCCATAATTTGTACCATACCCTTATTTTAGCTAGATCTCTATTATGGGATTCAGCAACCACTAGTCTACATTCATGAGGTGGAATTGGTGTGAAGAGAGTTGAAAATTCCTATGAAACAAGCTTCTTTTGTAGGTTATGCCATTTATCATGCGTATATAGTATAAAAAGTGATGGGCTGAGAACACTTTCCAGAGGTACACCTAATATTACATCCCTATACAATAGTTGTCATGGTACCCATCAACAACTGCTCTTTGTAATATATTACTTAGAAATCCAGTAATGATGCTAAGAAAAGACCCCCTACTTGCCAATCATATGAACTTCCTGACCACAATCAAGGTACTAGAAATTATTTTCATGAAACTCTCATGATGTTCATTTTGCTTCATTACAAGCTGTGTTGATGTTTACCCCAAGATAAAAATTTACCTTCCTTTCCCATTGCAAAATGCCTCCCCCTCTGGAAACCACAATGCAATCTGGCAGTTGATGGCAATTAGCTATTCAATGATACGACCTATTACTTCCCACTTTTCAATTTTCTCCTTGCTGGTGTAAAAATTAAGATATCTTAATTTTACCCATAATTCAAGTTCTTCCTGACTTTGTGTAATGTAAACGTATATTGGTTGGCATCCACAGCGTTGTGTTTATGTGTATGGACTAATTTTTTTCACGCACATTCCCTCTTCTTTTGTAGTTATCTTAGCTATTAGCTGACTGCTTTAATTATTTATTGGAAATGTAAGGTAATTTAATGTTTAGTAACACTTTTACCATTTTGCACTGTTTGCATTTAATTCATGATATTGTAAATCTAGGAAAGACTGAGAACATTAGGCAAACTTATTAAGTTTTACATAGTGGTTCTGTTTTTTTTTTTTTCTGCTAAGTCCACAACCTATCTGCCCTTTCGGACCATTTGAGTTCTGAGGTAGTAGGTGATAGTGTCCAACCCTTTTATATACCTTTATTATGGCTTGAATATTTAATAGAGATTATTCCCAATATAACTTCAGTAAGCTAAAAGTTCCTGTGAGCCCGACCCAATTCAGAACTTTTCCGTCTGTATTTACCTCTGCTTCTAGATGCATTAACGTAAGGCTAGGAAAATTTCTTCCGAATGAGTTCCTTGCCTAGAATATTCAAAAAAGTTACTTGAGGTGTGTTTTAAGATTTATTTTTGTTGCAAGTTGTCTAGATGTTCACTAAGACAACTAATTTTCATAGTTTCTGTGATTTTATAGACATATTACTAGATTTTTGTCTCGAGTACAAGGAAATTTTTAACATTGAGTTCCCGTTTATTGTGGTGACATTTTTCCATTTTAAAATAATTAATGGAACAATCAATGGTCTAATCTTGTTCATGAATAGATAAATGTCTGACATTACTGAGCGTGAACAAAAGGAATTTTTGAATACGGGAGAATTTAAGAGCGATGGAAAATTTAAGAGCATTTACCTGAAACTATCTCCTTTGTGGAGCTTTTATATTTACTGTATTGTTTTTAATTTGGTTTTGGATAGATTAAGTATGCATGAATCAACAAGGTAATTACAAATTATTCTGAGAAATAACTGAAGTTGCATTAATCTAATCTAAATATTGATCTAGTTATCACAATAAATTCTGTTCAGATATTTCATTGTATTGTGTATTCTACAAACAAAAGTCACAAAACATGTCTGCAAGATGGAATTTACTTTTTTATTGAATATCCAGAGCTACTTTTTAATTAGATTGGCAGCATTTTGTTTAAAGAATATTTTGAGATAAAAAAATCTAGTTTCACCATTCCCATTACCAGGTCATATGTCTCAAATATCATATTACTCATAAGGATTTGCCATGGTTAGTAATTTACATGATGGGCTATTTAATGTACTTGTTGCCTATTTAGAATTGGTCAGATGTTTCTCAGCCTAATATACTGCCAGGTTTACTCTAGACAAGAATTTTTAAGTAATGTTGGTCATAAATGTAAATAAATTCAGAAGATACAATCAATTAGGAATGAATTGAAAGGACCAAACATAAAAGAAACTTCCTTTCAGTTTAAGGGCAAACCCAAGATTATAATACTACCGGTATTTGATTAAAGATTTCAAGTCAGTGGATGGAATTAAGAGTCGCAATTCACATAGTGGTACATCATCTACTTCTCTTTGTGTGGAAAATTCTTTGGAAATGAGCGTTGAAAATTACTTCCCCATCTCTTTCCATAATGATATAACATATTATTCTTAAACTATCCTGATGATCACATTCATGGCCCCCCTTCCAACTGATTAGTAATGTCAAGACACTAATGATTGGTTTTTCAACTTTGAGAATAGAAAAGTAGGAAGTACTGTAATGGGTCATATCGACAATTTACTGTATTTGCCATCAACTTCCAGATGGCATGGTGTTTGGTTCCCAGAGGGGGGAGGCATTTTGCAAGGGGAGAGAAAGGGAAATTTTAATTTTTGGGTAGACGTCAACAGAAGTTCGAGTAGAAGCAATAGGATCCGCGGAGTATAATAATAATAAATTTTATCATTAAATTTTTTTTTATACCCACATCCCCGTTTCATATTCATTCTCTTCATATAGAAGCTTTTCAAAATACTACCCCAATCAATCATTTGAATATTTCTGTATTTTTTTACTCTAATTTCTCCATTTTCATCTTTTACTTGAAATTACAATTAACTTCAACATGTCAATGTAAAGGCTATTTTTTTTAGTTTAATTTGAAAAAAAGTGCTGATAGTAACATACTCAAATATTTCTTTAAAAAAAGGACATGGAATAAAAAATGACATCAAAAAGGAGTTTTGACAAAGGAAAAGCTTATTTTTGGGGAGGTGCTGTGTAATCTCCTAGGACTTTCCTGTGTAAAACTAGAATACCAAGTCCAATTGCAACTTAAAAGTGTTTTAAGCTTCCAAGATTGGTGACTGGACAATTTAAGTTGGAAATCTATATGAGTTACAGCCAAATTTTTACTACAAGAAGAATGGTAATGATCTGCTGAAAATCGAGAACCAAACTCTTATCAACTAGCTTAGGCAAAAATGATTAGCTATTTCTACGCTTCAGGTGGAAGTACATATTTCTTTCAATATATTTATGATATCTAGGTATACTTAAACAAACTTAATTTTTAGTTTAAAAGTAGATTGCATACTTACTTCCAGTACCATGATCTTGTGTTCACAAGCATTAAAGTCTGTTAGAATAAACAGGGTGAAAAACATCCTTACTATACGTATTTTGTGTTCAACGTAAGACAGGTACGCTCTTTTAAGCTGTAAATAAAAATAAAAAGAACAAGATTTTATATAGAAGGATTAAAAAATTATCAACAATAAAATAATTAATCTTTGTGAAATGCACAACCCAGTTTTATCAGTTTTTACTTTGGTACTTCAAAGGGAAGCAGTAAAACCTAATTTTAGTAATAAAATTTATTACTTTAATATTTACCTCAGGTCATATTGTTTATATCTCAGAAGTGTAAGTTTTTTCTACTTTAAAACTATAAATATGACAAATTTGGAAGTAACTTATATTTTTCCTAGCAATACAAACCTGGAGCTCTTTACTATGGAGTATTATTTGGGCGAAGCTCAAACTAGCAGATAAGCTTTTTTGTCAGGGTGTAATTATCTACCGCTAGTTAGAGGGGTAGGTTAACCCTCCTGCTCACGCCAGCACTAGCGACTAACCATCACTTTTGTAATTGCGGCAGGACTTTTAGGGGGTAGGTGCTGGCAGGTCAGTATGTGTAAAGAGTTCCATGTTTGTATGGGTAGGAAAAATAATAACTTACTTCCAAATTTGTCATTTGTTCCTGTGCAAAATACAAAACTTTCACCTATAGGTGGGTGGAAGTCCGACACCAACTGGCTAGCAACTGTCCCGAGACAGCCTCTGTATAGGGATACCTTGAGGGATCCTGCACTACGTTATCCTCGTAGGATAACGGCCTACGCAATCATTGCTGGAGAATAAGGAATTAATCTGTTGGAACATACATCGTAGCTATCCGGGCCGTCCCCTGTACTAATGTAAATTCCTTCCGGCCTCCCCCTGACACGAGGATGGGGACATAATACATATACAGTATACACATCTATGAGGTTGTCCAAAGAGCATGATACTCACAAGAACAAGGTCAGCTGTGCAGTCCCGCAAAATGGTGCATCCCAAGAGAGGGAGGATGCAGTAGGAAGTGGCCACTCACTCTCATATTGCTCCTAGACTTACTTTATGGGTAACCTCCGCCCTCAAGCCTATGATACTTGTCCCACGAGGGAGATGAGGTGTTTAGATCACGTTATGAGCAGCCACCACCGACCTATTGAGAATGTGTCTATGGTCCCTATGGGTTATGTCTTGCAGGTAGCAAGAGGTGAATCTTATTTAACTTTTCCACCTGCCTGCTCAAAGTACCTGCTTAACAGAAAAATTCTTTTGGAATGCCAGGGAAGTATGTACTTACTCCCATGACATCATGGGCACAGGGAATGGCGAGGTGTTTGAGGCCCGTACCCTTTCTAGCACTTGCCTGATCCAAGAAGAAATCAAGTTCATGATTATCCTCTTGGTCTTCCCTGTGCTGACGAACAGCTTGTTGATCTGGGGTCGAGGTCTTCCCATCCTTTTGATGAATAACCTCAGTGTCCTTACGGGGCATAGTAACAGCTGATCAGGATCGTCTGTTAGACTGAAGACTCCCAATCTGAAAGGGCCCAAATCTAGGATTCGTTACAGATGAATTTCAAGTCTTAGCAACAAATGCAGGGACGAAACCAAGAGAGACCTGCCACCTATACCCTTGAATGGGTAATGTCGTACAAAAGATCATGTAGCTCACTGACTTTCCCTGCAGAGGCCAGGAACAAAAGAAAACCATCTTTAAGGTCCAAGGCTTGATGTAAAGGCTCATTGGGAGTTCCTTTCCGTGAACGTATGACCTCGTAAACATTCCAAGGAGGTGATCTAACTTCCGACTGAGGCCAGGAACGCTCAAAGTTCCGTATGAGGAGTGACAATTCCGTCGAGGAGGAAATGTTAACTTGATTCAGTTCAAAGACAATGTTCAAGGCTGAAGGAAAACCTTTCAACCCCGACATCGAGTAGAGTTTTTCCTCCCTGAGTTGAAGTAAAAACTTTTCTACTGCTGGAATATAGGTGCTGAGTGGAGTGACACCTCATCCACAATACCCACCACAAAAGACGGACCACTTCGCCTGATACAATGCAGACGACTCCCGGAGGTATCTTGCTGTGAGCCTAGCAACTGGCTTTGAAAAGCCTCTCTTTGCGAGTAGTTACTGGATAGCCTCCAGGTGTGCAGATGTAGTGATGGTATTGCTTGGTGCCTCTGTGAGCAGAAGCACAAAGTCCGGAAACCATTCTGCATGTTGCCACAGCGGAGCTATGAGGGTCATTGTTAGACTTTGTGATGCCCTTACCTTTTTCAATAGCCTCCTTACTAAGCAGAAGGGGGGGGGGGGGGGGCATACATAGATGTGTATCTTATCCCACAGGTGTTGAAAAGCATTTTACCTGAACTCATGTGGGTCTGGTACTGGTGAGCAGTACACTGGAAGTTCTGGTTGAAGGACGTTTTGGACAGGTTGATTGTCCATTCGGAGCCAACAATCTGAGTCCCCCTGCTCAGATTGTCCGTCAGGACGTTCTTCTTGCCCGGGATGAAGCAGGCTGTAAGGCTACCAAATATTCTTCTGTCCACCTGGGGATTTTCACAGCTAGAAGGCATAGGTGTTGTGAAAAGGAATCTCTTGTTTGTTCAAGTAGGACACTACCGTAGTGTTGTTGCTCACTGGCACTACGTACAGGTAATGCCCTGAAAGGAGCCGATAGAAGTACTTGAGGGCCAGGTAGGTTGCCCTCATTTCCAGGAGGTATGTGGCACTGCCTTTTGGATTCGTACCAAAGTCCAGATACCATGAGGTATAACAGATAAGCCCCCTCCTCTTTAAATGCGTCTGTGAAGTTCAACAAATCCAGGGGAGGAGAGAGATCTGCTCCTCTGAGGAGGTTGGTGTCTAACATCCACCAACTCAGGTCTCTCTTCTGTTCAGGTCCCACCGGTACTAGGGTACTCTATGGGTCTCTGTGCTGAAACCAGAAGGACATCAGCTGTCACTGTAGAGACTGTACGTGGAGACAGCCTTTGGGCACTAACTTCGAGAGATGTTAGATGCTCCAACTCTTTTGCCACTGGTAATAGCAATTTGCTTCTCGAGAGAAAGCTCTACCGGCACTCAATCCCCTGAGGGAAAGACCTTAATTGGTGTGGTTTTGACCAAGGATGGAACAGTCTGAGGATGGTCGGTCTGTATAGGGTAAGCTACCTGCCATTCCTCTTCGCAAGGGCGAGCGTTGGCAAGGCAAGGCTGGTAAAGTGCGCTGGCTTACATACCTCTTCCAGTTTGTCCCGAAGGGACTGTGTGCTTGCGAGGTGGGAGCTGGAAAAGGGAGTCTTTCTCAGTTCTTACAGGTAATTGCTACCTGTGTGCACTTGCAAGGAATGTGTCCTCGGTGGATGGGTGCGCAATACTGCGCAAGATTTCCTTTTAAAACTAGAGTCTATGTTCATGCCCGAGTAGGATGGACCAGGATATTTTCATATGACCTGTCTCTCACAGCAGCCCGGTGGGTAGCATTATGCGCTTCTGCAGAAGGAGGCATTCGTTCATAAAATTCTATTAAGACTGCGGGAGACAGGTTGTATCAGCACTTACCCGTGAGGAAAAAATCCGCCCCCCTATAATTGGAAAAATGGGAGAAGGTCTGGACTACCTGGTCAACCAATATCCAGTAGAGCGGTCAACAATACCCTGGGATTGTGCTTGTTGTCCCCTGCCCCCAAGGGCAAGCAAGTTCCATTGAGTGAAACAAGCCACCTTGACCCCCAAGTGATACGTCAATTCTCCACAGTTCCTTCCGAGAGGTCTATAGGTTGCATAGCAAATGCAACTGGTATGAAGGGGAGAGGGAAGAATCTTGTTCTCCAACAGCCACCAATCCAATAGGAGTTGGCTGAGTAAGTATGTTACAAATAGGTAAACCAGGGTAGCCAGCACTCCTTAGAAGATGTTGTTACAGCAAATGTCCTTGCAATCGTTTTTGGCCATGAGACTGGTCGGTAAAGACCAATTACACACAACTACTTCCGAAAAGTAAGATTGAAACGTATCTTCCTTCTATTGTTGGATAGGTAATTTATGCATATGTCCATATACAAACCAGTAACACAGACCAGAATTATTAGTTGTGTCCAAAACTCTGTTGGAGAACATTGATAAAAGTTTATAACAGAGGCTTTCGCCTTCCCATCAATGGTGACAACGTTTGTATTTCTTTGCCTCCAATTGGCAAAACTGATTTAAGTTTCGAATGTTTCATGGAAGTTAGGAAGGAACTTTCTGGGATGAAGGTAGACCGCATATCCAGTATGTCTGGTTATGGGAAGGAAGAAGAGTACAGTAATGCATAACCTGATTTCCCATAAGGAATATAGCCATCAACACTAATGATTTATTAAAACGTAGTTCTAATTGTAAGATGGTCTATAGTCCTTGTCAGCAGAAAGATCGCTTGCTAGTACAGTATACGAGCATGTCCGTCTGCGGTCACGTATGCATAACCTCTTTGCCTCCGGGTGAACATTTGACAAAGTCTGAGCCCGCTTTCGGGAATAAAGTATGTACCACAAATTGCAACATTATTGCTCAAGGAATTTGATCGTCTAATAGCTGTAGTATTTTTAAGATGTGAGTGCATGTGACAATGAAATAAACCTACAGCTAGTGTAGCAATCATACCTGCATCGGTTTACCTGCCTGTCTTATGGGGTTGGCTTGCCAACTTTCATAAACGTAAGGAGAAGCTGACAAAGTTTGTCTGGCTGCCTTGTGTACGGGGTTTGCTATCATTCGTTAACATAAGAAAAAAGCTAATACTATTCCTTTGGGACTAAAGGCTTGAAATAATTATCTTGTAAGGGTATACAGTATATCACAAGCCTGTTGTGCGAGTGCTTCAAAGAGCTCTCCATTCTGTCGGGCAATAATGTCCAAGAAAATAACCCAGAAGGATTAAGTTTCATGAACCTCGGTGTCTAACGAGAACTCATTGTGTCCAAGGGCACACTGATGCATGCGGCCGAGTCCAGCCATCGGTAGTACCTCTTATGTGGCAATAACCCAGAGATTATGTCTTGGTAAGACCCCATGCAGCCTTTTATAGAGTTTTAACGAACACCTGTAATTGTGCAAAACTTCTCAGGGATAAGAGTTACACATCAAGAAGCAAAGTCTTGCATGAAGTGTTTGTTGTCCCAGAACGCAAAGAACACATACAACTAGGCAAGTTCGTATAGGCTTGCCAGCGTACGTGGTGATAATCAATGAACGCTGGCGATTGTCCCCCAATGCTGGTAAGCGCTCGTGAACGCCAGCGAGAATCAGTGAACACCATCTGATACTAGCAAATGATGGCGAGCGCCTGCAAATCACTGGCGAGCATCTGCAAAACTCTGGGAAGTGCTCGGGAATACCAGCGAGAATCAGCGAATGAGACTTTGAAAATGGCAGCATAGAATCTTACATTTACACCTAGACCCAGTAGCGTACGCTACTCTAGCACTGGCGAGGAGGGTTTCACAAACCCTCATGGTTACTAAGGCGAGGAGAGGGTCTCGCACGAGGCGAGAGTCATTCCCGAGGCAAGGGTCTCGCAAACCCGCCATGGGAACTAAGGCGAGGCAAGGGTCTCACAAACCCGCCATGGGTATTCGGGCAAGGTAAGTCTCGCAAACTAAGGCGAGGCAAGGGTCTCGCAAACCCTCGCCTCGGGAACTAAGGCGAGACAAGGGTCTTGCAAACCCTTGTCTCGGGTACTAAGGCCAGGCAAACCCTCGTCTCGGGTACTAAGGCGAGGCGTACAACCTGGGTTGTTCGCAGACCTTCGTCAGGTAAGAGAGCTTCAAAACTAAGGTCCTCTTAGTACTCCTACCTCTAGGGGGGGGAGTGAGTAGCCTTATGTCATTCCCTAGGAAGGGAACAAAAAAGGCTGTGCTTGACTTGAAGACCAGCTGTTTCTTCCTCGTTAGAGTTAGAAGCTATGAGGCACAGGTCCCAAAGAGCTTGGCCTCACAAAGCTCCACGAGCATTGCTATGGTCAAAGGCACGATGTGGTAATACCCCCGAAGAGTTAAGTCCTACGAGACTCGTCGATGGGAGAGGAGGCGGTTGCAAGCGACCAGCAGTCGTCACCATCTGCAACAGAGATCCCAGAGGGAAATTGCAATGAGACTTGCGGCAGTGAGTAGGAATTTTAAGCAATCACCTAACTCATTCGTTGACACGCTCTGAAGAGCAAAGACGAGGCATGGATGAATTCAGGTTCCGCCAGAGGAATTCTCCAAAGGGGAAAACCCCACAGATGAAGGTAGTCCCTTTCACAGACGGGAAAGACGACCAACCTCTGTTGCCACTGTCTACAATTCTCCATGCAAGTGGGGAGATTGGACAACAGCTGGTGGAGGAACTCTTCCTTGGAAGGGAAAGTTGCTCAACACTTGGTGGAGGTTAACTCTCCCTCGAAAGGGAAAATTATCCAACACTTGGAAGCCAATCTCCGGGCAGTACTCTCCGCTTCCCGTCAATGAGCTACTGTTCTTCTCAAGTTGAAGGTCGACATTAAGTGCTGCCTGTGAGATTAACATGCCTTTTATTGGCAATTTTTTTGCCATAAAATATTCCTTCACTTGGGGGGGCAAACATTTCGTACACCCACTCTGAAAAACTGACTGATCACCTATGCCTTTGTGCTTGCCCGCCACATAACAGGGAATTAACTTTTCATTATGTTCTTTTTAAAGACCCGGGGGTTGTCTGAATGATAGACGAGTAAAGGTTTTATTTTACAGTCACGGCTAGCATTTGCACACAACAAAAGAGTGAGCCTATCCCTCATGGGGTTGTGCCTGGGCAGTGATTTTCCCTCCTTTGTAATGTACTTACTGGCCATCATTTTTTTTCAGAATAACCTGGTCTCGTCACAATTGAAGACCTGTTGAGGAAGAAACTGTTCTTTCTTTATTTAAGCATTAAATTCTTTAACAAAGCTTTCAGCTAGAGCTTTGTTCAAACTTTCTGCCTCTCCATGTCTTGGTTACACGATGTATGCCAGTTCTGTTTTTGAATTTTTCAAACCGACCTCTGCTGGCTTTGAATGTAAATTTTCCACTTTCGGCACTTGTACCAGACATTTTCGTTTCTAGGTCACCGTAAATTTTTAAGGCTTTTTCGCAAATAAAAGCTTCCCTAATGCTATCGCTGGCTAACTCCTTTTCCCTGATGAATATTAGTAGCAATTTTTCCATTTCCTCCATCACCTAGGACCTTTGCTTCAATATCAAAGTCACACCTTTTGCAACATTAGCTGCCTTTATCACTTCTTTGTTCTTGAGGAAAGTTGAAATCATTGATTTTGGAATGCTATACTGTACTGCGCAGTGAGATCCGAAATACGAATGCCATTTTCAAATTTGGCAATTATTTCCTTTTTTAGTTCAATTGTTGTTCTCACTGTCTTCCTCTTCTCTTTCTGTTCACTTCTGGCTTTCTTTGGACCCATTATGAATGCCCAGAGTTAATAAAATAAAAAGCTCAAAAATTTAAATTATTTCAATCTAAAACACAAGGGAATGCGTGAGTCTTCCTTTGATGGCAGGTGGGCTCAAACTGATGCCAAGAAGTTGGCGGGGATTGCTGTTTGCACCGGTTCGGGTCGATTCGGCTGGTTGAGTTAAAAAAATTTGTTTGAATTCGGAGACATTTTGAATGCTTTAACACTAAATGAGAACTTGAATTACCAGCCTTTCTTTTCATTTGAGATAATTTATTGATATAAAAACTGATGAGACAATTGAGATGTATTAAGTCATCTTGGAAACAGCGGTTTCCAACAACCTAAGAAAATAAGCAACATCAGAACTTACCTTAAGCAACTTATCTGGATATATTTCAGAAATGTGTTTCCTTAATGATTGAAAAAGGGATACCTCTTCATATTTAGGGTTTTCCTATGTGTTTTCTTCATCATCATCTTCCTATTCTGAAGGATTTTCTAAGACATTACTTGCTGATCTTCCCATTTGTTTACTTTTTATGGGAACCTTTCCACATTCTTTTATCAAGGGACTAATTTTGGCAGTTGAGATGCTAGCTCCTACATTTACACCATTTGGGCAAACCCTTGATGTGCAAGTAACCTAGCTTATAAGTAAACAATGTGCTCTGCTATAAATATTACTATGCAACCAATAATTTTTTGCCAAAATTTATCAGATTTCTTTAATAGGTACATTTTGTTCCCGGGGAATCATTCGATATGCCTGGCCATCCACATATCAAATAAGAGGTTGCTTAAGAGTGCTTACTTTAGAGTTGTGGGAAATTAGGGTCCAGCTACCAACTACATATTCTTCCAGTGGTCTAAAAGAGATGACTGGATTAGAGTAGAGGAATGCAAGTGTTTTGCAGCAGAAGTCTCTAAAGTAAATAGAGAACTTTGACTTTATGAGACAATATTAAATCTGTAATGTATTATGCAACATCAGAACCCTTACAGTATGGCATACTAGAACCACTAGATAAAATTTATGGAGTTAGGATAGTAAGGTTCAAAACAGGGCATATTAGTTAAGAATTATTGCTTTTAACCAAGACTCAGTGACCTTGGATTCCCACAAGAAGATAAAAAAAATTAAGATCTTTTGAAGCGCATTCCTATCAAAGCTAGATTTGTTAGTGACTGGAGTGTGGAGTGAGTTAATGGCTAGAGTGGCATTATCTTCATCATCTGCACTATAATCAAAACGTAGTATTCTATAGTTTCCCCAAAACTAAAAGTAAGTTTCCTTTTAGACTTGGGTCTTATAATTTGTTCAGTAACTATAGAAACTTTTCCATAAGAGGAGCAGCAAGGCCTTTACTCTCATTACAACAATTTTCTAAATCACAATAGTACTCCCAGCACATGATAATAGAGAAAGCGGATTATGATCAGCCTGAAATAATTCCTTTGAACAATCTACACAGGAATTACTAACAAATCCAGGAGAATTTATCTCTAAAAGCACTAAATCTCAAATTATAAAACCTGGAGAAGGGGCAAACTAAGAACACATATATTGTAAGAAAAAAGACAGTGCAGTATTCCCAAGCCACTATAATTGTCATTAACCATTAGATTGTCTCATTGCTGTATAAGAAGCCCAAGTCTATTGGAAAGAATAAAAACATGAACATTTTCAGATTTAGGAATAAACATCAATACAGTATAACGAAGCTTCAAGAAAGAAGTATCATGAACAGTAGGGGAGGTTCATAGTAATATTTTCAAAAGCAAACTATAGTATAGAAATTTTTCATGACCTAACTTCATCTTGTCATTTGGACTTTTTATTCTAGTTGGACTCCTTTAATATCAAATGAAAAATTACTGTAAATCTATTTAATTCTAACATTACCAAAGCCCATACCATACTGTGAAATCTAACTTTACTTTAACTGAACAAAGACAAATCTAGCTAATCAGAATTTCGTACTGGAATAATATGTATGGCTCTAAAACATATGTGAATTAAGAGGGTTTGAAACTCGGTAAACTTAATATAATATTGTATATTACAGTAAATAGACTTACCCTCCACCATGTGTAAAGTTCCTTGGCCATAATAATTCCTGTTATCAAGAATAAAACTGCCCAACAGCTTTTTTTCAAAATCAGGGAATAAGAACAGTTCTCCATGGGGTCTTGCAATGATGCAGTTGACAAGTTCTGATCATTCACAAGGCAAATTTCTTTCATACTTAAATTACACCTCCTCTGTATATGGTACCAATTGCTGTAATAAGAAAAGTATACATCTTGTTTGCTATATTGTAGTAGTTAATTTTATTTTTATTTTAGAATATGTACTTTATTTTAATATTTTCTATGTAATCAAACTGGCAGGTACTGAGAATCAAAATAATTACTATCTTTTAATCCCAAATCTGTGTATATTTCAAAGGTACACTCTTTCCTGTTATGTAGTATATTAAAGGAATAAATATACAGTTGGGCTATCAATGAAACCTTAAAACTGTACCTAAATTTAAAACATATTGCCAATTTTGTATGTAAAATGAAGATCAAATAATAAAAAAGGGTTATTAAATATAAGAAGTGCTAAAAGATGAGATATGCATTAAGATATTTAGGACCATACAAATCCACCCATTATATCAGAAATAATGCATCAATCATCATACATTAAACAAAATCTTATGTCTGCTTAGGACATCTATACTGTAGTTGTATTTGGTCGAATAGATTTCTTGAGCTTTATTGGTTTGATTAAATCTTTATAATGACATGTATAGGCACAATGCTACCACTACATAACATTATGATCTTCAAAGGATTCCAAATAGCCTTCTTAGACTACAAAGGGGAGACATGGATCTAATGTGTTCCAAATTCTACATACCTGGTGAACCCTTTCAATACAAACCAACAAAATAAAAAATATATTACTCAATTCACTGGCAATGTTTAGGCAAGTTTTTCCTAACTCGCTTTTTAGGCTCAGCCATGTCATCCTGATGGAAGGTTCCTTTAGGCAGCTTTCTAAGGGATATTTAGCTACAGTGATACTCCCAGAGAATTGACCATAGGTCTCCATAATTCTAACTCCTGGCGTGAGTATCCTTCAAGAAAATTCTTAAGGATAATGCATAATATCAGGGGACGTATTTCTTGATACGACACATGGCAATCTTCACCCCGAATAGAGTTTTCGCTCTGAGCGGGAAGAGTGGCGAAAATGAAGGGAGCCGTCATCAAGGATACCCAGTGGATCCCCTCCCCGTACTACTACAGCACCACGCATGGCAACCCATACCTTTTTTTAGTAGCGAATTAAGCACGGTGTATCTCCCGCTTGCTCTCGGTGTTTTGTTACTAATTATTGGATTTATCATGCATTCTCCAGCATCTTCAGCCTCTGGAAAGCTGAGTATTTAATCTTTCCTGTGTATAATTTTTAGCTCCCTTCTCACAAGATGTGTTTATCGGAGCATAGCCATTCACCGGAGGTGCCATTTTGGACGCTGTCGTACTCCATAAATGCTTTATTTAGTCAGTAGTACGACGTTCCCGGTATTGAGCTTTAATGATTTATAGCTATTTAGGCAAATTATACTAGTGAAGATAAGATCATGCACGTATATTTCCTCTTCTGTGAAATGTTTCGATCGTATACAATAGTCTCAGTGACGTAGCGTAGCCGAGATCTCAACTCGCGTTAGGCTAGCCTAATGCATTTTAGTATACTTTCGTACATTATCCCCGTTTACCCTCTTGAATCGTTTTATCAATTCAGTAAGAGATAGCATATCTCCTAGAATTACTAAAATATTTGATACTCGTCTCTTATAGAGATTTAAGGGTAAACCCTACCTTTCCTCTGAGTGTCGCCATTAGGCGACAACCCTATCTTGGTCTTGCCATAGAGTAGTGTACTCCGGCTTGACTAGACTAGTGTTCTGTCTTCCCTCTTTACCGCTGAGTATCCCGGCTTTGAATTATGACAGTAACTCAGAGTATTCAGTCTTGTTGTCGGCAACTCTACTGACGGGGGACTAGTCACTCCCCTGCCAGTTCTCAGTTGCAGGCATAGGAAGCCCGGCTTCCCTAGCCCACAACCGAAAGTGGTAGTACAATTGCCGATGACACCGACATTGATGAGCTTATTGAGGAGTACCAAGAGGAACTTACGACAGATAACCTGGAGGAGTTGGAGGCCATGCGAGTGAACATCGTTCAGGAAGAATACACCGGGAGGAGGAGGACCCACTGACAACGGCAGAAATTAAGGAGGATCTAGATGGCTACTTTAAAATGGTGGCTATTGTAGAAAAGAGACACCTACAAAAAATTCTCACAGGTCGTGCGCTTGAATACTGCAATGAAGTTTGCCCGTGTCATTTCAGGAAAATTTTAAGAAGAAGGCAGAAGCAAACTACTTTGGACGATTATTTCAAAATGAGGCCTTCGGTAGAAGCATATCAAGCACCAACTAAAAAACGAAAGAAAAGTGGCACTGATGAAGAAAATACGTAGAGTAATTAAATTTAGAAAATACAAAACGTAAAGTAAAAAAATAATAGAAAAAGGAAAAAAAAAAGAGAAATTCTAAGTTTATCGTAACGTTAAGAGTTAATATTTCCTGCCATTTGAAAATGTGTTTCCTAAAATTAAGTTTTAATGTTTTCTGTCATTTACACATCTGTTTTGTAAAGTTAAGTGTTTATATTTTCTGCCACTTGTTAATGTTTTTCGCTGTTTTTCACCCTCCTCTACCGCCCTGTACTTCACTCTCGGACATTGCCTCACTCCAAAGATAAGGTTCTACAATTATGCTACTGTATTTTTACTATTTGCTCTAATTAAACACTTCTTTTACAGGTTACCAATGGTTAATTTATAATTAATGATCAAAATACTATACAGTACTTTTCATACACATAGTACTGCTTAGTGGTGTGTATCCTTTTTATAATCATTTAATGTGGTGTTTTTGTAGGTTCTGGAACGAATTATGCTATTTACGTGTAAAAGGCAAGTCACAAGACAAAAAAATCACTTTACGAAAGTCATTATGGAACCAATTAATTTCGCGTTGTGAGGCATTACTGTATACGTAAGAGCTACGCATGCGCATGGAGGACTCGTTTTGTCATTATATGTACTATGACCTACATTTACCCCGCTGGAGTTAATTCGTTATGAGCTAGTGGCTGAGCTTACAAGCGAACAGAACACACTGCAAAATGAAACGTCACGGAAACAATTGAGTTTACTCTAGTTATAACTTCGTTCAACCCTAAGATTTAAGGGAATCATTCGATATCCCACTCCATCCATCTATGTAATACGATTTTGTTTAGGAGCGCTTACTTCAGCAGTTGAGGAATATTGAGATCCAGATTACCCACTCAATCTCCTGCCTTAGAAGAGTCTAAAGTAATAGAAGAATTCCAGGCTCTGTGAAGATTTTTTATTTGTATTTGACTGCAATCTTTCAGAACCCTTACTAAAAGAAACACTATTAACATTAGACTCAATTTGGGGAGTTAGGTTTGGCAACAAGACAGATAGGACCAAAATTGCCACTTTTAAGTGAAGATTCACTTGACTTCTAATTTTAACAAAGAAAGCTAAAGATGCCGAGAGCTTATAAAGCTTTTCACTATCAAACGTTGGCAGATTATGTGAACTGCCTAAAGGTGGAGGCGTGTCATTATCGTTGTCATCCCTGCTATAATCAACTAGCCTAGTCTTCCCTGGCTTTTCCAATGAACTTAACAGCAAGTTTCCTTTTCTGCTTTGATCTGTTAACTTGATCAGCAACCATTGAAACCTACTTTCAATGAAAGATATCGTGAGGGAAACACTCTTCACAACAGTTATCTAAATCACAATATTACCCCCGAAATGATACACCAAGGAAATGTGGATCCTGATCTTCCCGATATAATTCCCATGCATATTCCATGCAGTAATTACTAACAAACCTAGAAAAATACATCTTAATGCACAGTAATAAGTAAACAATCGGGAAAGGTCTGAACACATCCCACACAACTGAGAAAACTGATGAGACAAAGAGACTTGGGAGTCTGTTAACACTCTCTAGACCACTAGACTGTTCCTTCTTTTACAATGGGTATGTATTTATGTAAGAAAATAGGAAATTTTCAAAATTTTAAATTCTTTTACAGGTAAATGTCAATTAAACAGAGCTTTTGGAGAGGAAGCAATATGAACATCAGGCGAGGTTGGTTCATAGAACTAATGAAAGATTATGGTAAGTAAGCATTTCATATCAACCTTGTAAAGGGAGGAGCTGATTCATGATAATGTTGATGACTAAAAAGCCTCCCAATAAAGGTACTCAGTTATTAAACAACAAAAAGAAACTACTTACTCTACAACTCCCATATATAATGTAATGGATGCGGTAAAGAGCAACTCTAGCATCAGGTGTCCTAAAACTATTATACAGATGTAAGATGTCCACTTCTGAAGCAGCCACATACTGATCAAAGGATGGAGAAGCAGGTTGAGGCGCTGGTGAGATACCATGGCTGTAAGAGGGTGATCATTTTTCCATTCAACACCATCTTCTGTATACTCGCGCGCATTTGGCTTTATCTTATTGGTCTTGGAGTTAAATGGACTTTCATCAGTACCTCCTTCATCTGAAGAGAGAGAAAAAATATTTTAATACAATTTATTATATTGATATTTACCTGTAGGTTACATAGTTAACAAATCAGAAGCATGAGCTATTCAACTTTAGAACAAAAAGATTTTGTCTCCATACCATATTCCCTTATACCCAAGAATCACCAGATGAGAAAATGTTGCAAAGGTTCCCTAGGTATATTTGGTGACAAGTGGGTCAGAAACTCAACCCACCACTTAATCTCACAAAATCGTAGATTACATAGACCTCTGGGTAGATGCAAAAACCATTTAAAAGGGATATGAAAAGCGGGACATAATATCTTAGAGGTAAGCATAAACATTATTAATTCTAGATATTCAGCTTATTTTGATGAATCTTACCTCTAAGTTACATTGCAGACTATGAAATTAACTCAGTGATGGGAAAGTGGTAATCAAAAAACCAAAATTAAATCCCCAAGAATTAACCAGTTCCAAAAATTTTCATAACCTACTGCTCTTGCCCTATCCAGGGAGTTAAGTCTAATTATTCAGATTTCCTGATGGAAACAAATGGATATCCATAACAAATATTCATAAAAACATGCAGCTTATATGATTTTTTATTCAAAAACCTTTCCATAAAAATACAACAGAAGAGAGAAAGGAAATCACCAAATCTGAATAATTCCCTAAATAATATCAGCTTTCTTTTTAAGTTTTCCATCTCTATCATGAATAATCTTATTAATTTATCTAAATTAACATATCTTATGTGCACGCAAGTCGAGGATATCAACATTTATCAAAAGCTCTGTAATAATTTTCAATCATTACTAATAACCTTTAAGCATAAAATGTATATTAAATCATTACCTATTGTGACGTTCTCAGGTGAATTACATTAATTCCAAGAAGGCTGTCAACTTGATTTAATGATAATTACATTGGTACAATAATGATTGTAGACATGCTTATTCAGAGAAGTTGAAGCCTTATCATCTTTGAAAAAGTAATACATCAGATTCGATTTGAAATAAATATACTCACCTAAGAGCTACTGCACAAAGTGTCTTTGCTTCATTAAAAAGGAGTAGAATTCAACCATAAAATAAACCCTTTCTGGTACAACCAAGAAACAATAAAGGGTGGGCAACCTTTAAATATGCACTCAATGATAACATAAAAGGCCATAAAACGTAAGTGATATAACCTATCTGACAGAGTACCAGATGGGCAAAATTAACTAGAAAATTTACCGAAGCGAACATACCCAAAATGGCTGCCGATATCTCGGCAGGACAATCGCTTCCAAAACTAAAAACCACCATAATGGAAATAGAACAAATGCCCGGTACTGCCAAAAGCTGCCAAAACAAACTATGGTACTTAACATTGGTAAGGGTGAAGTAACAACGTCAGTCATGTTGAAATAACGAGAAATTCTTCGAAAAAACACTGTGCCCAAAAAAACTATGCTTGCTTCAAGTCCAATTAAAGAAGGATGGCCTAGAGGGCGCGCGTGGTAGGTGTCGTTGGGGAGTTCAACCATGTTATCTAGGGCCTGTCACGGCCCTCCCCATTGATGAAGGGATTATCTAAATGGAAGACATCCTGTGAATAGTGGTTTACACACGCCTTTGTTTAATACACGACACCTACAAGGTGTTCGCGCGAGGGTTGTAACCTCTGCATTCCATGCTTTTATCTTTCTCTAGTATATTTGGAAGATTTATATTAGGAAAGGTATAAGGAAGGACCTTTCTCACCGGGCGTCACAGGCCTCTTCCCAGAAATAGATTTTTCCTTCGTCAAAATCCCTTATTTCTTTGTCTTTATTTATAAACACAACTGATTTTTTTGCTCTTGAAGTTGTCTATTAGTTTTTGAAAGTTTGCAAGAAGTTTTTTTTTTACACTTATTGGTGGATTGGTAATGTTACTATATTGGGAAAATGTGTCTGGTAGCTCTAATTCTGAGTATAACTATACCTGTGGTTAATGTTTCTCCCATGGCACCCTATATGAAGACCAGGCATAACAATGGATGGGGAAATGGGAGAGGGAGAGAGATAATTTTTCTGTTTATGATATCAACTCAATTACTATATGGTATGATTCATTGAATTAACGCATCAATTAGAAAAAATGAACACCAAAAGGAATATCTGAACTTTACCTTTTCAAAAAGGTGGGTATAGTGAGAAAATTAAATTTACCTTAACAAGTATCATAGAAATAGTTTCTCTAACTGCTACCATGACGTAACTAGGTCATTAGCAGGGACCTACAATAAAGGTTTAACTAGGTGACAAGGAAACAATACCTTACAAAACCAAGCAAAAACCTGATGTGGTGTCAAATTATATAATGAAAGCAGATCAAACTTTGTCATTCACTTATCCACACAAGAGGAAAAAACAGAACCTTTTAATAAAAAAAAAAAATGAAACCATTGCACCTAGCAATGAACATCGAAAAGGGACATGTATGCAAATATCAGCAGTTATGCTAAAATAACAAAAACATATACCAAGAACAACACAATACATACCCGAGTAATTCTGATACCAAAGTAAACAAACTGCTATATACTCTATCTTAAATTTGCTCTTGAAGGAAAAACAACAGAATAATTGAAAACCACAATCTATATTCTGCACTGACAGATAATGTCAGTCCAAGAGCTCAGGTGGGGCGAGTTTCTGAGCAACTAAGCATGGAACCCACCCAGAAACCCCGCACATCATCCCCACGCTTGGTGGTCCCAGGAGGGAAGGGTATAGGTTATGGAGATCTTTTTTTTCTACATAAAAACCTCATGCTTCTGAGATATAAGAAATGTAACCTACAGATAAGATTCATCAAAATACTTACCCTAATACTATCCTGAAAGAATAATTTCAAATAAAATAAAACACTTTCCTAATCTGTATTGATCATGTTATGAGGTAACGCTGAATATTCTTTGCATAAATACAGTGCATACAAAATAATTATACTGTAGTCTGTTAAGACAGAGTTATTTTGTAATACTAATATTTATCAAATAAAAAAACACACTACAGGCACAGATGAGGTGAGTTAAAGGATGGACCAAATGAAATATCAAGATGGAGGCACATTAGAGGGGGTCTCCCTCACCACCGAATGTTGCAGAATCATCATCGTTTAATAATTAAAGGTGTGATATCAAAACTTTAAACTAAATTCAAGGTTCTACAAAATGATGATTTATTCTATATAAAAACCATTATGTTTATCAAATACCAAGAAAAGTTTTAAAAACCTTCATTCACTTACTAACTTGGACACAGGGAGAGGGGTAATAGTACTGTGTCAGTAGTAACTGATACGCCAATAAAATAAAAGGGCAAAGCAGTAGCTTTGAAGAATTACTGTGAAGAGACATATAGTTTCAGACTAGAAATGATAATACTATATTGGTTATTGTTTACCTGATGGAATATAGTAATTTTCTTCCAAGAGCCGGAAGTCATACGTAACACCACTGTCTGGACCATCAGAGTTGATTATGCAGTGATCCATGAGTTTCAATGCTAACTCTGGGTAATCGGCAATAAGTTTTTGGAAGTGAAGACTTTTTCCGTTTTCTCTGGATATGCCATAATACCACCAACTACTGTTTACAATAGCATCTAATATAATCCTGTAAAGGAAAGGAGGAATAAAACTTGGTTTCACTTTTAGGTTTTCTCCTCACACCTTTTCCACACAAAGCCTAATTATATATTGACGTTACTACAAAGTTTCATAATATTGGTTAAAGCTAATATGGCTAGAGTGAAACTGAACTGAATAAAATATCAAATGTTTTCATTCAACTTCTGAATTGATTACAAAAGGAAAACATTGTATGTCAATTACTCCAGGCAAATGGAAATAAATGAATACAAGTTAACAATAGAAGCAAACTCCTCTTCATAGATTTATCAAGTCTTGAAAAAATATACAAATCAAGTACCTCATGGTAGCCTAATCTGAAGTAACAGCAATCTTCTGAAACTCAAAGAAAGCAGAATTTCAACTTTCCTGGTCATATTGTGTAATGTAGTCCAGCTAAAACTAGGATGATTATGGTGGGCATTATTTCATAAATGAATGGGTTAACCCAACTATAACTAGGAAGATTTGAGAAGTTGGCCATATTCCATAAATCAATGGATTCAAAAGTGAAAATTAGTCTTATTCTTAAAAACGTACATTTGTTTTAACCAACACTCCATAATTTATAATAATTAGAGTAGTTGTTTAGATAGGATGAACTCACTACCCTGAATCATCTGAAAGTTATCAAATACCATAGTCACAGAATCAATGAGACAGTCAGGTAAAGATGATTGGTATTAACCTGGATCTCAAGGCTAATAAATGACTAGAAATTTCAATTAAAAATTCTTCTATCAAAATTCTGTGTAGAGAGATTACATGTAAAGCTCAAGATTGATGGAAAGGGATGACTTTCTTCTGTTGAATGTCTGGAAATTGCTGCTACTGCATTTTAAGCTATCCTTAAGTAATGAGTTTGTTGATACATTCAACAAGATTTGTAGAGGAGATCTGAGAACCTTTCACAGAAAACCTGAAGTCAATTAATTGATTCAAAAATTGATGACCTAGTATCTGGAGGTAACCCAAATACATTGAAATACTTTTATAGCCACTTAAGAAGTATAAACATGAAGTCATTGATAGCCAAGATGTTCCAATGTTGTATAATATAGACAACGTTTAGTCATATATGTTTTGTGTGCAGCAATAACGCCAGTTTTTTTTTTTTTTTATTAAATACGTTACATTACTCTCAAAGCTGGATGAGAATGTATGAGGGCTTCAGAATGGCATGTTATAAGAATTGAAATCTCTGTAAAATTACATGATACAAACTAGATGAAAGGAAATATAAAATGTCTTGATATGTGGCAATCTATAGTACCGGTATTGAGTGAATTTCTAATATTTTCATGTTACAACAATGCAATAGCAATTATCTTTCATTTCCATAAAATACCTTATAGAATGTTGGGAACCCTTTGAATATGTTTCCACTGAATACTATCATACGTTACAACTAATGTCATTAAATACTTACGGTCGATCCATTAATACTGCTACATCCATATATTGGCGTATGCGCTGTATCACTTCCTTGTCGTCTCTAAAAGAAATGTTATGTAAGAGGTACTGAAAAACTCTATCGTGATGGATTCTGTCAGCTTCCCTCATAATTGAATCTGAGTCTTTAAATGCATTGTCTAATGGAAGCTTCCCACTGTGGTCCTTTTCCCATGAACTTGATTTTGCACAGCTAATTAAAACTTTACAGCATTCCAGAGACCCCTTGAAAGCAGCGAGATGTAGAGCACATGATCCTTTTTCATCCTTAATTTTCAATGGGACTCCTTTCTTTGCCAAAAATTTTACTATACTAACAGAGCCTACTGAAGCAGCAATATGCAAAGCAGTCCTCCCATTCTTATCAACAGCTGTCAGCTTTGCTTTTTTGCGAACTAGCATTTGAATCACATCAAGTGAGCCATGCAGAGCTGCCAAATGGATTGGGGCTACTCCATGTTCATTCTCAAGATTCACATCTACATCTTTGTTAGCTAAAAGAACCTCACAGAGTCTAGTACAGCCTTGATCAGCTGCCAGATGAAGAGGCGACATTCCAACATTACATGAAATAACAGGAGAAGCACCTTTTTCAAGCAGCAGCAATGCACTTTCTATAGATTCTTTCTTGATAGCAAGATTCAGAGGAGTACAATCTTTTTCATCTTTTTGGTCAATCAAGTCTGACAGGGTAGGATCTTCTAAAAGCATGGTAAGAGTTTCTAAAGAGTTTTTATCAACAGAATAATGAAAAACTGTCCTCCCTTGTTTATCACGACTATGTAAGTTAGCTCCATTGTTTGCCAAGATTTGCAGTATAGCGTTTCTTTTTTTGGCTGCGGCAGCATGAATAGGAGCTACTCCCTTTTTATTCTTCGTGTTTACATCAACACCCATTTCCACGAGTGTAGATACTGTGGATTCAAATCCACCTGTCACAGCATGGTGGAGTGCAGTGTTACCATCTTTGTCACAGAAATTTATATTTTGAAATTCCATAAGTTTGCAACTTCTGTGATGGCCATGCTTGGCAGAAAGCATAATGGGTATTTTTCCATCTTTTAAGCGAGATGTTAACTGTTTCTCCCTATAAGCATTGTCCTTATGAGAGAGCAAAATTTCAGAGACTTCATAATACCCTTTAATGGCTGCATGGTGAAATGGTAAAAATGAATTGTTGTCTCTTCTCTCTATATTTGCACCAGAATCTAAAAGAAGTCTCAATATTTTCACACGGTTCTCTTGTGCAGCAATATGTAAGGGAGTCATTCCTTTCTTATTCGCGTAGTTTACTTGCACATTAGGATGTGCCAAAACCAACGTACATATTTCATCCCTTCCCTCTCTTGCAGAAATATGGAGAGGTGTGTCATGAACTCTATTCTTGATATTGATATTCAAGCTTTCTTGATTAAGCAGTAACTGGAAGTTCTGGTAGTGGTCCTTGTGTGTTGCATAATGGATAGGGGCTTGCTCGCTGTCATCTTGCAAATTGCAGTCTGCTCCATTTTCTAAAAGAATCTTCAAAATTTGGGTATTACCCTGTTTAACTGCAATATGAAGAGCTGAGCTGCCGCTCCTATAATCCCTGTAGTTGATGTCAACACCTTCCTCAATCAGTGATTTGCATTTCTCATAATCCTGCTCACCAACAGCCTGAAGCAGGGGGAAATCATATTCTAGCTGTAATGTGCTTTCTCCAGCCCTGAAAATATATATATATATATATATATATATATATATATATATATATATATATATATATATATATATATATATATATATATATATATATATACAGATATATATATATATATATATATTTTATTTATATATATATTTATATATATATATATATATATATATATATATATATATATATATATATATATATATATATATATACACACAAGTAAATTTGTATACAAAATTATAATCACCAATTTGTGTTATCTTTAATAAATTTAGTGTTTTCAGGAGCCTAAGATCCTATCAAATCAGAGTAAGTTCTCCCTCATTGATACATGATAAGACCAAATGATAGAAATGTGAGCTCATAAAAAATCTAGAACAATAGAAGCAAATCTTTACAAGCTATTAACTGTCAAATAACATGATCAATATATACTAGTCAGCAGAGGCAGTGATATTGCATAGACTTGAACAAAGTAAACTACTTTCTTTTTATTTTACCTATTGTATCGTGTCTGAATGGAATCCTCTTGTCTTTCCTGGCGTCCTAAAATCTCTTCAATAGGTATAACACCTGTGTGAAAAGAAACAGGATTATCATTAGATTACGATTGTGTTGATTTAACAATAAATAACCAATATGCGGTGTGAAATGTTGAATGCTTTCGAACGAACAAAATAAAATGACTGTAGAGGTCCTGTAGAGAGTAGGGTTCCCCTGCTGCATAGGACCAGAAAAACAGCCGTTAAAGTAAAGTAAAAAGTAAAATACATTATGCTGTGAACATTGTTTATTTTAAGTTAAGGGTCCATTACAACCTCACAGTTTCATTAATGCTTTTATGATGCCAGATAATATCTAGCAATCAATCAATCAATCAATCCTTGATTTTTTTTCTTATTTCTAGGGTATGTAGCAGTTGGTACTCAAATGATTAAATAGGATCTGATGGAAAATTTGTCTACATTTCAAGATGACCTAGGCAATTATATGTGTACTAATGATACACCTATTTTCACATGAAATGGGAAAAGCAATGCTAGAGATTTGTTTTTCCTGTTTGTTAGTGATTACAGTTTAATAATCTGCATTACCTGAATTATTCAGAAATTATTGATGACAAATTCATGTGTTCAGTCATCACCCTGTTGTATAATCCAAAATCTAAAATTTAAAAAATTTTAAATCATGAAGTATGAAGCAAATAAAAGTTCCCAATATCTTGCTTGATGACCTTTGGTTTCCAAGAATGAATTTAGAATATGATTAATATTTTGTTGTCCTCAGAGATAAGCCGTGACTTCCATCTACCTGTTCATCAGGAAACAAAGTGCCATTCAGTAATTAATTGAAAAATTGCATGCTAAGCCCTCACTACCACAATATATTTCTAACACTCAACAAAAATAATCTCTTACTTCCAAGAAAATAATAGTAAAATCATTATAATTATATTGTCTACATATAAAGATGTCAAAAGAATAATAATAACCTTCTGAGCTCTTACATATCTATAGCTACTCCATATTATTTACAATGAGTTGTGACCAGGATATCTAGAATATTTTCTAATATGATTGGATAAAGATTGTGGACTTTATCCTGTTAATGCAGATTATGATGATGATTTGAAAATGAATGTACATTCAAAAATTGACTATTATACTGATCATATTTTTGTACAAGAAGAAAGGTTACTTACACTCTCCATTCCTGCTGTTGCCTTTTCTAAATCTTCTAGACAGTCTTCCGAACATTTCTGAAAGGAAATAACTTATGTGTTATTATGGAAGATTGGTTTATTATGTTTTTTAACATACATTTTTTTCAAATCCTTCAGAGTGCACAAGGGGTTAAGGGTTGTGGTGGCCAATGTGGTGATATCCCTGGCTGGTGAACGCCAAGACTGGGGTTCAAGTCCCGCTCAAACTCGTTAGTTTCTTTGGTTACTGCAACCTCACCATCTTTGTGAGCCAAGGATGGGGGTTTGTGGGAGCCTTTAAGACTATCTGCCAAGTCATCAGCAGACACTGATTGGCCCTTCATTGGTCCTAGCTTGGGTGGAGTGGGGACTTGGGCGCTGATCATATGTATATATGATCAGTCTCTAGGGCACTGTCCTGCTCGATAGGGCAATGTCACTGTCCCTTGCCTCTGCCATTCATGAGCGGCCTTTAAACTTTTAAGAGAGAGAAAGGGATAATTGGTGTAATGATTGTTTGCTTACAATTTTGGGTTAGGGACAATAGCGAATATCTTGAGTGATTTTTTTAATTTTTTTTTTTTACTGTAGAGATCATTTTGAGTTCATGGATGATTTACAATATTGAAAGCATTATTATTATCTATAAATATGTATTATGTCATATTTTTTTTGGTGTAGTTGTAAATAATAAAATTTATTTATCTTTATTTCTGTTATGCAGTAGTGTGTTATCTAAACCTGGAGTTTTTAAACAAAATACAGAATTTATCACTGTGATGCTCCATTTATTCCACTTTTCCCAACAGCCATTTCATCCTAAAAAATAAGGCTATCATCAGGGCATCCTTAAAAAGAAATAAAAAAAACCTATACAATGACAGTGCATCCACACACAAAAATGAGAAGAAACCTAAAAATCACAAATGTGAAAAATTAAAAATATTTTGTATAAAACTTCACGAAACTATTATTGAAGAAGTCAGGATATTCCACGAAGCCTTAAAATTCCAATGAATTCCCAAAGACTTGCTTTGAAAATAAAATCTCAAATCCTCAAAGAAGCTTCACAATACTAGTTTCTAAGGTTCCAGGACGAGCTTTAGAGGCATGCTGCAGAATGGGAGAGCAGCTGCAATTTGATGCTTACTGCTTTATCAATTATCAGGCACCCATAGCCATCCCTCTTGTGAACAACTTTGATGTCCCTAATAAGGTCCTTGGGAGAAACCTGTTAGGGGGAGAAGATCGAGAGGGATGAAGCCAATTAGGTGACGATATAAGGTGAAGGAGCAAAGAGGTTTGGTAGAAGAGGATGCCTTTGATAAAAGGCACTGGAGAGGACATATCAGGCAACCGACCCCTAAATGTAAGGATAACTGTGGGAAAGAAAAAGATAAGGCCTATTAATGGAAGCTTTACAAAAGTACTTATCATAAAATCAATTTCGTTTTGGGTCTGTGATTCTGAGGTAGAGTGAATTTTATATCAAAACCATTTTTGGTATTAATGGTTGAAATATATGAAAGTCACTTGCTAGTGACAGAAAACAATCATAAACAGGAATGTGTTGCAAACCTACTAATTGGATATCATGATGGAGATGGGCTCATTTCGATTCTATGAACAAATATGAAACGTCAGGGATATGTCCAACAGAATTGGAATACCCTCTTATCTCTCTTGATAGCCAAATGATATGTTAACATTTAGCTTTATATCAACTCTGAAACATATGCTCGAATCATAGCCCAGGTAGAATTACTTATGAAATTAATTTACCCTCGTGTCTGTAGTCCCAAGGCAGAGTGAATCTAAAATTAAAACCTATTTGTGGCTTAATAGTTGAAAAATATTAAAGTAATGAGTGTTAGCTACAAAGAACTATAATAAATAGACATGTGTTACAAACTTACTGATTGGCTACCAATAATGGTGGAATTGGGTCGATTTAGATTCTCAGTACAAGCTTGAATTCACCATGAATACGACCGAAGACATAGACATCCTTGTTGAGTTCGATGGAGAACATTAGATGGTTGTGTACTTTCTGAAAGATTGAGAGCCTCCAATGCTGAGGAACAAGGTGAGCTGCTCTCAGCACTTATTGGGAAGAAGCACAAACGAAGGACTTGAAAGAGTGATTGATGAATGGATTGCAGATCTTAAACTGGAGCCATGAGTAAAGGTGTATAGGGCAGTGCTACCACTGATGGCAGACATGCAAGCAACAATAAGTAAACTACGTCCAGTGATAGACTCTCAAAACCTGAATAACTATGCGCAGTGCCACACTCGTGATGATGCCACGGATATGTGTGATGAGACCCTATGGGAGTGGATATAAATGACAGGGAGCATTCTCATTGTTGACCTGAAGTCAACCTACCTGCAGCTTTGCATGTACAAAAAGCAGAGGAAATTTCAGTTGGTGAAGTACAAGAGTAAATCTTTTGTCTAACTACATTAAGATCCAGGCAAAGTCCAAAGCTCTTAAGCTATGTCAATCAGTACGAGAATTTATCTATCCCTTTGGTGAGCACTGAAATTACTAACAAGTCTTTCCACCATTTTGTACCTTAGCCATAATGGTAAGGCAATCAAAGATAGAATCATGCAAGTCTGGATTCCAGTAGATGGAACACAGTAGTTGTTAATGCTTTCCAAAAATTTGCATTACATGAATCTTATGACATCCACATTCCTAGCAGAACTTATGGGAAGCAGAATACTCAATTTTAATATATATTCATTCCATTTGCCCTAGGAATGGCCTCCCATTTCAAATTTATTGGTTTCTTAAAACCAGTAACAAGGAGCGCAGATGATTGCCTCATTTGAGAAACCGAAGTTTCTGAACATAATAGAATACCATACTGTCTGGAGGTAACTGTAAGGTCCGGAATATTGGCATGTAGTCCACAAATATTGCAATACTGTACAGTAGATGACACTGGTGAAGTCTAGGGCGTACTGGTCCCAGATTTCGCTTAATATTTCAAGATAGGATAAGAATTAAAAGTATTAAAACGATTCATTTATATATATATATATATATATATATATATATATATATATATATATATATATATATATATATATACATATATATATATATATATATATATATATATATATATATATACTTATATATATACACACACACACACACACACACACACATATATATATATATATATATATATATATATATATATATATATATACATATATATATATATATATATATATATATATATATATATTATTTTTATTATTATTACTTGCTAAGCTGCAATCCTAGTTGGAAAAGCAGGATGCTATAAGCCCAAGGGCCCCAACAGGGAATATAGCCCAATGAGGAAAGGAAAGAGGAAAAATAAAATATTTTAAGAACAGTAACATTAAAATAAACATTTTCTATATAAACTATATAAACTTTAACAAAACCAGTGGAAGAGAAATAAGATAGAATAGTGTGCCCGAGTGTACCCTCAAGCAAGAGAACTCTAACCCAAGACAGTGGAAGATCATGGTACAGAGGCTATGCCACTACCCAAGACTAGAGAACAATGTTTTGATTTTGGAGTGTCCTTCTCCTAGAAGAGCTGCTTACTGCTAAAGATTCTCTTCTACCCTTACCAAGAGGAAAGTAGCTACTGAACAATTACACTGCAGTACTTAACCCTTGAAAGAATTGTTTAGTAATCTCGGTGTTGTCAAGTGTATATGGACAGAGGAGAATATGTAATGAATAGGCCAGACTAATCGGTGTATGTGTAGGCGAAGGGAAAATGAACCGTAACCAGAGAGAAGGATCCAATGTAGCACTGTCTGGCCAGTCAAAGGACCCCATAACTCTCTAGTGGTAGTATCTCAACGGGTGGCTGGTGCCCTAGCCAACCTACTACCATGTTAGCCCCAATATATATATATATATATATATATATATATATATATATATATATATATATATATATACATATAAATATATATATATACATATAAATATATATATATATATATATATATATATATATATATATATATATATATATCTATATATATATATATATATATATATATATATATATATATATATATATATATATAGATATATATAGATATATATATATATATATATATATATATATATATATATATATATATATATATATATATATATATTTAAAACAAATGCAGCCGAAAGTCCACAGCAAGAAAAAGGCTTCAGGCATATCCTTATTCATGTCTGAGGTTTGCCCAGTTTACATCACCACACTGGCCACTGCGGATTCGTGATGGTGGGAGACTTTAGTCTGATCGCCCACAGCAAACCAACTTATTATGGATAGCCCTGACTAGTATAGCTTTGCTGATCATACCGATACGCGAACCCTTTCTCCACGTTAAGGTATCCCTCCTCAGAAAAAATATATATGCATATATATACACACAAATATGTATGTATGTGTCTTTCTCACCGTTATTGCTACATTAAGAGGTTATTGCCTGATGCACCCTCTCCAATGCTTTCTATCAAGTGCAACCCCTTCTCTCCAGATAGGCCTAATTCTTCACCTTATCTCACCATCTAATTCTGTCCCTCCCTCTAGTCCTTCCCCCACACTCCAACAGATTCCTCACAAGCCCTCCTCACCATCCATCCTCGTCACATTCCCACGTCATCTCAGTCGTGACACTCTTATCACCTACGTAATCTATACTATGCCTGCCATTCTTCTTATCTCATAATTTTTTAATCTTTCAAGTAGTGATAGTTCCAGAATCCCCCTCGCCATTCTCAATTCTGTTCTCTCAATCTTTGCTTCCATTTTTCGTCTTAGAGCCCGCATTTCCGATCCATATATTACTAATGGTTATATTGCTTTGCCATAGATCTTGACTTTAAGCTTAATTTGCACTTTTTTATCACATACTGCTCCTGCTAACTTTATGCACTTACTCCCAGGCTGCTTTTTACCTATGCCCAAACTTCAACCTCATATTCCCCGCCCTGACTTACAGTAGATCCCAATTATCTAAATTGTTCTACCTGTTTTATAGCAGCGCCTCTACTTTCATGTATGGCTACCCTGTCCCTACCCACATATACACACACATTTGTTTTGGGATATATCAATGCTAAAGCAAGTCAAAAGAAGAGAGGGGAATCAGCATTAAATAAATTTGGAGTAGGAACAAGGAATGACCGAGAATACATGTTTGTAGAATTTCCTGAAAGATCATAAAATAATGAACACCATTTTTATAAAAAGGAACACAGAAAATGGACATTGAAGCCCAAATGGAAAAACGAAATAGATTTTATTCTTAGTGAAAAAGTTAATTGAGTTAAAGATGTAAGTTTTAAACAAGTTAAAATCAAGGGACCTTGGAATGGTGAGAAGCAAAATTTGTTCAGACCTAAGGAAAAAAAGATAAAAACTAATTTTAAGAAAAAAAATAAACACTCCTGTAATAAGAGAAAATCTGATAAGTTTAGTTTAGCAATATAAAATAGATACTCCAGCTACATGATGAAATGGAAGCAAGTAAAGAAGAAATTAGTAGTAATTTAACAAAATTTGTATTGGAAACAGCACAAGAGATAGGCCTAGGTGGAAAAGTTCAAATAAAAGATCAAGGGAAACTATCAGAAAACACTAAAAACCTAATAAAAAATAATTGGAAATGAGGGTAAAAATCCAAGAGATGAAATAGAATTTGCAGAACTATCCAAAACAATAAACAAACTGAACACCCGAGACTTTCATAAACATAATCCAACACAAATTTAGGAAACACTATAGAAATGAAGAAGCATCAAATTGATGAAAATAAGAATTGGAACCGGGTATCAACAACGTATGCTTTAAAGGATGAAAATGGAAATATTATCAACAAATGAGACTGAGTGATCAAAATTGCAGAGGATTTCTATACAATGCTATACAATAGTGATAAAAGAAATAACTTTGCCAAAAGAAACAATGAAACGCCAGAGCCTGTACTAAAAGTAACAGCAGGAGAAGTAAAGAAAGCATTAAAAGGCATAAAGAGAGAGATAAAGCAGCAGGAGATGGCCTAACAATCGATTTAGTTATAGAATGAGATTTCATAGTAGTAAAACTCGCTGAACTTTACACACAATGTATGCAGAAATGCTCTATACGAACAGCTTAGAAAATTCTGTCAAAACTTCAGCACTAATGAAAGCCCTTCAAAGACAAGGAATAGATGAATCTTGTGTTAAAACACTTGGAGATATCTATATAGGAAGTACAACAATCCTAAAACTACATAAAGATAGTGAGAAAATTCTGATTGAAAAATCCCATCTTTCCTAAATAATTCACATTATGTCTAGAAGAAGTTTTTAAAAATTTAGATTGGAAAAATGTAGGAATTGACATTACTGGGAATACCTTAACAACTTTAAGATTTGCATATGACATAATTCTGTTTAGAGAATCATGGAAAGAATTAACAAAGATAATAGAAGATTTGAATCGAGAAAGCAGAAGTGTAAGACTGAAAATGAATAGAGTACTACTAAGATAATGTTCAATGAAAATGGCGAGACAACAATTAAGGGTTATGGGTGAACCCCTAGAGATTGTTAATGAATGCATGTACTTAGTATTTCCCAGGACATTTAACAGAAATTAAGAGAAGGATAAACATGGGATAGAGAGCTTTTGGTAAACAAAATGACATTATGAAAGGTAAAATGCATTTTTCTCTAAAAAATAAAGTATTTAATAAAAATGGTCCTACCAATATCAACATATGCATCAGAAACTTGGAGCATTACTACAACTCAAAGAGTTATGGAAAGAATAATGATGGTAATAAAACTGAGACACAAAAAGAGCACCATGGATATCAGAGCAAACTAAAGTAGAGGATATTCTAACATGTAAGAAAAAGGCATCGCTGTGTTTAGCAAAAGAGAAACTTGACAACACTGCCTGTAAATCAAAGTCACTAAGCTTGTAGGTGAGTGATCAAAATCAGTTTTTAATTAATTTTATGAAGTAGTGTATAGAAAAACAACACTTCTCAAATTAAAAGAAATGCTTTTGGTCAAGCTCAGTGACTGTTTTACAGGCAGCATTGCCAAGTTTCTCTTTTGCTAAACAAAGCAATGCCTGCTATGGACGGATTCTAAGCTTTGTACCAGAATTAATGAAGCCAACTGTACCATACCGGATACAGTTAACTTATGGGTATAAAAACACAGGATGCACTGACTGATTATCCATTACTTAGTCTGATTCTTGTATCAGAAATGATTTCCTCTTTACCTACTTTAAGTGAAACCTGGTCTCTTACTATCAATTATGAATTAATTATAGTTCTAATTAGCATTAGATATCACCCTATGATGAAGTTTCCATAGTTTAAAAAATGCGCCTTAATTTATTTTTCAGATATTTGTTACTTAAAACAAAATTTCCTTACCAATTCGCAAAGGCACAATTATCTTCAAACGTATATCCTGTTCTTTCTAAAACTTAGGATTCACCAGATTTACTTTCAACATTAATTATACATTTATAGAATACGAGTGAATTATAACAGAGCAACATGCTAACAAGCCTCGATATCAAATATTTCAGCTTTCCGAGGTTAGTGAATAACACACACACATACATAAATACATACATACACACACACACACACACACACACACATATATATATATATATATATATATATATATATATATATATATATAGAGAGAGAGAGAGAGAGAGAGAGAGAGAGAGAGAGAGAGAGAGAGAGAGAGAGAGAGAGAGAGAGAGAGAGAGATTTAATGCTGTTTCATCATTATTCCTTAGTTAGCTAACGACAGTTTATGGATCAATTCCGAAGTTTATCTAACTAAATTATTTGAAATTCTGTAAACAACTCACTCGGTTTCTCTACGCAAAGAATACCATAGCAAAAACCCATTAACAAAGCCCCAATACAATATACTACAGAGACCATAAAGTAAACGACAAAACCAAGTAAGCCCTTTTGTTTTGTTCATATCCCAAAATAATATGGAGCTCCCTTATTAATGTTTGTCATAACAAAACAGACAAGGAATAAGGATTTTACACAGTAGCCTACTATGCGGCGATTGTGACAGTTTCAATTGGAGTGGGACAAACTGGTCGTATCGTATCTCAAAGATTAACTGAACACACAATACATTTGCCAAATATGGCTTAGAGAATTCGGGGATTTTCGTTCATCTTTGAGACTTAGAGCATCAGATTATTATTATTACTTGTAGGTAGTAGGTTGGCCACGGCACCAGCCACCCGTTGAGATGCTATCGCTATAGAGTTATTGGATCCTTTGACCGGCCAGACAGTAATACATTGGAGTCCTCTCTCTGGTTACGGCTAATTTTTTCTATGTTTAGACATACACCGAATAGTCTGGCGTTTCTTTACATGTTCTCGTCCTTCCTCCTACAACTGACAACACTGACATTACCAAACAATTCTTCTTTGCTTAAGGGGCTAATTATTTTACTGTACCGGTAATTGTTCAGTGGCTACTTTCCTCTTGGTAAGGGTAGAAGAGACTCTTCAGCTATGGTAAGCAGCTCTTCTAGGAGAAGGACACTCCAAATCAAACCATTGTTTTCTAGTCTTGGGTAGTGCCATATCCTCTGTACCATGGCCTTCCACTGTCTTGGGTAAGAGTTCTCTTGCCTGATGGTACACTCGGGCACACTTTATCTTATCTTTTTTCCTCTTTTTTTTCTTTTTTAGGAAATGTTGTTGGACAGGCTTAATAAAATGGCCATGGATGCCTGGTGGTTTATCAAGAGCTTGTCTTTTCCTTATCTGCTTCTTTTTCTTTTCAAAACAATCCTTACTGTCCTCCATTCAGTTGAAGTGGCTATCCTGGACGGTATTTAACTTTGCAAGTTGTATCTGCTCCATGATCACCAGTTTTTCCGACTTTTTTTTTCTATAGCCTGTGGGTTTGATCAATCACTTTATATTTCTGTACATATTGTTTTTATTATCATCTTGTTAATTTAGTTTTTAAATATGATTTCTCTTTTTTATTATCATTAATTATTATGCGTTCTAGAGACATTGAGGGAAATCCTGGACCAGTATGTCCTAGATTTTGTCAATGCCGTCTACTGTATTGCTATATTCGAGGTCTTCACACAAATATTCAAGACCTTATAGTTCCGTCCAGACCGTATGATATTCTCTTGTGCTTTGAAACTTTGATTTCTAATGTGAGGCACTCATCTAAGCTCCTTATAACTGGTTTTTAAGAAGAAAATAATTTTGAAACAAGATGCCATCCCTAGGGCCAGGGGAATGGTGGTGTATATTAAAACCTTGCTTCTCATAAATCCTTCTATGAATGTAGATGTCATGAGATTCAGGTAATAAAAGTTTGTGGCAGGCGTAACAACTTCTATTTGTGTGTTTGATCTACCGGAGTCCAGACATGGATGATTCTATCTTCGGGTGACTTCTTACCATTATGGCTAAGATACAAGATTCAATGCTCACCATAGGGAGTGGTTATAATCTGTTTCTCCTACCGATCGCCATGGCTTAAGGGCTTTAGACTTTGCCTCTGAATCAGGCTGTGAACAAATCATAAGTGAAGCTACTCACAGGTTTGGTAACTGTTTGGACCTCGTATACACAGACTCCCCTGGCGTTATAACAAGTAAGGTTGGTTCTCCAGTTGGGACATCTGATCATGCCTTGATTTCATTAGTATTGAAGACTGCGCAGCATGTCCCTGATGTATCATACTCATTTAAGATTTAAATGAAATCTCAAGCAGACTGGAATGGGATTTTGAGTAATATTTTGTGCCTGAATTGGCCACAATTGTGTACTAGTTCTGATCCTGTTGTCCCTTTCATTGAGAATCTAGTCAACATAGCTAATTGATAGGCGTATCCTTTCTCGTGTACTAAGGTACCGAGTGAAGGACAAACCATGGTTTAATGATGTTTTTAGACGTGTTTATTTGAAGAAACAAGAGACCTATCATCTTTGGAAGGGTAACAGATCAGATTTGACTTGGAATACATATACTCACCTTAGAGCTTTTGCTCAGAGAGTGTATGCTTCAACTGAAAAGAAACACAATTTAACCATAAAACCAAACCCCTCCTGGTACAACTCAGGAACATAAGTGGTGACTACCCTTAATTCTGCATTTTTTGGTGCAGATGCAACAGTTCCTCCTTTACTTAAACCAGATGGCTCTGTCACCCACTGTCCAAAAGAAAAGACAACCCCTTCAGGCTGATGTTTGACAGTAAGCAGAGTAATGAAAATATTGATCTTCCTTATTCCTGTTTTCCCGAGGCTAAACGTAATTAGTCTAGCTTTTCAATCTCGTGAAATTAAAGCTCTCTTGATGGACCTTGATGCCTATGGAGGTGTAGACCCAAATGGTATGTTTTCTTTGTTTTATATAAATAAAGCAGATTTCTAAGCCGTAAAGTTATGTTATTTTGTGCAAGTTAGCAACAAGAGGAGATTTTAGCACTTGTTGGAGAATTGGTAATGTTACTTCACTATGTGAATGTTTGTGGTAGCTCAAGCCCAACTGATTACTGCCCAATTTCCATAACTTCCATATTATTTAAAGTGTTTGAACGCCTTTTGGTAAAACGTCTTAATAGGGTTGCTGAAGTTAATCTGTTCCCTAGATTGCAATTTGATTTTTGTAAAGTCACTGAAGCATGTGATGCCCTTCTTACAAGACCTAATACTGTACAAAAATCCCTTGATTTGGATCAGGAAGTTTGTATAAATGGCCTTCATTTCAGTGCTGCCTTTGTCCGTGTTAATCATGAGGCCCTTGTTTTCAAACTCAAACAGTTGGGAGTGGGCGAGTCATTTCTTAGCATTATTATTGAATTTTTAAGTAATAGATCAGAAAGAGTTATTGTTGATTGGCACCATATTGAGTATAGGAATGTGATATCTAGTGTTCCTCAGGGTAGTGTTCTTGGCCCATTACTTTTCATACTATATATGCATGACATATGGTTTGGCCTAGAAAACAAGCTTGTTGCATATGCAGATGATACTACACTCTTTGCATCATTTCCACCTCCTGAATGTAGAACTGGGGTTCCTTACTCCAAGGACAGTGGCTCCTCAACATCCAGACCTCAACATTGATAATATTTCTTTAACTCTGTATGATTGTTTTAAAATTTTAGGTGTGATTCTCAACAGCAATTTTACTTTTGAAGAACACATTAGATCTGTGTCGTCTTCAATTGCATAAAAAATTGGCTTATTGAGAAAGTCTTTTATGATTTTCCGTGATTAATCTATTCTGAAGTGTTTTAATTCTTTCATTCTACCTTGTTTCGAGTATTGTTCTCCTGTCTGGTCTTCAGCTGCTGATTTTCATCTTAATTTGTTGTACAGGAATTTACAGTCGATAAAATTTCGTATTCCTGATCTACTGTAGATATTAATTGCTGGCACCGTCGTTCAATTAGTTCGTTGTGCATGTTGCATAAGATTTTTCGTAATTCTGATCATCCCTTATATTTAGATCCTATTCGTAATACTTGGCACACAGTTAATTCTAATAGTCAGGACTTCTCCACCATGAGGCTCAATACTACACAGTGTTCTAGATGTTTTGTAGGTAGTAGGTTGGCCAGGGCACCAGCCACCCGTTGAGATACTACCGCTAGAGAGTTATGGGGTCCTGTGACTGGCCAGACAGTACTACATTGTATCCTTCTCTCTGGTTATGGTTAATTTTCCCTTTGCCTACACATACACCAAATAGTCTGGCCTATTCTTTACAGATTCTTCTCTATCCTCATACACCTGACAACACTGTGATTACCAGACAATTCTTCTTCATCCAAGGGGTTAACTACTGCACCGTAATGGTTGAATGGCCACTTTCCTCTTGGTAAGGGTAGAAGAGACTCTTTAGCTATAGTAGGCAGCTCTTCTAGGAGAAGGGAACTCCAAAATCAAACCATTGTTCTCTAATCTTGGGTGGTGTCATAGCCTTTGTACCATGGTCATCCACTGTCTTGGATTAGAGTTCTCTTGCATGAGGGTACACTCTGGCGCACTAATCTATCTTATTTCTCTTACTCTTGTTTTGTTAATGTTTTTATAGTATATATAGGAAATATTTTTTTAATGTTGTTACTGTTCTTAAGATATTTTATTTCTCCTTGTTTCCTTTCTTCACTGGGCTATTTTCCCTGTTGGAATCCCTGGGCCTATAGCATCCTGCTTTTCCAATTGGGGTTGTAGCTTAGCAAGTAATAATAATAATAATTCCAGCTGTGATCAAGTTGTGGAATAATCTTCCTAATCAGGTAGTTGAATAGGTTGCAGAAAATGTTTTTATGTTGAACAGGCTGACAAGAGGAAGAGATAGGGGAATAAAAGAAATAACCAGAAGAGGAAAAAAATGTTGATTTAGTTGGATCAACAATTGGGCTAGGTCCAGTGGGAACTGTCACAGCAACCCAGCTGCTAATCCCTTTAGACTCCATCCTCGTCAAGGCTTCAGCATCTTGGCATCTTGGGGAGAGGGGGGGGGGGTTAAATATAGTGAATAACTTGATTTCCCTAGTTTCTTTTATGGGTCTTTTTAAGGGACACGTTATAACTGTTAACTTAGTTACAGGAGATACAGTATATATATATATATATATATATATATATATATATATATATATATATATATATATATATATGTAGGATATATATATATATATATATATATATATATATATATATATATATATATATATATATATAAGTATATATACACACACAAGGCACTAGAACAGTTGGAAGACCGAGGCCTACATGGCTTAGCTACATCGGGCGATGTGGGAGATGATGAATATAGAATTAATTATTTAAAAGCTCAAGATAGAGACACCTGGCAAAATCTTACCGAGGTCCTTTTCGTCAATAGGCGTAGGAGATGATGATGATGATATATATATATATATATATATATATATATATATATATATATATATATATATATATATATATATATATATATATATATATATATATATATATACACACACACACACGACAGAAGCAGCCGTTTCTAGTCCACTGAGGAACAAAGGTGGGAAACTTAACCCTGGATAGGTACGGTGGGTCGTTTGCGACCCCGAGCGTCAAAAAAAAACAGGTTTTTCTCACGTGACTCACCCCCGTGACTGAATTTGTGGGTGATCGACCTGCAGGAGGTGTCTCCCCTACACGCTCTAGTAGTGTCCAGATGTGCATTGCTGTAGCTGTACTCCTTCCCCGATTTCTGAGACGCGTCGGGGTCGTTCGCGTCCGAGTTTACCCTTCTAGGGTAGTTTGCATAATTATCAAAGTTATTACGTATTATGAAATTGTCGTAGAATGGTGCAACTTGTATAGGTTATCAGTTGTGGAAAGTCTTGGTGGATTGTTTGGCTACCATGTGCATGTTTTTTTTTTTAGTTAAAATGTCGTTCATCACCACGAGGACCATTTTACCGCTAGTGCCCCTTTTTCATTTTTTTTCATTTTTTTGCCAAGTCATTTTTCCGTAAGATATTGCCAAATAGTGTCGTAAAACTTTTGCTTGTTTAGTGTTGGAAAGTGTGTCTAGATGATCTGGCTACCCATGCATGACTTTGTTTTTGTTAGATACGACGTAGTTATTGGTATATTGGGTATTTAACTGCGGTTACCAATTTCTGTTTTTTTTCAATATTTGTAAAAATTACTACGTAGTAAGGAATTGCCGTATATTATTCATTTTTTTTTTCATGTTTATGTGTTAGAAAGTGTGCCTTGATGGTTGGGCTAACACGTGCATGTCTTTTTTTTTATCTGAGATGTCGTATATTAGAATGTCGGGCATTTTACCGCGAGTGTCCCTTTTTAATTTTTTTTCATTTTTTTGCCAAGTCATTTTTCCGTAAGATATTGCGAAATAGTGTCGTAAAACTTTTGCTTTTTTAGTGTTGGAAAGTGTGTCTAGATGATCTGGCTACCCATGCGTGATTTTGTTTTTGTCAGATACGACGTAGTTATTGGTATATTGGGTATTTAACTGCGGTTGCCAATTTCTGTTTTTTTTCAATATTTGTAAAAATTTACTACGTAGTAAGGAATTGCCGTATATTATTGATTTTTTTTTCATGTTTATGTGTTAGAAAGTGTGCCTTGATGGTTGTGCTAACACGTGCATGTCTTTTTTTTTATCTGAGATGCCGTATATTAGAATGTTGGATATTTTTCCGCGAGTGCCCCTTATTATTTGTTTTGCATTTTTTTGCTTAGTCATGTTACCGTAAGGAATTGGCAAGTAGTATCGCAAAACTTATATTTTTATAGTGTTGGAAAGTGTTTCTAGATGATCTGGCTACCCATGCCTATTTTTTTTTTAGCCAGATATGGCGTATATATAAGTATGTGTTCGATTTTCCTGTGATTGCCATTTTTTCGTTTTTTCCCATTTCTTTCAAAATTACTACGTACTAAGGAACTATCACAGAGTAATATTTCATTTATATGTTTATTTGTCGGAAAATATGCCTTGATGGTTTGCCTAGCACGTGGCTGAAATTTTTTTTTTTCTGAAATGCCGTATATTAGAATGGCCATTTTTCCACGAGTGCCCCTTTTTATTTGTTTTGCATTTTTTTGCTTAGTCATGTTACCGTAAGGAATTGGCAAGTAGTGTCGCAAAACTTATAATTTTATAGTGTTGGAAAGTGTTTCTAGATGATCTGGCTACCCATGCCTATCTTCTTTTTTTAGCCAGATATGGCGTATATATAGGTATGTGTTCGATTTTCCTGTGATTGCCATTTTTTCGTTTTTTCCCATTTCTTTCAAAATTACTACGTACTAAGGAACTATCACAGAGTAAATATTCATTTAGATGTTTATTTGTCGGAAAATGTGCCTTGATGGTTTGCCTAGCACGTGGCTGAATTTTTTTTTTCTGAAATGCCGTATATTAGAATGTTAGCCATTTTTCCTCGAGTGCCCCTTATTATTTGTTTTGCATTTTTTTGCTTAGTCATGTTACCGTAAGGAATTGGCAAGTAGTGTCGCAAAACTTATATTTTTATAGTGTTGGAAAGTGTTTCTAGATGATCTGGCTACCCATGCCTATCTTTTTTTTAGCCAGATATGGCGTATATATAGGTATGTGTTCGATTTTCCGGTGATTGCCATTTTTTCGTTTTTTCCCAATTCTTTCAAAATTACTACGTACTAAGGAACTATCACAGAGTAATGATTCCTCTAGATGTTTATTTGTCGGAAAATTTTGTTTACTTTTTTTTTGATTGAATATCATCAAATTTTTTTAGCTAAAATATTGTTTTACATTTTTTTTTTCGATTTTATTTCCCTTCAAAAAAATTTTTTTGGGTCAGAATTTTAATTTTATAGTCGTCAAATAATCGACAATTATCCAGCAACCCACCATACAATTTTTATGCATATCCAATAATAATTAGATTAGTAAATAACACCTTGAAATTGACATACCCTTCCTACATTTCAAGTGGCAGATTAGGGAGTCTGAGTCAGTGTGGTTGGCGGCCATTTTGTGGACATATCCGAAGCGTAAGCTGCCCTATCTATATATATTCTTGTTCCCTATAGAATTTGTGATATTTTGGTATATTTTTACCTGCATAAATATCATATTATATATTAAATATATGTATTTTTTTACGGAATTTCTAAGTACTCAAAAAATTACCTTTAGATATGGCCCCTGATATAAATGTAATTTACAAAATAATGAAGATTTTTTTACATATTTCTATTTTAGAATAACATATGTTTATTCCCTAAAAAAATTAGCCACTTCCTATTTCATTTGGGTACCCAAAAAAATTCATGAAATTTGGACAAATTTTTTTGGCCAAAAAAAGTTACCCTTTTTTTCTCATTTCAGATCTTCACCTCCATGGGTCTGACTTCATCCAAAATACATCAAGATGTGTCCTAAACATTCAAGAATCAATTCCTAAAAGGATTTGTGTATATATGTATAAACTTTTTTTTTATGAATTTTTATGTCAGGTCTTTTTTTTTTTCTACTTAATTTTTTAAAATATTTATAATAAATAGTTTTTCTGCAGATGAGTAGTATTTATCTATACAGTTGTTTTAAGCATTCATTGAAGTTTTTTTTGGCAAAAGAAAAAAGGAGGTTACTGCAAAAACTGATTTTTCAAGAATTTTTTTTGGCGTCGGGGTCGTTCGCGTCCGAGTATACCCTTAAAGGGGTGTCCGAGGACCGTACCTATCCAGGGTTAAGTCTGGTCGCTCACAGCAAACCAACTGAATACTGTATAACTCAAAATACATATTCACTTGGACAACTCGGTAAACTCACACCAGTAATTCAAATTTAAAAGCAAAGTACAAGCAAGATTAACACATCAATGAATAAATACATCTGCATTGGCATTAATATAAACCTTACACAATGCACCTCTATCAATTCCATCATAAAAGGTTGTCAAGGTCACGATGATCTTGCCGTAAAATAATTGACCTTCACACAAGGAAATAATATTACTCTTCTAGATCTTTGTTAGACATTTAATTACGCTCTTACCACGAACAACTTCCTTGGATTGATTTGGGAGTTTAATTCATCAACTGAATGTCTCTTACCACAAACATTCCACAAATCCTCAAAACTCCTCATTATGGTACCCTAAGACTGTATTCCAGTCTGGAATGGTCTTTTAGCTGGACACTTCTACTTCAGGAACTATATTCTCACATATTTTCATGTCAACATTTAACTGTTTTGTTTTTTATCACAAACTTACTGATTATATATATATATATATATATATATATATATATATATATATATATATATATATATATATATATATAGATAGATAGATAGATAGATAGATAGATAGATATATACACACACAGTATATACTGTGTGTGTGTGTGTGTAGTCGGGGTTTAGGTGGTTGCGTGTTTGTGAGTGCATGTTTATTTCCTGAATTTGTGCGAAAACGTGAAACATTTATTTTTCATATATTACACAAGACATTCGATCATAGGCCCCTCTAAGACAAATATTAAATAAACTTTTCAAGGTCAACACATTTTCACCAGTAAGAAACGTTCACTTTAAAAATTTTCCTGCAGTCGAAGTTGAAATGCACACAAGTTTTTAAACCAGAATGGCCAATATAACACTTAAATAAAAACGACATTGACGCGACTCTACACACATCACATTTTAACGATGTAAGAATGAGAATTCAATTAAAACCTGGAAGGAATCTCCTACAGGGACTTAAAAGGATACCAAACAGCACAACCTGTCAAGTCACCTAATGCCCGCTGTGTAGCTATGTTAATGACTTGTTCGACTCTGACTCTCTGAGTCTGGAGCGAGTACCCAAGGTTGGAGTCCAGGAGAGTTACCCATAAACAATTAATCCCATCTGTTGTCCGCTTATTCCAACACTACGGTTATTGTATTATCTCTTGAACTTCCCATTAAAATATATCAATGGTACTATTAAATAAGGTTCCCAAGAAAGCATCAAACCTTGTGATACGCTGGACAGGACTCCGAAAATATCCACGATACTTGAAGTGAAGTTGCCAAGTTATGATTTTTAGCGGTCTAAAATTGCGCCACATTGAACCATTTCAAACACGACCACACAGATATAGCCAAGGGTATGTTGAATGGGGCATATAAGAACAGCAACCGGGAAAAAACAGGTTATTCTTGTTTCATGGCCAGACGATACTACATTGGGTCCTTCTCTAAGAGTATGATTACGGTTCATTTTCCCCTTGCCTACACACATACACACACCGGATAGTCTGGCCTATTCTTTACATATATCTCCTCTGTCCTCATACACCTGAAAACACAGAGATTACCAAACAATTCTTTCCCATTTAATTGAAATTAGAATATATTATTAATTTATTCTCATCATTTATCTATTTCCTTATTTCCTTTCCTCACTGGGCTATTTTTCCCTGTTGGAGCCCTTGCGCTTATAGCATCTTGCTTTTCCAACTAGGGCTGTAGTTTGGCTAATAATAATAATAATAATAATAATAATAATAATAATAATAATAATAATAAGGCGTTAACTACTTCAATGCAATTGTTCAGTGGCTAATTTCCTCTTGGAAAGGGTAGAAATGACTTATAGGAGGACACTCCAAAATCGAATAATTGTTCTCTGGTCTTGGGTAGTGGCATAGCCTTTGTACCATGGTCTTTCACTGTCTTGGGGTAGAGTTCTCTTGCTTGAGGGTATACTCAGGCACACTATGCCATCTTATTTCTCTTCCTCTTGTTTTTTTTTTAAGTTTTTTATAGTTTATATATGAAATATTTATTTCAATGTTGTTACCGTTCTTAAAATATTTTATTTCAATTGTTAAGTACTTTTCTTGAAGTTTCCTTATTTCCTTTCCTCACTGGGCTATTTTCCCGGTTGGAGCCCTCGGGCTTATAGCATTTTGCATTTCAAACTAAGGATTTAGCTTAGCAAGTAATAATAATAATAATAATAATAATAATAATAATAATAATAATAATAATAATAATAATGGCAAAGTAAAACCAGGAATACAAGTGGCTAGTTCTCACTTGCCTTACAATCAAATCAAAGTTAACATTGAAAAGTTCAGTCCATACCCCAATAATAACTATACATTGAAATTGATATATCTTATCCCACACGTTTACATGTAAAAAAATCTCTTGAAAACTTCCATAAACGATGGAATACTAAGAAGTTTATAATGACAGGCGAATGATTACTTACAATGTGCATATTTTCTTATCCTTAGTAGTATGGAATCTGACCTGCATGGCCCAACGTTGGGCAAAGGGAGAGGGGGAGGAGAAGGGGCATTCAAGGCTGGGAAATGCGAGCAAACTGGGAAGTAAATGGCAGGGAACCCCGCAATGTTTTATTACGCATCTCGAGAACAACATAGAAGTAAGGATTTGGGAACGGTGGTATGATACGATAGGAGTGAATGGTTGCGGCAAAGACCCTACAGTAATGCTGTACGTGAATAAATACCATCAAAGTAAGCTATCATGGATAATGCATGTAAATGTACAAATTAATCTATCTAAAGACTCAATGCTTGACAGCTAGCTCGAGATGTATTGCCGTTAGCAATCCACTTGAAGGTCACTACCAGAAATATTGTTACTATCATAAAAAAAACTAATTGTGCTGCACACTGAAATTTCATGACAACACAAACTATTGAGAATAACCGGAAATTGAGAAACAATTATCATGCAATTACCTCTAATGACACAATCGATGTTTACCACTAATTATCATAAAAATTACCGCGAGACCCATATCGGCAAATGGTAGCCTCTGTACCATGCATCTTCCATTGTCTTGGGTTAGAGTTCTCTTGCTTAAGGGTACACTCGGGCACACTATTCTATCCAATTTCTCTTCCTCTTGTTTTGTTAACGTCTTTATAGTTTGTGTAGGAGATTTATTTTTTAATGTTGTTCATAAAATCTTTTGTTTCCTTGTTTCCTTTCCTCACTGGGCTATTTTCCTTGTTGGAGCCCCTGGGTTTATAGCATCCTGCTTTTCCAACAAGGGATGTACTTTAGCAAGTAGTAGTGATAATAATAATAATAATAATAATAATAATAATAATAATAATAATAATAATAATAATACATGAAGACCGTAGCCATCTTCCGCCCGTACAGATGAGCAGTGGCTGGCGTAATATTCAATGTAAATAAATGTCGCACAAATAGTTTCTCGTAAAATATGTACATACCGCTTCGAAATTTAACAAGCTTCTATATTAACATATTGCACTGAATAAATATACATATAAACATTAGTTATCGATGTATATATACATATGTGTATATATGCATATAAATGCTATCTACATATATGTATATACACAAATACATACACACACACACACACACACACACACACACACACATATATATATATATATATATATATATATATATATATATATATATATATATATATATATATATATATATATCCTTTCTGAGTAAAATACCTCAACGTGGTGAAACGGTTTGTGTATCGCCAGGATAGGCAGAGCTCTGATCAGGGCCACCCATACTAAGTTGGTTTGCTGTGAGCGCTCAGACAAGAGTCTCTCACCATCATCAATCCGCAGCCGTTTCTAGTCGACTGCAGGACAAAGACTTTATAATATATACATATACATACATGTATATATATATATGTATATATATATATATATATATATATATATATATATATATATATATATATATATATATATATATATATATATATATATACTGTATATATACATACAGTGTATATATATATATATATATATATATATATATATATATATATATATATATATATATATATATATATATGACTGATTGCAATAATCACAGAGGCATAACATTTACGTCAATTGTCATGAAAATATACAGTATGCTCAATCTAAAGAGACTAGAGAGAAAGATTAATGAAAAGGTGAGAGATCAACTAGCAGGATTTAGAGAAGGTAGAAGTTGTACTGACCAAATCTAAATTTAAAGTCATGTTTTACATCAATGTGTAGACTATAGAAATCCATTTTTGATGGCATTTGTGGACTATGAAAAAGCCATTGATAGTGTGCACCGGCCAATTTTGTTGAGAGTCCTGCGTTATTATGGAGTTCGTCTCATATATATAAATTTGATTAAGTCTGTTCATGAGCATAGCAAATGGAAAGTTAATGTTAGTGGAGTCCTATCAAACAGATTTTCAGTGAACAGTGGAGTACCCAAAGGGAATGTATTGCCATCTATGATGTTTATCCTATTCATGAATTTTGTAATGCATAGAACAGTTAGAGATGTTGTAAAAGGATTGGACTGGATTGGTAACAGGAAATTAACTGACCTAAAGTATACTGGTGATGCTGTCCTTATTAGCAGAACACCACAAGACTTGAAAAGCTTGCTTACCAAAATGCATGAAATATCACATGAGGTTGGGCTTACGAGAAATAGAAGAAAGAGATGATGAGAACAGAATATGCAATGGTAGATGAAATGTCATTGGAAGGAGAAAGGATTAATGAGGTTGAATCATTTAAATATTTAGGAACTATGATCTCTAATATATGATTTTTAGAATCTGAGTTTAACGAACGATTGAAAAAAGCAAATCAAACAATGGCTGGGTTAAGTAAACTTTAGAAATCAAATCGTCTGAAATTACATATAAAAATCAGGCTATATATCAGTTTAGTGAGATCAGTGTTACTGTATGGTCATGAGTTGTGGTATACCAGTGAAACAATATCCAACAGATTTTTTAGATTTGAGAACAAAGTCCTCAGAAGAATATCTTGAAACAAATGGCAGGACAAGATTAGAAATGAAACTATAAGGAGATTACTCGAATGCCATATGTGGATGAGATTATGGTGCGGGGTAGATGGAGATGGTGAGGGCATACTCTTTGCACTGCCTGAGAGAGATTAGTTCACAAAACTCTTAACTGGACACAGGAAGGCACTAGAAGAGTTGGAAGACCCAGACCTAAATGGCTAAGGACTAGGAGGCGTGAAGTAGATGTTGAATGAAGTATTGATTTAAAAGCTCAAGATAGACAACAGGCAAAATCTAACCAAGGCCCTTTGCAACAAGTCTGGGATATATATATATATATATATATATATATATATATATATATATACATACATATATATACATATATATATATATATATACATACATATATATACATATATATATATATATATATATATATATATATATATATATATATATATATATATATATATATGCAAAATCACACACACACACACACACACATATATATATATATATATATATATATATATATATATATATATATATATATATATATATATATATATATATATACACACACACACACACACATATATATATATACTGTATATATATATATATATATATATATATATATATATATATATATATATATATATATATATATGTGTGTGTGTGTGTGTGTATATATATAGATATGTTTGTGAGTTTGTTTGTTTACTCTTTAGGCTTTACTACATTGTATGTTTTTTGGTGCAGCCAAAGACAGCACAAAACTGCAGCAAACTAACAATAAACAATGGTGAGAACTGGATTTCTACTGCACGAACTTGATAAGTTACCGGGGTAAGATGGCTATTGTGTACACATATACTGGTTCGGTTCATGCGGCATCTATTGCATATCTATGTTTACCACTAATAAAACACTAAGGCTACATCTTTTACTCAATGAAAGGAAGAGTTCTAGAATAGTTGGCAAGTTTTCTGCGGTGGGGCTGTCAGCGCCATACTGTTATCATTAACTCAAGTAAATCCAGGTGCCTAAAAAAAGCTGTAGGACTGTTTCAGTAATTCTATCAAACCTGAGCAGGGTTAGAACTCGGTAATATATATATATATATATATATATATATATATATATATATATATATATATATATATATATATATATATATATATATATATATATATATATATATATATATATATATATAATATGGGGATGGTTCCTGGGTCTGGGCACCAAAAAAATATATTATGGCTCATGACTGGGAACCAAACATATAATATTATATATAAATTACGACTGGCAAGTTACTCAACCTCTCGAAATCCAAACTCACTTGTTTGCTTTTACATTAATACTGTTACACTTTAAAATGTTGATACACGAATTCTGAGACAACCATTTAACTCCCAGACAGCAATATATAAAACACTGCAAGGACGGATCTAGAGGGGGGTTAACGACGTCCTAACCCCCCCCCCCCCCCTCAAATTTTGAAAGTGCCCTTTCGAGTTTTCAAGGTGCCTTCTTGAGACCATTATAAAACGAAGTAGTAGCCTATATTCTAAAAAGTATACAACTGTCATGACACAGTTATCACGGTAATGATGGGTATTATAAGTATTGCGTGCTTTTCCAACCCAAAAATACACAGTTGAATAATGCTGTTCTGGTTCACAGACCTTTTACAAACTTGCAAAAAGCTAAGGGTAAGGAGGGTGTACTAGATCAGCATGAAAAGCATGTCTACCATAAATATGCTGTTTGTGATTACAAGACAGCAAAAGAATCATCTGTGAATCCTGAGCATCATGTGGATGCAATGTTAAGTAATGAATGGAAAGAGTTGTACAAAAAGAATTTAGAGATTCTTAAAAGTGTAATTGATGCCATTGTTTTTTGTGGTAAGCAGAACATAACATTGCGTGGTCGACGTGATGATAGATCCAGCTCTAACAGTAACACTGGAAACTTTTTGTCTATTCTGAATTTGTTGGCCACACATGATCCAGTGCTAAAATGTCATCATGAGTCAGGAAAACGTAACTGTACTTACACATCAAAAACCATTCAAAATGAGGTTAAATTGGTAGGTATCTGAGAAACAAGGTAACAGCAGATTTGTTAAATGAGACTCACTCTAAATATTTCAGTGTCATTGCAGATGAAGTGACTGACACCACCTCAAATAAAGAAGTACTGTCTGTGTCTACGGTATCTTTCAGGAGAAAACCAGATCAATATTTCGGAAAGCTTCATAGATTTTGTTAATCTAGATCGCACAACAGGGGAAGCTATTGCAGATGCAATTCTTAAATCTCTAACCGATAATGGTTACACTTATCAAAACCTGAGAGGCCAGGGGTACGACGGTGCCTCTGCCATGTCATCCTCTCGAACTGGAATAAATGGAAGGATAATGCAGGTTGCACCTTATGCAATATACTCTCACTGCCAAAGTCATCTGCTGAACCTCAGCATTGCATCCTCATGTAAACTACCCGCTGTGCAGAATATGATAGGGTCTCTGAATGGAGTGTTCCTGTTCTTTTCAAATTCTCCCAAATGCCAGTCATTGTTTGAAAAAGTTCTGGACCAGTCAGATGATTACAAGGGGAATGAGAAAAAACTTCTCAGCCTATGTAAGACCCGGTGGGTTGAAAGACATGATTGTTTCAACACCTTCCATGAACTATACATACCTACAGTAACGACCCTGGAAGTGATATTCAGCCCACATGAGTTTACTGATATCATAGGAAATGAAGATTGGAGTTGGGACTCTGATACAAGAACCAAGGCCCGTGGCCTTTTCTCAACAATGAAGAGCTTTGAGTTTGTTACTGCATTTTATGCAACAAAACAAACCCTGTATGCAATACGCCCAATTGCAGTGAAACTCCAAAGGAGTGATCTGGACTGCTATGAGGCATATAATATGGTTGATTCAACCATTAGTGAGATTAAAGATTTGAGAGACAGTCTAGATACCAAATTTTCTCAGTGGTTTGCTGAATCCTCAAAGCTCACGGAAGCTGTTGGGGGATCAGTGGCAAGACCACATACAGCTCAACGTCAGATCCATCGTAGTAATGCCCCTGCACAAACCACTGAAGAGTATTTTCGCATAAATCTAGCAGCCCCACTTGTGGATCATCTCCTGAGTGAGATGGATACTCGTTTTAATCATGAGTCCAGGACTGCTGCTACGCTGTTTGAGGTAATTCCAAAATTAATCCTGGAAAATCATGACCTTAAAAATCTAGCAGAGAAACTCTTGTATTGGGAGAATGACCTTCCTTCTCCCCTGTCGCTGACTGATGAGTTAAACCATTGGAAAAAATCGTTTTTCTATAGTGGACCAGTTGCTGACAAATCTTATAGAATGTATAAGGCTGTGCAATCCAGACATTTACCCCAACATCTATGAACTACTTGCCATTGGCTGTGTCACCAGTTGGCAGTTCAACAGCAGAAAGATCGTTTTCAGCATTAAGACGTATAAAAACCTACCTCAGGAATATAATGAGTGTTGAGAGGTTGACTGGGCTATGTCTGATGCATATACACCGCAACGTAGAAGTTGATTTAAAAGCCATCATTGGAATGTTTATCAATGAAAACAGCAGAAGGCTGTTTACTAAGAACATCTTGATGGACTAGATTATTTTGGTTCAAGTATATCGCAAAATATGAAAAACTCTTATCTCACACACACACATCATCACTCTTAGTCTATAAAAATGAAACTATCAAATCAAATGCCAGGAATTGTATTTCTTTATTATAGTTTATTTACCAGTATGTGTCTTTCAACAAAATCTTAGTTTCTTGGGTCAATTCTATTTGTACTCTGTATTACTACGATATTGTCAGTGAATGATTTATCCATGAATTGTATAAAATGGTGTTTTCTTGTGCGATTCATTTCGTAAGAAAAGTATGTTATTTACAATACTCTGTATTTTCAATTTTATGATGTTTGAGATATCAATTAGGTGCCAGGAATTGTTTCTTAATTATAGTTTTTTACCGGTGTTGTAAAAAAGTCTTGAGTTTCTTAACTCAGATCTATTTACATTTTCATAACAACAACTTATATTTTGATGAATAAAATAATGGTATAAATTTAAATCAATGGTTTTTGGTTCTTCTCTAATAGTATTGTCTATTCCATTAATTTTTGAGCAAATTTGTAAAGTGCCTTTTTAAGTGATTACAGGTGCCCTTTTTTCCTTAACCCCCTCTCACTGAAAAGTCTGGATCCGTCCTTGCACTGAATATCCAAAGGTCTCTTAAGTACACTCAAAACCAAATTGGGTAATTACTCTTAAGAATTATTTACGACTTACTACGGCTCTTTAACAGGATACGGGCGGATTCTATTCTAAACAATGGTGATTGAAATAATACACTCTTTACAAAAATAAATATATTCTATATAAATTACAACACCTTGAAAAGAATTTACATAATAACAAAATAAATCACTCGAAAAATAAAGGACTGAACAAAACTTACAATAAAACAAAAAATGTTACGATCTGAAAATCATATAATGTCTGGACTTTAAACGTTAAATCTAAATACACACTAGACTAAGAAAAAAATAACTCATGAAAATTATGCAATCACTAGTTTCACTTGAAATTAAATCTGAGTACAATATTCAAGTCTGACACTTAATGAAAAATAGATAGCCAGATCACACCTTCCTACAGGGCCATTTATAAATCTCTAATAGAATTTTTATAAGTACTCACTACACACAGTATACATGGGCACAAAAAGGGATTTTGACGTAGGAAAAATCTATTTCTGGGCGAGGGACCTGTGCCGCCCAGTGAATAAGCTCCTATTAGCACTTATTCTTAGGTAATTTACTGCTAAATATACCAGAGAAAAAATGTAAAGGAGTGCTAGGTTAACTAGCTCGCTCACCTATTGGTGTCGGTATGGAATTGGGCGTATAATCCAGAGGTCCCGCACTATTTAGATTCATCCACGACAAAGACCCCAATAGAGGAGGGCCGTTCAACCTCACTCGGCACCACCAACTCTGCATCCGCTCAGAACCCAACTCCTTAGCACCCAAAGTTTGGGGACTCCAAGGGAGAGGAGCTGGGAGGGTTCACTGGGCGGCACAGGTCCCTCGCCCAGAAATAGATTTTTCCTACGTCAAAATCCCTTTTCTGGGCTTGAACCTGTGCCGGCCAGTGAATATATACAAGAGAAATGTCACCAAACTTGAAAAATAAAGGAAAAAACATAAACATAAGGGAAACACAAGTTACTTTAATCAGAGATGAGTGCCAAAAACAGCTATAAGGGTACCTTAAAAAGAACATAAATCCACTTGGTAGAACAATTGACAAAAAAGGTAAGGTATAATAATGCCGTGAGTGATGATATATACAGATACTCAAGAGTCAAAAAATTTACAAATATAGTAATAGTAATCAGGTGCGAAACCAACGAATACAAATAGGGTATAAATGAGGCAGGTAAGGGAGAGAGATAAAATGACAAGGAATTAACATGTGAGTTACCTGGGGGTAACTACGCTCCCTGCAGCTACTGTAGGAAATTTTAGGCCTTCCAAATGTTTAAGATAGTGTTTCTTGAACACTGACGGTGACTTCCACCCTGTATACCTAGAAAGATCCGTAAAATTCATGTGGTGAAAAAAGTTCACCGAAGTAGCAACTGCTCTAATATCATGTGCAAGAGGAAAAGAGTCAGGGCTAGCTTGTTTAATAAAATACAAAATTTGTTGCCTGATCCCTTTAATGGTAATGGTACCGCCTTGTTCTCTAACGAATAGAGGCCCGGAGGAGTTAGAGGAGGTCCGGGATAAATAAGACTTAAGAGTAGTAACAGGGCACAGAGACGGATCTTGCGTGAGGGGAACAATTTTCCAGGAGGACCATCTGTTCTGAGGGTCTTCGTTCTTAGCTAAAAAGAATTTGTTAGGTGAAAGAAGGACCTCTCCCGAAGGAAGGAACTCAATATGACCCGGGTCTCTTGACAAAGCTGCCAGTTCAGAAATTCTTGCCCCGGAAGCCAAACTCACAAGGAAAAGTGTTTTCCTGAGAAGGGGAATATAATCACAAGAACTGTTAATGGTATCAGAAGCCAATTTGAGCACATCATTAAGGAACCAGGTAACCGGGGTAGGACGAGTAACCGGTTTCAGTCTGGCACAGGCTTTCGGAATTGAAGCTAACAAAGAGTCGGTTAAGTCTATGTTAAAACCCACTAGGAAGATCTTTTTCAAAGCAGATTTAATAGTGGTGATAGTATTGGCTGCCAGACCTGATTCTAATAAGGTTCTAAAGAAAGTGACTGTAAGGTTCAAGTTCATACAGTGTACGTCTGAGTCTATCAGAAATTTAGCCAACTTTTTACCCGCAGAATCATATTGGCGGATGGTGGAATCCCGTTTATCTGATTCTAGGAACAGGGTGTTTTGAGGATCGATATTGGCACCATGCATGGCCGCAAACTTCATGAAGTCCATAAAGTTAGGGCGCTCTGAATGTTTGAGAAAGCGTACACAACGCGTGTTTGTACTATCTGAGACAGAACCAGATTGGGTATCGGGTGAGGATGTAGTCTCAACTCTCGCAGGAGAGGGTACCAATTGCTCTTGGGCCAGTTGGGTGCGACCAAGGCTACTCGTCCCTTGAAGGATCTCAGTTTGTCTAGGACTTTCAGTAAAAGATTCACCGGGGGAAAGAGATAAATCCTTTCCCAGATGTCCCAATTCTGTGACATGGCGTCTGTGGCGTAGGCCTGAGGGTCTAGATTGGGAGCCACATATACTCTCAATTTGTGGTTGGACTCCGTGGCGAAGAGGTCCACTTGGAGACCCGGAACCCGAGAGAGAATCCACCGGAATTACTTTAGATCGAGTGACCATTCCGATTCTAGAGGGGAGGTCCGGGACAAGGCGTCTGCAACTACGTTCCGGACTCCCGCCAGGTGGACAGCTGAAAGATGCCAACGGTTCGAGGCTGCTAGGGAGAATATGGCTACTAGAACATGGTTCAGAGGCCCTGATTTTGATCCGCCTCTGTTGAGGCAGCGGACCACCACTTCGCTGTCGAGAACCAGACGAAGGTGTTGTCTCTTGGATGGAGCGAGACGTTTCAGGGTTAGAAGAACTGCCATGGCCTCCAGCACATTGATGTGAAATTGGCGGAATAAGGGAGACCAAAGACCTTGAACTTTCCTGAGCTGAGAATAGCCTCCCCAACCTGATAGGGATGCGTCCGTGTGAATGATTAACTTCGGAGGCGGAAATCGAAGGGGAACTGACTTTGACAGATTGTTGGCCTTTGTCCAAGGTAGAAGTCTTTCCCGGAGAATGGGAGGAAGGCGGACTTTCCTGTCCCGGAGCTTCCGGTTCGCCCTCGAACGCCAGACACGATTGATATCTTTCAATTTTGCTTTCAGAAGTAGATCCGTCACTGAAGCAAATTGAAGGGACCCTAAGATCCTCTCTTGGAGTCGTCTGGAACTCACTTTGTCTTTGAGAAAGCGTTTGGTGTTCATTGCAATCTCTAACCTCTTGGGTTTGGGAAGACACAGAGTGTGAGATATAAGATCCCATTGCAGGCCGAGCCATTGGAACTTTGATTTCGAAAGAAGACGGGACTTCTTGAAGTTGATCTGGAAGCCTAGAGATTGAAGGTATTGGATGACTTTGTGAGTGGCTTATAGGCAATTTTGGGAGGTGTCTGACCAAATGAGCCAGTCGTCCAGGTAGGCTACTACTTGAATCCCTTGATTTCTGAGTTCCTGAACAGCAACTTCTGCTAACTTTGTGAAGATCCTTGGGGCGATGTTGAGCCCGAAAGGCATCACCTTGAAGGAGTAATTTTTGTTTCCTAGGCGGAAGCCTAGATACGGACGGAAGTGTCTCGCTATCGGAACGTGATAATAGGCGTCTGTAAGATCGATAGAGGTGGTGACGGGCCCACGGGGAAGTAAGGTCCGCACCTGCGAGACGGTAAGCATTCGAAACTTGTCGCATTGAATGGACAAGTTGAGAAGGGATAGGTCTAGAATCACTCTTCTCTTGTCCGAATCCTTCTTCGGGACACTGAACAGCCGACCCTGAAACTTCAGGTGTTTCGTTTCTTGTATGGCGTTCTTTTGTAACAGGTCCTGGACAAATTCGACTAGGTCCGGAGTGGAATGTTGATGAAATCTGTTCGGTGGAGGAGGTCCTTGAATCCAACTCCACCCCAGTCCCTTGGAGATGATACTGAAAGCCCAGGGACTGAACCTCCATTTGTTGCGGAAGGCATAAAGCCTCCCCCCTACCCGCTGCACCTCAGTATTGGCTTGAGGAGTTGCCTCCACGTCCGCCTCGGAAGTTCTTTCCCTTGCGAAAGAATCTACCTCTACCTCTGTTCTGGTATGAACCACGGTGGTAGCCTCTACCTCTGTTATAACCCTGGGAAGAGCCTTGAGCCTCATAAGATTGGTTAAAGGCTGGAGAGGTGGTGGAGGCACCGGGAAGCTGGCTCTTAGGGAGCAGAACGGTGACGTAGTCGTCCGAGGAAGGAGCCTGAGAGGTGGAAGGCTGTGCAGGAACAGCAGGAGATGGAGGGAGAGGCTGCCGGAAAACGGACGAGCTACTTTGCTGTTGCCGGAACTGAGTGGAGGTATACGGGCGGAGCTTCTTCCTACCCCGGGCTTGGTAACTTGCGGGATCATATTTCCGCTTAGGAGTCAAACCCCAACGGGCTTTAAGGCTCTGATTAACTCTAGTAGCCTCTGTCAAGACTTCCTCCACAAGATCCTCAGGGAAAAGATTTGGACCCCAACAAGAGGACCGGATAAGTTTATTCGGTTCGTGCCTAATAGTCGCCTCAGCCAGGACGTGTTTGCGGCACCTACGTTTAGCAAGAGCAAAGTCATATAAGTCAAAATATAACGACTGCAAAGTAGCCTTATTGAGAGACTTAAAGATACTCTCAGTATCATAAGTTAAGGCTATCGACTCCGTAGAAGTGGCCAAGTTCAAAGTTCGACCAACACGTAGGCGGGAATCATACTCCTGTTTAATAAGGGATTCCGGGAGACGGGGAAGCCGTTCACTAAAAATTACTGACGCACAGTCCGCTGTCAGCTTGCCAGAAGTAAAGGTGGTATGGACATTGTCCCAACACTCATTATCTGAAGGAAGAAGGAGGGAGATCGGATCTACCTCTCGGATGGGAGGCAAGGGCTTCTCCTCCAGAGCGTATTGAAAAGCAAGCTCTGCAATCTTAGTGACGCATGGAATCACGGCATTCTTGTCCATTAGGAACATTGTGAAAGAACTTTTATGAGGCGTCAACATGGTATTGGTGCAACCTATATCATTTAGAAACCTAGCCCAAACAGATTGGGCTTGTTCCTTTGGGAAAATGACGGTCTCTTTGGGGACCTTATCCAGCCGAACCAGAGCTTCCTCGTTAAGCCTGGCATAACCATGAAATGGAAATGCGAGACCAGGAGGAAAGAATTCAAAATCCTCTAGTGGACGAGTACCAAGACCTTCCAACGTTAACATCCCGTCTGAGAACGGGGAATGAAGAGCCATGCGCCAAGGGTTATTCTTGGTAAACGGCGGAAGCTTAGAGGCATCCGGGATGAGAGAGCTTTGAACTCGCTCCGGAGCACCATGCTCTAATGCCCCAAGTCTCTGACCAATGTTAGAGAACATTGTGTCCATCTTGGCCTGCATTTCTGACACAATCTTAGATTGCATCTCCGACACAAT
>NC_090762.1:25242191-25294691 GCF_036898095.1 Palaemon carinicauda
TCACTCGAGAGTCACAAGTTGTTGAGACAAGCCATTGAGAGCTGATGAGCAATGTAAGCTGTTAACACATTAAATGTATTTTAAGAATACCAACGTATCATTAAACCCCAATAAGAAGAATCGGCGACATCGGATGAGATGTAAAATAACACTAATGAATGGATATTATTCCGGGTATGTATGAAGGAGCCATTCCACTTTGGATAACCAATACCATACATAAAAGATTCCCCTACAAAAGGGACCAGGGAGGTGGACAAAAACACTCCACTCTACCTGGATGGTTCTGGTACTCCATGCCTCAAGGGACTGTTACCTGCTGCTGCTGGTATGTCAGAGGTATCAACCATGGAAGGATCATGATCTAGCTAAGAAGAATCCAGGGAAAACAATTACTGGGTAAGCTCTCTCACTCCCTCCTGGAGGATGTGAGTGGCATCAAGGGTAGCGTATGCCCTACCCTTACCTAGTCTATGCTGCTGGTGATTGGTGCACATGAACCACTTACCTGCAACCAATGCCAGTAGAATTGGTCAACATATGAGCTCCATTACTTCTCTCCTGACTAATGGGACTAGTTATTATTATCATCATCATTATTACTAGCCAAGCTACAACCCTAGTTGGAAAAGCAAGATGCTATAATCCTAAGGGTTCCAACAGGGAAAAATAGCCCATCGAGGAAAGGAAATAAGAAAATATATAAATGATGAGAAAAAATTAACAATAAATAATTGTAAAAACAGTAACAACGTCAAAACAGATATGACATTATCAAACTATAAAAAGACTCATGTCAGCCTGTTCAACATAAAAACATTTCCTGCAACCTTGTGCTTTTGAAGTTCTACTGATTCAACTACCCGATTGGGAAGATCATTCCACAACTTGGTCACAGCTGGAATAAAACTTCTAGAATACTGTGTAGTATTGAGCTTCATGATGGAGAAGGTCTGACTATTAGAATTAACTGCCTGTCCAGTATTACAAAGAGGATGGAACTGTCCTGGAAGATCCGAATGTAAAGGATGGTCAGAATTATGAAAAATCTCATGCAACATGTACAATGAACTAACTTAATGACAGTGCCAAAGAGATTAATATCTAGATCAGGAATAAGAAATTTTATAGACCGTAAGTTTCTGTCCAACAAATTAAGATGAGAATCAGCAGTTGAAGACCAGACAGGAGAATAATACTTGAAACAAGGTAGAATGAAAGAATTAAAACTCTTCTTCAGAATAGATTGATCACCGAAAATCTTAAAAGATATTTCAATAAGCAAATTTGTTGTGCACTTGAAGACACAGATCTAATGTGTTTCTCAAAAGTAAATTTGCTGTCGAGAATCATACCTAACATTTTAAAAGAATCATACAAAGTTAAAGAAACATTATCAATGCTGAAATTGAGATGTTAAGGAGCCACTGTCCTTGGCCTACTTACAATCATACTTTGCACTTTGTTAGGATTCAACTCCATACCCCATAATTTGCACCATGCACTAATTTCAGCTAGATCTCTATTAAGGGTTTCAGCAACCCCAGATCTACATTCAGGGGATGGAATTGATGCTAAGAGAGTAGCATCATCTGCATATGCAACAAGCTTGTTTTCTAGGCCAAACCAAATGTCATGTGTATATAGTATGAAAAGTAATGGGCCAAGAACACCAGATATCACATTCCTATACTCACTATGGTGCCTATCAACAACTATTTGAGATCTATTACTTAAAAATTCAATAATAATGCTCAGAAACGACCCATCCACTCCCAATTGTTTGAGTTTGAAAACAAGGGCCTCATGATTAACACGGTCATAGGCCAATCATACAAACTTCCTGACCACAATCAAGGGATTTCTGTACAGCATTGGAAATTGTAAGAAGGTCATCACATGCTCCAAGGTCTTTACAAAAACCAAATTGCAAACTAGGGAATAGAGGATTACCTTCAGCAAACCAAGAGCAAGGACATTCCTATTAACATTAGAAACGGGGAAAGTGGGATAAACTTCTCACCATTGCTTGGCCTATTGAGTCAGTGTTAAGACACAGCCAGAACAGTTTACATGCTCCCATTTCAAGGAGAAACATTCATATCAGACTCAGGATTGTTTAAGCAGCCTCAGAGTACATCTTTGGCCATTAGTGCCGAGTAAATGTAAATTTCTAAAAGAAATTTTTGAATGAAGAATCTTTAAAGTCTGAAGGATTAGGCAAGTTAAATACCATCAAGATTGCTTTATTAGTTCCTTTAAGCTTTATATGTCCTGAGAATTCATACAGATCCCTGCAGTAAATTATTCTCTTAGCTTGATTAAAAGTGGGGTGTGGAGATAATTTTTCAAAAATATCAGAAGAGGAGGATGCAAAATTAGTAAGCAGCATTGCTTCTGTTTCATTGCCAGTTTCAACTAACAAACCATGACCATATCTTTTTTAAATTACCTTGAGGAATTGTACCTACTTTTTTCTCCAGACACTCATAGCCCCTGATAATATTGTATGCCATTCCCAGTAGGAAGTAACATAGACTGGTTTAACAATGATTCTTAGTATAATTTCTTTTTGCTCCCCTTGGAGACCAGTGCCCTTTGGCACAGTCAAATTAAGAGTTAGAAACATTTTGGGAGGTTGAATAGCTTCATATAGATACAAAGGCCTTGGAATTTATTATTTTTAATCTTAATGAAAGCAACTTTACCATTCAAAGATTTGGCAAAGGTAACTAGGCTCTCAAAATTTTCTTTGTTATAGTTTTAACTTAATTCTTTCAATTTTTCTTAAAGGTTGCAAAAGGTTGTACAATATTTCATAACATTGCAGGAAATACAGTACCTACACAACATAGAACTCTATTTTGATTTTTACCCATTATGTTTTTAACCCCACAGGGTTCTGCAAAAGAGGGACAACAAAGGTTCCATTCTAATAACACTGGACAAAGAAATATTGTTAGAGGAATCCTTTTTATTGCTGAGGTCATCAACAGAATTTAACTTATCTAAAATATCAGAGGTCATCAACAGTGTCTGGGTTTCGCCATTTGAACCCGAGGTAAGGAGAACATTAAGTTTACTCATTATATTTTATGGGGGAATGTAAATAAAAACAAACACAAAAACAAAAAAAAGGAAAAAATTTCAAGAAAGCTTAAGGGAAAGAAAATACTAAAACTATCTAAAATTTTACAGAACACCCCCACTAGCCTTTTATAAAATAATATTCATTACTCCACCAATGACACCTGCGAGAGTCGATCTCCAAATGTCCACTCCATACCCCACACTTCAGGGATGGTAACACTAAAGTTAGAGAGGTTCAAATGTAAGCCAAAGCCCCTTAATGGGACAGAGAGCATTTCAAGAATACAATTTATCCCCACTTTAAACATAGTGGCAGGCAAACCAAACAGAATGCAGAGTCCTATCTCCATGAAACTGGGATGTCCCGCCTCTAGAATCCGAGAACCAAATTTCACCACGGGAATAGTTCCACGTGACAGTATGGGAGTACTGACACTCCTATGATCCAAACCTTATCGGGAAGTTCGCAAGACCACCACAGTTCCCAATTATTTGGTTTTAAGAAAAATGTTATTTTCATTAGTAAAATAAATTTTTGAATATACTTACCCGGTGATCATATAGCTGTCAGCTCTGCTGCCCGACAGAAAAACCTAAGGACAAAATACGCCAGCGATCGCTATACAGGTGGGGGTGTACATCAACTGCGCCATCTGTCGAGCAGGTACTCAAGTACTCCATGTCAACACAGAACCAATTTTCTCCTCAGCCCACTGGGTCTCTATTGGGGAGGAAGGGAGGGTCCTTTAATCTATGATCACCGGGTAAGTATATTCAAAAATTTATTTTACTAATGAAAATAACATTTTTCAATATTAAACTTAGCCGGTGATCATATAGCTGATTCACACCCAGGGGGGTGGGTAGAGACCAGCATTACATGTTGACATTATTATGAGCTAAGTATTTTGTATTTCATTTTAGCAGTTATTCAAAATAACAAACATAAAATAAATAAGTACCTGGTAAGGAAGTCGACTTGAACAATTACTCTGCCTTTTTAAGTACGTCTTCCTTACTGAGCCTCGCGATCCTCAAAGGATGCTGAGCGACTCCTAGGAGCTGAAGTATGAAGGGTTGCAACCCATACTAAAGGACCTCATCAAAACCTCTAATCTAGGCGCTTCTCAAGAAATGACTTTGACCACCCGCCAAATCAAGTAGGATGCGAAAGGCTTCTTAGCCTTCCGGACAACCCAAAAACAATAATAAAACATTTCAAGAAAAAGATTAAAAAAGGTTATGGAATTAGGGAATTGTAGTGGTTGAGCCCTCACCCACTACTGCACTCGTTGCTACGAATGGTCCCAGAGTGTAGCAGTTCTCGTAAAGAGACTGGACATTCTTAAGATAAAAAGACGCGAACACTGATTTGCTTTTCCAATAGGTTGCGTCGAATATACTTTGCAGAGATCTATTTTGTTTAAAGGCCACGGAAGTTGCGACAGCTCTAACTTCGTGTGTCCTTACCTTCAGCAAAGCTTGGTCTTCCTCATTCAGATGGGAATGAGCTTCTCGTATTAACAGTCTGATAAAATAGGATAAAGCATTCTTTGACATAGGCAAAGATGGATTCTTAATTGAACACCATAAAGCTTCAGACGGGCCTCGTAAAGGTTTTTAAATAGAACTTAAGAGCTTTTACAGGACATAAGACTCTTTCTAGTTCATTTCCAACCATACGATAAGTTTGGAATATCGAACGATATTGGTCAAGGCCGAGAAGGCAGCTCGTGTTAGGCTAGAAAACCAAGTTGTAGAACATGTAGCCGTTTCGGATGAGAATCCGATGTTCTTGCTGAAGGCATGAATCTCACTGACTCTTTTAGCTGTGGCTAAGCATATCAGGAAAAGAGTCTTAAAGGTGAGATCTTTCAGGGAGGCTGATTGTAGCGGTTCGAACCTGTCTGACATAAGGAATCTTAGTACCACGTCTAAATTCCAACCAGGTGTAACCAAACGACGCTCCTTCGTGGTCTCAAAAGACTTAAGGAGGTCCTGTAGATCTTTATTGTTGGAAAGATCTAAGCCTCTGTGACGGAAGACTGATGCCAACATGCTTCTGTAACCCTTGATAGTGGGAGCTGAAAGAGATCTTTCTTTCCTCAGATATAAGAGAAAGTCAGCTATTTGAGTTACAGAGGTACTGGTCGAGGATACGGATACTGACTTGCACCAGTTTCGGAAGATTTCCCACTTCGATTGGTAGACTCTAAGGGTGGATGTTCTCCTTGCTCTAGCAATCGCTCTGGTTGCCTCCTTCGAAAAGCCTCTAGCTCTCGAGAGTCTTTCGATAGTCTGAAGGCAGTCAGACGAAGAGCGTGGAGGCCTTGGTGTACCTTCTTTACGCGTGGCTGACGTAGAAGGTCCACTCTTAGGGGAAGTGTTCTGGGAACGTCTACTAGCCATCGAAGTACCTCGGTGAGCCATTCTCTCGCGGGCCAGAGAGAAGCAACTAGCGTCAACCTTGTCCCTTCGTGAGAGGCGAACTTCTGCAGTACCTTGTTGACAATCTTGAACGGAGGGAATGCATATAGATCTAGATGTGACCAATCTAGTAGAAAGGCATCTATATGAACTGTTGCTGGGTCCGGGATTGGTGAGCAAAATATTGGGAGCCTCTTGGTCATCGAGGTTGAGAAGAGATCTATGGTTGGCTGGCCCCAGGTGGCCCAAAGTCTCTTGCATACATCCTTGTGGAGGGTCCATTCTGTTGGAATTATTTGTCCCTTCCGACTGAGACAAACTGCCATGACATTCAAGTTGCCTTGGATGAACCTCGTTACTAGTGAAATGTCTAGACCTTTTGACCAGGTGAGGAGGTCCCTTGCGATCTCGTACCATGTCAGAGAGTAGGTCCCTCCTTGCTTGGAGATGTACGCCAAAGCCGTGGTGTTGTCCGAGTTCACCTCCACCACTTTGCCTTGAAGGAGAGACCTGAAGCTTTACCAGGTCAGACGTACTGCCAGTAGCTTCTTGCAGTTGAAATGCATTGTCCTTTGACTCGAGTTCCATAATCCCGAGCATTCCCTACCGTCTAATGTTGCACCCCAGCCTACGTCCGATGCGTCCGAGAAGAGAACGTGGTTGGGAGTCTGAACAGTCAGGGGAAGACCCTCTCTAAGGTTGATATAGTCCTTTCACCAAGTCAGATCAGACTTTATCTTTCCGGAAACCGGGATCGAGACCGCTTCTAGCGTCTTGTCCTTTTTCCAGTGAAAAGCTAGATGGTATAGAAGAGGACGGAGGTGTAGTCTTCCTAGTGACACAAATTGATCCACGGATGACAGTGTCCCTACCAGACTCATCCACAGCCTGACTGGGCAGCGTTCCTTCTTCAGCATCTTCTGGATGGATAGCAGGGCTGGGGGTTGATCATCTTGTTCAGCAACGTCCTCATCAGAGGGTTCCTCATCCGAAACTGATGAGGAAACGGCAACGGAGTGGGCAACGTCTGACTCGCTGAATCCGGTCGCACTGGTGGATGCGTGACGGAGCCGGACGCAATATCATGGTACTGCTGCACAGTCTGTGAACTGTCAACAACCATGGATGTGCGAGGAAGTACAGCGTCAACCCGAAACTGTCTAGACTGTCTGGGTTGTGCAGTCAACACCCTACTGGGTTGCTGAGGTTGACGCACTGCAACACAACAAGTCACCTCTGCTGGTTGTTGAACGTCTTCCTAGTGACACACTGAACGTCAACAACCACCTCCGAGCGTCGCTTAACGTCAACGTGCGACTGGCAACCCACACTGGGTCGCATCGGTGGAGGAACCACCTCAACTGGCAGACGCGAGTAGGATACCTCAGCGTCAACAGGGCGCACAACAAACCGGTTGGAAGGTTGTTGGCCAGAAGGTTCTTCTCCGTATTTAAGTCCTCTATCAAGGACACAAGCTTGGACTGCATGTCTTGCAGCAAAGCCCATTTAGGGTCTACGGGAGCAGGTGTGGCAACAGACGGGGTTAGCGACTGAGGCGGAACCATTTACCATCCCTGGAAGCCTTGTTATGTGTGACATAATAATACAGCAAAACTTCAAAGGCTCGACAAAAGTTGAGAAGTTGACCTGTAAACAACTTGGAGCGTCTCCTGGTTAGGCGCCAGGGCGAGTCTACCAGAATTGAGAAGTCTACCTGGGCAGAGGCATGAACTCCCAAGCCGAGAACTTCTCTCGTGTCCTATCAGACTCTCGCTCTATAAGCCAGTTTAAAAGAAGGGAAATCAAAGGCTGTATCCCTAAAACTCCTCCTGGTACAAAAACCAGTCGCCTAGCCAGCGTAACGCTCTCTAGGAGAGCGAGAGAGCACTAGCTTAACAACAACGGCTTCGAAGTAGCTAGGCCTAGTGTAAGTTCTGACGTTAGGCGAACGAGGAGCAGCAGTTACAAGATCCGGATGAAGATCCTTAAAAAAATCATCATGATTTAATTAAAGTCCATAGGAGGCTAAGCAGCTTAAGGCTCCTCTCCAAATGACAGAGTCCTCAAAGGAATATCAGTAGGAGGGAGAACAGCACTTTCTCATCTACAGGAACCTTGTCCGAGAAAAGCTAGGTTATCTCAGTGAGGGTCTCACTGGTGCATTAGCAGCAGACCAGAAGGCAACGTTATGTAACTGCTTGACAGTCTGTGAACTGTCAAAAACTGAACTGTCAACCACAACAGATGCGTGAGGACATATAGCACTGGTGCATTAGTAGCAGACCAGAAGGCAACGTCATGTAACTGCTTGACAGTCTGTGAGCTGGCAACAACCATAGCTGTGTGGGGAAGCCTCTACTCCTGACTGACTAGTCTGCTGCAGGCGAGTAGTGGTAACCACAGTGGGTTGCGGAGGTTGAAGCACAGCGTCAAAACAAAGCAACTTAACTCCACCCTCCTGTTGTTGTGGTAACTCGTGAACGTCAACGGAGGGTAGCGTGCGTCTGTGAACGTCAACGTGCGGCTGGCAGGGTACACTGCGCATGGGTGGTGGAACTCTCACAGGCGGAGTGCGGGAGCAGGTAGCGTCAGCGTCTACTGTACGCACAACCGTGGTTGGTTGTAGGCTAACGGGTGCAGCGTCAACCTTCTCCGCACGATACTCCTGCATAAAAGATGCTAACTGTGTCTGCATAGACTGTAGCAAAGACCACTTAGGGTCTACAGCAGCAGGTGCGGCAACAGACGGTGTTACTGCCTGTTGCGGTACCGCTTTGCCTCTCTTAGGAGGTGTGCAGTCATCGGAAGACTGCAGCGAGTCCGAACTGACCCAGTGGCTACACCTGGGCCGTTGGACTTGCGCGGAAGGGACCGACTTGCGCTTAATAAGCTGCGAGACCTTGGTCCAAGGTTTCTTACGAGAAACCTCTTCCGCAGACGAGAAGTAAATGGGCTCTCTCGTCTTTGTGTGGGTGGGGCGATCTTGGGTAGATATGCCCGAAACCACGGAGGGAAAACGTCTGTTCGTTGATCAAGGCCTGACGAACCCATAAGTCGTTCGACATTACTTCTCCCCTGGGCTTGGGAGCTTGCAAGAGGTCCCGGACTAGGTGAACGACAGGCACGAACAGACGAACCCTCGGACGCAACACTGTAACACTTTGCGCATATCACTTTATCACTTCGATTTTCTGTTTGCACTTATTTCACTGAAATCGAAACTTTTACTGATTTCTACCTGAAACACGCAATCCTACCCTTCATTAAAAGGTAGTAATTGCGAAAAGTCGTATAATGCAACAGAAAACATATATAAAGATAAAGAATTCAGTGGCTGGGAAAGAGACTAAACACTAGTTCAAATAAACTACGTTTACAATCTCTCACCGCACATAGCCTGGGGACAAGAATAAAACCCTAGAAACGTTTTACCTTCTTCCCCGTACAGCGACTAGGGAGGAGAGTAAAACGAGAACAACGTTACCCGCTTGAACGGAACGTTTTTTTCTCCTCTCTCTCCCTCCGTCTCTATCTCTCTCTCTCTTTCTCTCTTGATTTCGCACCTGAGAGAAGAGCCCAATTATATATCGTCAAAACATGTTATTTGGCTAAAGGAAAAAACTGAAAGGTTTTCCAAATAAAAAGTTCCTTTAATTTAGAATTTAAACCATTAAAGCTAAGAAAGAATGAACGAAACGTCAGAATCGGTTTACTCTTACTGCAAAGTGAAACCGTGATACACTCTCTCTCTATCGTAACGATAGAGGGCATGTTGAACGTCCTGAACGTCAACAACTGCGTAGACTAAAAAACTAAACGTTAGTTCATCTTTGAAAACAGTACGAGACTATCAAAGAAATTCTTTCATAAAACATTAAATTTAAAAAGTTTTAAATTCTTAAAGGTTAAATACGATATAACGGGCTCAACGTTGATTAACTTCGGTTCCAAGTTAGGACCGCCTACTATCAGGAAAGGTCGCATATAAACAAAACATAAAAATTTATTTTTATATGTTTATAATAAATGGAAAGTTAATCGAAGAGGCCTAATAAAGGCGGAGAGATATAAAATATATAGATCTATAACGTGTTAAGCAAAATTACTAAAAACCTAAACACACTTCCGTCTAAGGGAAGGGTCGGCCATTTAAAAGTGAAAGAGAGTCCATACTCTCTTTGTCACCATAATTAAATCTATCCAAAACGAGTTCAAGTTTTGAGATGAAGATAAAACCCCTGCATAGCGAAAGCTCAAAACTGGAATAGTGTACTTCACCAAATAGTTGTGAAAACAAATCCAGTTAGTAACAGCGTATTTAGTAGGTCTTGCCAGTGGCACGACAGAGAGAAAATTGGTTCTGTGTTGACATGGAGTACTTGAGTACCTGCTCGACAGATGGCGCAGTTGATGTACACCCCCACCTGTATAGCGATCGCTGGCGTATTTTGTCCTTAGGTTTTTCTGTCAGGCAGCAGAGCTGACAGCTATATGATCACCGGCTAAGTTTAATATTGAAAAACGTCACTTTCAGCAATGTTATCCCTTCCCAGAAAGCTAGAGAGTAAAATGGGGAAAAAAGCTTGGACAGCAAGGTGGTAGACAGATGATAAAATATGAAAGAGATAGAAGTAGTTATAAGCCAAAGAAAAAGAATGGAAGAAATTTAGTCAAACAGGAAAAAAGTATTTCCCAGTTTGAGAGCCCTATTGTCCATTCCAAGCATTCAACAAGGAAATGAGATTCCATGTTGAAACTGTGCAACTCCATCAACGTTTCCCTCATTAAGAGGGGCTATCTCTCAGAGTTTGCTGATAGGAGTACAAAGAAAAAAATTCAGTCAAACAGCACTCCATGTACCCTTCGTTAAATTGGGAGCATGACTTTCCCCAATCCTGATTCTCGGATTGTAATGAAACGGAGCACTATATTAACATTTATCTCATCTTAGAAGACTCCAGAGACCTTTCTAAATGGCCAAAGCTTAACACTAAGGTGGACACTTATGAACAATTGAGTAACAGGAGAGATACTTGCAGAATTATTTGAAGGCCTTGATGAACTAAAAGTCCCTTCAGTCACCAAAAGCATCAAATATACCTCTGAAGGCTGAGTGAGGAGCATAGGTTTTAACTGAATTCGGTCTAACATGTACCAGTGCATGCAAGAGGAGTATGGACATAAAGCCAAAAGATTAAACAGCCTTGGATAGAATATAACAGTGCATCTGTACTAGAATCCAAAGACAAAAGTGAAGTTAGTTGACAGGCGGGTAGGTGGGACTACTTGCCCCCACTCGCCACCGGTTATAAAAGTCCTCATTAACAATTTCAACGGCTGTTCCAACTTCACTGAAAACATTTCCCATTTTAAAAGTTGTAAGGTTTGTAGAAGTGTAGGGACAATTTCATTTACCACTTCATAAGAACAGGAGAACCAAATTCCTTTTTTAGATGTTTAAAAAAAATGTAAGTAAAAGTACTAGATAGAAATCACTGTAGTATATAAAAGATACCTGCCACCAAATGCCCATTTGGCTTTGTATGTAAATGCTATGAACCAGTTACAGACAGGACTATATGTACAACTTTACTCATCATGAATTAATAATTTTTTACACTGATACATAATTTTACATAGGTAAAATTTTCATATGCTTAGATAATGAAAGAAAAATTATAATAACTATATGTAAAATATGTCCCATAACACCAAAGGGAGTATAAATATCCTGACAAAGAATATGTCCAATGGCTCTCCAAGGGTTAAGCAGCTGATATTACTATTTCTAAGAAAAACAAATAGCTTTCTGATAGCATTTCCAATTCTGGGAATAATATAGGTAGAGGTTCTCTACAACAAAAATCTGAGAACCCAATAGTCAGCCTTATATTTTTCACTTCTCAACCATTTCTTTTGCTCTTTTTGCCACCAGCTCTCTCGTTTAATTCTCATCTACTGCAGCCCCAAAAATGCCTTTGAATTTAATTTGATTTAAATTTAGGCCTTAAGCCAAGCACTGGGGCATCAAAGGCCATTCAGCGCTATATAAAGCAAATTACTCAACCATACCAGTACTCTCACATTTGGTATCATTTTAACTAATAAAACCAATTACACAACTTTCATACAATAAGATCTAAATGCAAGATAAGAGTTGATTAAAAGGATTAAAAAAAAAATTATTAAAATTAATTAAAGGTTGTGATATAAACCAATACTCTGCATGAATTCTTTCAAGCTCAGGGTATTACAATTTTCCCCGAGTGTATCTCAAAGTTTTGTCTTGGAGTAAATGTGTCCTCTGAAGATTTAAAACAGGAAAATCGACTAATATACGTTAAATATCTATCATCACTTGACAGGTATTACAAAGGGGGGATGTCTCTCTTCCCGAATCTTCATTAAATAATTGTGAATTGCATGTGTATAGCCAAGACACAGTTTAATTCAAATATTATCCTTCCTACTTGTAGAATTACAAGATGACCATTTATCCACTGAAGGGTGGATTTGTTCCAATTTTGTATTGATGATCAGTTCAGACCATCGAGCCTGCCACTTATTCTTACAGTGGAAATGTACCTTACCTTTAAGGTTTTTGTCAGGAATACTTATGGGGGATGAGTTAAGTAGCCCTGAAACTTCCTTAGCTGCCTTATCTACTTGTTCACTTCCATCCACCCCAACGTGGCAGGGAACCAACAGAAGTGAATATGCTTTCTAGACTGCAGAAATACTAACCCATCCTGCACCTCTTTTACTAGATGATGGCCTGGCATAATTTGTTTATATGAAAGTAAAACACCATTGGAATCCATAAAAAATTGAATAAAAACAATTTTGATTACCACTTTCATAAATCTCGGACTGCGAGAATTATTGCATACAGCTTAACAGTATATACTGAACAAGAGGGTGTTAGTTTCTTCCTAATAAAAATATCTCCTACCACAACTGCACTTCCAACTCCTGCAGCCAATTTGGAACATCAGTAAAAACATGTTTCTCACAATGTTGTGCAGCATGATATAAAAACTCACCTGCATTACCTTACTAGTAAGGTATTTTTCCCTCCAGCTGTTAAACATACATTAACAGTTGGACTACACCAAGGGAGAGCTTTGGGATATCCTACCTCTGCTATCTGTGCTGTTAACAAACCTATTTCTCTGGTGTCATTTTTCAGCTGTACTTCCAAAGGGTTGGTCACTGTGGATCTGTTAGGAGCTCGATCTAATGGAGTCCTAACATATTTATTATTAGGATTGGTTCTCAAAGCGAGGGACCTACCTAAAAACCTCAAACTCAACTCCTCTCTGTGGATGGAAAGGGGAGGCATGCTGGAATCCACATACAAACTATCAATGGGAGATGTTCTGTATGCACCAGTGCAGATGCAGAGCCCCATATTGTGAACAGCATCAAGTTTTTTAAGTAAAATCTTAGTAGCTGACAAATAAATTTGACATGCATAGTCTAACTTGCTCAGAAACAAAAATGTATAAATTCTAAGCAAAGTTGTTCTATTAGCACTCCACTCAAAATGTAGTACAATTTTCAAGATAACCCTGATGGATAGGTCATTTATATGGGGACCAAAGGTCATTTTCTTGTCAAAAATCATTCCCAAGAAACTTGACATTATCCTCATATGGCAAAATACTATCATTTAAGAAAAGGGTTGGGATCTCTTCTCTTTTACGAGTACAAGTAAAACGAATGGCTTTGGTCTCCTGAGGAGAGAACATGAATCCCCCAAAATTTGCCCATGCAGAAGCAGCATTTAGAGACATTTGAAGCTTCTGGCATGTTTTTAGTGCAGGTGATCCACTACAATAATTGGCAAAATTATCAACAAATAGTGACCCTTGTATACCAGGAGGTAGGTGACTCATGTTACTATTGATAGCAACAGCAAATAAAGTTACACTCAGTACGCCGCCTTAGGGGATACCTTTTTCTTAAATGTAGGATGAAGATAGTTCTGACCCTACTCTTATTTTAATTAATCAGCTTGATAAAAATTCTTCAAAAGAAAACATATGTCCTCCTATACCCCACGACGCCAACTGCTTTAAAATACAGTACCGTCCTTCCAGATGGTGTCGTAGGCCTTTTTGAGGTAAAAAAAAAAATAAAAAAAAAAGATGCCCACCACCTTGTCTTGGTTAGAAAAGGCATTTGAAAATTCCCATGATAACATCTTCAAAAGGGTCTAACATACTTTGGTTCTTCCTAAAACCAAACTGTCTGTTTGATAAAAGGCTTTTTGATTCTAGATACTGCACAAGTCTGTTGTTGATCATTCTCTCAAATAGTTTGCATATGCAACTAGTCAAGGCTATAGGCCAATAACAAGATGGCAGTTCAGGGTCTTTACCAGATTTGTGGCCAGGAATTATGATTGCAGAATACTAGGAATCAGATATATGAGAAGCCCAAAACCATTAGGGATTTCTAATAAAAATTCCTTAGTATCCACTGGGAGATGTGAAATAATTTCATATCAGATGCCATCCTCACCTGAGGCAGTCAGAGACAAGATAGAGATACAGTTCCACAGAATACTGTAATCCTATGAGTAAAATTTCATCTGCATATTATGTTAAACCATGTTATAAAACAAACCCACAGAACCAATATTTGTCTTCTACTGTTGCACAAATAGAAGTACAATAGTCAAAAGTTACGTTCAGCACAGTATTGCTGGAGTTACTAATACCCAGTGAATGCCGGGTAACAGTGAGGCCTCACCTTCACTACAATCTAAGCCCCCTAATTACTGTGGTTGTGCCTAATACCAATTAACTATATCACTCCTTAACACATTCTAGGTTCCTGTTGAGACTTAGCATCTATTTCAATTAGCATAATAGGGGGATTAGAAAACAGACATACCAAATATAAATACAGTACTTTATTACTATAACTGATCAATTTGCACATGAAAAATTGTTCAGCACCCATCTGAACAAATTCCTTAAGATTAAATTACAATGTACAGGACAAGGAAGATGAAGTACTTCAGATCCCTTTTTGATCATGGAAAGTAGTTCTACAATTACTGGTAAGTTTTTTTTATTCCAGTTTACTGGAAAATGAAATTCAAAGCACTTTATAAATGCAAGAGTATTTTATAGTACAATATTTATCAAAAAGACTTTTCATCTTCACACGTAACATTATGAAAATACTATACCTTGAGCATAAAGCTCCACTTCAATTAAACTGTATCATGTAAGAATGTTTTTGTAATATCCTCTAACTTGAGAAAAGTATAATTTGACTTACAAGAAGACAAATCTGCCCCTCTACCATGAAAAAGCTGCAGTGAAAGAAAAGGACCTTAAAATACACAAAATGAATTTCACCAATTTGTTTTAGCAGAAAATCTATGCAAGGATGTGAAAGAAGTTGATAAAAGAAATCTATGTAAATTTTGAATATTATACAGCACCATCATATAGAGTAAAAAAATGCACCAAACACTTATCATACTGTACAATTACACCCATGCAAATATACATACAGTATGTTAATGATGCAAATATAACCATAAAGGTTATATATCACCTTGAAACTCAAAACTTCCGAGACGATGGCTTAGAGTTTGCAGTGGCATCGAATTGGCTAAAGCATGAGTCAACCCTTCCACTGAAGAGGAAATAAAAGAGAAAAAGCATGAGCATTAGATTTTCCGTCTTGATCATTAATTCTCTTAATAAACATAAATCCTTATACTAACTTTTCTTAAATGAGAAAGAAATACCAGATTAAAAAACACTTTAAACTTTGTCATTTTTTCATTCAAGCATACAAACCATTCGACCTTCAAAATGGGGTTACTTACTCACTAGTGGGATTATGTCTCCTAAAACTAAACTGGCAGATTCTTATCTTCCTTGGACATGTCACCTTTCCTGGTCAGGTACAAGATCAAAGAAGGTACCGTAAATCCAGTACTAATCATAGGGATGTAGATGCTAGGGCATAGTCCAGTCCTGACTTAAAAGGAACCCAGTACTAGGACAGAAAACCTATCTTCCTAAGGGGAAGAGGGTATTGGCAATCACAAACTAGGCATATACAGAGAAATGTTTGGTAAGACATTGATTCATCCTCACCCTGGCCAGGAGTATGGATAAGTTATTTCTCGTCTGCAATAAAGGTGTTCCGTGATGTGACTCTCCAGAATCAGATGTTTGACTAGCATGTAATGGTTGTGGCTACTACAACCTCATGAGAGGGGAACAAGAGAGAAGTAGAAGCACCAGTCATTTTACCTTTCATCGACAGGATGCATAATAAATCCCGAGGGAGATAGGTGTTAACCCTTTTACCCCCAAAGGACGTACTGGTACGTTTCACAAAACTCATCCCTTTACCCCCATGGACGTACCGGTATGTCCTTGCAAAAACCTGCTATTTAAATTTTTTTATGCATATTTTCACTATTTTTGTTGAGAAACTTCAGGCATTTTCCAAGAGAATGAGACCAACCTGACCTCTCTATGATGAAAATTAAGGCTGTTAAAGCAATTTAAAAAAAATATACTGCAAAATGTGGTTGAAAAAAAATAACCCCTGGGGGTTAAGGGTTGGAAATTTCCAAATAGCCTGGGAGTAAAAGGGTTAAACAGCTACTGGGTAACCACCTTCAGATCCTACGTTCAGCTTCAGATATGCTGACAGGTAAATCAGAAGGCTACTGATAAGGCTAGGCTTGAATATTTTTCTGAGATGTCAGAGGTATGCAATAACCAAAGTTGCAACTGAAAGCAAGCAGGCTTGGCTTACTAATCCAGAATGAACAGTGTCTGGACACTTCCTTCTTGTTCCTGCTGGGGATAACGAAATCACTGCAAAGCTCACACACGAGGGTTCAAGTCCTCTTCAGGTAGCAATTAAGTGCCCTGATGTAACACTAAGCATCTTCGTGTCCACTTAAACAGAAGGATAGGATAAAGAAGTGCTCTTTAGAAAAGACCATACATTAATGTTAGCTTATCTTTGGCTACCTTGTACCCTGGTATATTTTTTCATTTCTTTGAAATAAACGTGCACTTTAGCATTCACTTCCAAAATATGTTATTTTTATAATAAAATAAATTTTTTAATATACTTACCAGCTCTGCTGCTCGACAGAAAAACTCTACGTTCAAAATCCGCCAGCGATCGCTATGCAGGTAGGGGGTGTACTTCAACAGCGCCATCTGTCGTGCAGGTACTCAGTACTCAATGTAAACACAGAACTCAATTTTCTCCTCGGTCCACTGGGTCTCTATTGGGGAGGAAGGGAGGGTCCTTTAATATATTATCACCGGGTAAGTATATTCAAAAATTTATTTTATTATAAAAATAACATTTTTCAATATTAAACTTAGCCGGTGATTATATAAGCTGATTCACACCCAGGGGGGTGGGTAGAGACCAGCATTAATTGTTTACATTATTATGAGCTAAGGATTTTGTATTTCATTTTAGCAGTTATTCAAAATAACAAACATAAAATAAATAAGTACCTGGTAAGGAAGTCGACTTGAACAATTACTCTGCCTTTTTAAGTACGTCTTCCTTACGGAGCCTCGCGATCCTCTTAGGATGCTGAGCGACTCCTAGGAGCTGAAGTATCAAGGGTTGCAACCCATACTACAGGACCTCATCAAAACCTCTAATCTAGGCGCTTCTCAAGAAAAGGATTTGACCACCCGCCAAATCAACCAGGATGCGAAAGGCTTCTTAGCCTTCCGGACAACCCAAAAACAACAATAAAAAACATTTCAAGAGAAAGATTAAAAAAGGTTATGGAATTAGGGGAATGTAGTGGTTGAGCCCTCACCCACTACTGCACTCGCTGCTACGAATGGTCCCAGGGTGTAGCAGTTCTCGTAAAGAGACTGGACATCTTTAAGATAAAAAGACGCGAACACTGACTTGCTTCTCCAATAGGTTGCGTCCATTATACTCTGCAGAGATCTATTTTGTTTAAAGGCCACTGAAGTTGCGACAGCTCTAACTTCATGTGTCCTTACCTTCAGCAAAGCATGGTCTTCCTCATTCAGATGGGAATGAGCTTCTCGTATCAACAGTCTGATATAATAGGATACTGCATTCTTTGACATAGGCAAAGAAGGTTTCTTAATAGAACACCATAAAGCTTCTGACTGTCCTCGTAAAGGTTTAGTTCGTCTTAAATAGAACTTAAGAGCTCTAACAGGGCATAAGACTCTTTCTAGTTCATTTCCAACCATATTTGAAAGGCTTGGAATATCGAACGATTTCGGCCAAGGACGAGAAGGTAGCTCGTTTTTGGCTAGAAAACCAAGCTGTAAAGAACATGTAGCCGTTTCAGATGAAAATCCGATGTTCCTGCTGAAGGCGTGAATCTCACTGACTCTTTTAGCTGTGGCTAAGCAAACCAGGAAAAGAGTCTTTAAAGTGAGATCTTTAAAGGAGGCTGATTGTAGTGGCTCGAACCTTTCTGACATAAGGAATCTTAGTACCACGTCTAAATTCCAACCAGGTGTAGCCAAACGACGCTCCTTCGTGGTTTCAAAAGACTTAAGGAGGTCCTGTAGATCTTTGTTGTTGGAAAGATCTAAGCCTCTGTGACGGAAGACTGCTGCCAACATGCTTCTGTAACCTTTGATAGTGGGAGCTGAAAGAGATCTTTCTTTCCTCAGGTATAATAGGAAGTCAGCTATTTGGGTTACAGAGGTACTGGTCGAGGATACTGATACTGACTTGCACCAGTTTCGGAAGACTTCCCACTTCGACTGGTAGACTCTAAGAGTGGATGTCCTCCTTGCTCTAGCAATCGCCCTGGCTGCCTCCTTCGAAAAGCCTCTAGCTCTAGAGAGTCTTTCGATAGTCTGAAGGCAGTCAGACGAAGAGCGTGGAGGCCTGGGTGTAACTTCTTTACGTGTGGCTGACGTAGAAGGTCCACTCTTAGAGGAAGAGTTCTGGGAACGTCCACCAGCCATTGAAGTACCTCGGTGAACCATTCTCTCGCGGGCCAGAGGGGAGCAACTAACGTCAACCTTGTCCCTTCGTGAGAGGCGAACTTCTGCAGTACCTTGTTGACAATCTTGAACGGGGGGAATGCATAAAGGTCTAGATGGGACCAATCCAGTAGAAAGGCATCTATATGAACTGCTGCTGGGTCCGGGATTGGTGAGCAATATATTGGGAGCCTCTTGGTCATCGAGGTTGCGAAGAGATCTATGGTAGGTTGGCCCCATGTGGCCCATAGTCTCTTGCACACATCCTTGTGTAGGGTCCATTCTGTTGGAATGATTTGACCCCTCCAACTGAGGCAATCCGCCATGACATTCATGTTCCCTTGGATGAACCTCGTTACTAGAGAAAGGTTTAGATCTTTTGACCAGGTGAGGAGGTCCCTTGCGATCTCGTACAACGTCATAGAATGGGTCCCTCCTTGCTTGGAGATGTACGCCAAGGCCGTGGTGTTGTCCGAGTTCACCTCCACCACTTTGCCTTGAAGGAGGGACTTGAAGCTTTTCAAGGCCAGATGAACTGCCAGTAGCTTCTTGCAGTTGATATGTAACGTCTTTGATTCGAGTTCCAAGTTCCCGAGCATTCCCGACCGTCTAATGTCGCACCCCAGCCCGTGTCCGATGCGTCCGAGAAGAGAACGTGGTTGGGGGTCTGAACAGCCAGGGGCAGACCCTCTCTGAGGTTGATACTGTCCTTCCACCAAGTCAGTGACGACTTCATCTTCTCGGAAATGGGGATCGAGAAGGCTTCTAGCGTCTTGTCCTTTTTCCAGTAAACAGCTAGGTGAAATTGAAGGGGACGGAGGTGTAGTCTCCCTAACGAAACGAACTGTTCCAGGGATGAAAGCGTCCCTATCAGACTCATCCACTGTCTGACTGAACATCGTTCCTTCTTTAGCATGTTCTGGATGCATACCTGGGCTTGACTTGTTCTGGGGGCTGACGGAAAAGCCCGAAAAGCTTGACTGTGAATCTCCATCCCTAAATACACTATAGTTTGGGATGGGACCAGTTGGGACTTTTCCATATTGACCAGGAGACCCAATTCCTTGATCAGATCTAGAGTCCACTTTAGATTCTCCAGACAGCGACGACTGGAAGAAGCTCTTAGAAGCCAGTCGTCCAAATAGAGGGAGGCTCTGATATCCGCTAAATGCAGGAATTTGGCAATATTCCTCATCAGCCTCGTAAACACAAGAGGAGCTGTGCTTAGGCCAAAGCACAGGGCTTGAAATGGGTAGACAACCTTTTCGTAAACGAATCTCAGAAAAGGTTGGGATTCTGGGTGGATGGGGACGTGAAAGTATGCGTCCCTGAGGTCTAAAGAGACCATCCAGTCTTCCTTCCTGACCGCTGCTAGAACGGACTTTGTGGTCTCCATGGCGAACGTCTGCTTTGTGACAAAGACATTCAGCGCACTGACGTCTAGCACCGGCCTCCACCCTCCTGTCTTCTTTACCACTAAGAAGAGACGGTTGTAGAAGCCCGGGGATTGATGGTCCCGGACTTTGACAACCGCTCCCTTTTCTAGTAAGAGAGACACCACCTGCTTCAAAGCTAGTCTCTTGTCTTCCTCTCTGTACCTGGGAGAGAGATCGATGGGAGACGTTGTTAGAGGGGGTTTGCGTACAAACGGGATCTTGTACCCTTCTCTGAGCAACTTCACAGATTGTGCATCTGCGCCCCTTTTCTCCCAGGTCTGCCAGAAGTTCTTGAGTCTGGCTCCCACTGCTGTCTGAAGAAGGTGGCAGTCAGACTCTGCCTTTAAAGGACTTGGTACCTTTCTTCTTCCCACGTCTCCCTTCGGCACGAGCACCTCCTCTGCTGGAGACTCTGCCACGAAAGGGCGGAATGAATCTGGACGCTGGAGTGTCCATCCTGGGTCTAGATACGGTAGGCAAAGGGGTGGCTTTGCGGGCAGAGGACGCAACCAGGTCATGGGTGTCTTTCTGAATCAAGGAGGCAGCAATCTCCTTTATCAAGTCCTCTGGGAAAAGGCACTTTGAGAGAGGAGCAAAAAGAAGTTCCGATCTCTGACACGGTGTTACTCCAGCTGACAGGAAAGAGCAAAGGTTTTCCCGTTTCTTGAGGACCCCGGATACGAACGAAGCCGCAAGCTCACTGGATCCGTCACGTATGGCCTTGTCCATGCAGGACATAATGAGCAAGGAAGCTTAATTGTCAGAAGGGGAGATCTTCCTGCTCAAAGCTCCCAGACACCAGTCCAAAAAGTTAAAGACCTCGAAGGCTCTAAACACTCCTTTCAACAGATGGTCTAAGTCTGAAGGAGACCAACATATCTTAGAGCGTCTCATGGCTAGCCTGCGGGGAGAGTCTACTAGACTTGAGAAGTCGCCCTGGGCAGAGGCAGGAACTCCCAAGCCGAGAACTTCTCCCGTGGCATACCAGACGCTCGATCTGGAAGAGAGTCTCGCAGGGGGAAACGTAAATGCTGTCTTCCCTAGGTCCTTTTTGGACTGCATCCAATCTCCTAAAACTCGTAAAGCTCTCTTGGACGAGCGGGCGAGGACGAGTTTCGTAAAGGCAGGCGCGGATGACTGCGTGCCTAAAGCAAACTCTGACGGAGGAGAGCGTGGAGCCGCAGACACAAACTGATCAGGATACATCTCTTTGAACAGAGCAAGAACTTTTCTAAAGTCCAAAGAGGGTTGCGTGGTCTTGGGTTCGTCGATGTCCGTATGTGGGTCGTCAATGTGTGCAGCGTCGTCATCATCAGAGAGTCCATCATCTGAAAATTGAGGAGGAAGCGGCAAAGGAGTAGGAATCGGCTGGTCAGCTGATTCCGGCAGCACGGGTGCACGCGTGACAGAACCGGACGCAACGTCATGGAACTGTTGCCCAGTCTGTGAACTGGCAACAACCATAGCAGCGCGGAGACGCAAAGCGTCTACTCCAGACTGTCTAGTCTGATGTGGGCGAGTAGAGGTAACCACACTGGGTTGCGGAGGTTGACGCACCGCGTCAAAACAAAACAACTTAGACTGTTGTTGTACCTCGCGAACGTCAACGGAAGGTTCCGTGCGTCGCTGAACGTCAACATGCGGCTGGCAGGGTACACTGGAACGCATGGGTGGCGGGACTCTCACAGCTGGAGTGCGGGAGAAGGTAGCCTCAGCGTCCACCGGACGCACAACCGTGGGTGGTTGTAGGCTAGAGGTTGGTGCAGCGTCAACCTTCTCCGCACGAAAGTCCTGCATCAATGACGTTGACTGTGACTGCATGGTCTGCAGCAAAGACCACTTAGGGTCTACAGGAGCAGGTGCGGCAAAAGACGGTGTTACTGCCTGATGCGGTACCGCTTTGCCTCTCTTAGGAGGTGAGCAGTCGTCGGAAGACTGCAGCGAGTCCGAACTGACCCAGTGGCTACAACTGGGCCGTTGGACTTGCGCGGAAGGGACCGACTTGCGCTTAAGAGGCCGCGAGACCATGGTCCATGGTTTCTTACGAGAAACCTCTTCCGCAGACGAGGAATAAATGGGCTCTCTCGTCTTCGTGTGGGTGGGGCGATCTTGGGTAGATACCCCCGAAACCACGGAGGGAACATCTGTTCGCTGATTAAAGCCTCTCGAACCCTTTGGTCGTACGACATTGCTTCTCCCCTGGGCTTGGGAGCTTGCAAGAGGTCCCGGACTGGGAGGACGACAGGCACGAACAGACGAACCCTCAAGCGCAACACTATCCACAACACTACCACTCACTTTATCACTACCCACTGCACTCTTACACTTCAGCTCCTTGACGTCTGCCATGAGCTGGTTACGGTCACTAGCCAAGGACTCGACTCTCTCACCCAGAGCTTGTATGGCACGCATCATATCTGCCATCGAGGGTTCTTGAGTGCAAGAAGGGGGATCAGGAGCAACCACTACAGGGGAAGGAATAGGTTGTGGGGCATGAGGAGAGGAAAATTCAACGGAGCGAGATGAACTTCTCCTGACTCTATCTCTCTCTAGCCTACGTGTATATTTCTGGAATTCGATAAAATCGAATTCCGAAAGCCCAACGCATTCCTCACATCAATCTTCCAATTGATAGGTTTTATCCCGACAATTGGAACAAACGGTGTGAGGATCGATAGAGGCCTTCGGAAGACGCCTTGAACAGTCCCTAGCATTACACTTCCTGAATTTAGGGACTTGAGAAGGGTCAGCCATTTTGAATTAGTCAAAGGGGAATTCAAAACTATCCAAAGTCATCAACAAATAATCCGATATCAACAAAAGAATGCAAGGATTTATTGAAGATAAAGCCTGCAAAGCGAAAGCTCAAAACTAGAAACGTGTACTTCACCAAAAAGTTGTGAAAACCAATCCAGTTAGCAACAGCGAATTTAGTAGGTCTTGCCGGTGGCACGACAGAGAGAAAATTGAGTTCTGTGTTTACATTGAGTACTGAGTACCTGCACGACAGATGGCGCTATTGAAGTACACCCCCTACCTGCATAGCGATCGCTGGCGGATTTTGAACGTAGAGTTTTTCTGTCGAGCAGCAGAGCTGCAGCTTATATAATCACCGGCTAAGTTTAATATTGAAAAAAGCCAGTTTCATCAACCTTGAAGATGAGGTCTGGAGGAATTCATGCTTCACCGATGATATTCTTCAAAGTTACAAGAAATTTTTTGACAAAAGTTTCAGCAGCAGCAGCAGCTTCTTACTGAATTATAATGTTGTGGAAGCTAAAATGCTTCTTTAATCTTTTAAACCACCTATGACTTTTGCCAAATGAAGTGGCCTTTTCTTGGATCAGTAAATGGCTCACAAAAATCCATTCATACAATTGCTTTTCTAACCAAAGGTATAATTACCATTACCTTTTACCATAAATTATGCAATAGTCACATTTAAGATACAAGTTTTATATAGAGCTTCTTCAGTAACATACTGAACAATGGGGCCTTTGTAGTGGAAAATGGTGGACACTGTTCTACGAGCCCAGCGAAAAGTGTGTAGAATTTTATGAATTTTTCTCCCTGTCATATCACTTAATAATGTCCGATTTATCTTGCATCATAAAGACATGACTCTTGGATTCACTACCTTAAATTCTTTGGGAGGGCCATGGCTAAAATCAAGAAAGATTGCCAAGATTAAAAAGGATAAATTCAACATGTACGCAAAGCACAAGAGAGCACTTGTAAACAATTAAATACAGTACAGTACTAACTCGCAGCCCTTCTAGACGGAACAAGTGGGAAGCTGTTCAAGATTTTTTCTGTTATTTTATTATCATATAAAAATCATTATTTTAAATTATTAATGTGATACTGAATTTATTTTCAACATCATCATCATCATCATCATCATCTCCTCCTATGCCTATTGATGCAAAGGGCCTCTATTAGATTTCGCCAGTCGTCTTTATCATGAGCTATTAATTCAATAATTCTCCATTCATCACCTACTTTGCACTTAATAGTTCTCAGCCATGTAGGCCTGGGTCTTCTAACTCTTCTAGTGCCTTGTGGAGCCCAGCTGAACATTTGGTGAACTAATCTTTCAGTGCAAAGAGCAAACCCAAACCATCTCCATCTACCCCTCATCAAGTTCTCTTATAGTCTCATTTCTAATATCCTTCTGAGAGCTTTGTTCTCAAATCTACTAAATCTATTGGAGATTGTTTCATTGTAATACCACGACTTATGTCCTTAGAGTAACACCGATCTCACTAAACTCATATATAGTCTGATTTTTATATGTAATTTCTGGCAATTTGATTTCCAAATTTTACTTAACGTAGCCATTGTCTGATTTGCTTTAATCAATCTTTCACTAAACTCTAATTTCAAAGACCCTGTATTGGATATCATAGTTCCTAAAAACTTGAATGATTCTACCTCATTAATCATTTCTCCTTGCAATGATATTTCATCTTCAATTGCATACTGTACTCTGTTTTCATCATCTCTGTCTTTCCTCTATTCATCTTCAGCCTAACTTCATGTGATATTTCATATGTTCTGGTAAGTAAGTATTGCAAATACTGTGGTGTTTTGCTAACAAGGACAGCATCAAGTACATACTCTTGGTCTGTTAAATTAAGTAAGCATTGCAAATACTGTGGTGTTTTGCTAACAAGGACAGCATCAAGTACATACTCTTGGTCTGTTAAATTCCTATTACCAATCCAGTCCAATCCTTCTCCAACATCTCTGACTGTTCTACGCATTACAAAATCCACGAGGAGGATTAACAACATAGGTGACAAAACATTCCCTTGGAGTACTCCGCTGTTCACTGGATATTCATTTGATAAAACTAAATTAACATCAACTTTACACTTGCTATGCTCATGCACAGACTTAATCATATTTACATATTTAAGAGGAATTCCATAATAATTTAGGGATCTACATAAAATTGGCCGTTGCACACTATCAACGGCTTTTTCATAGTCCACAAATCTCATCAAAAAGGGATTTCTAAAGTCTTCTCATTGCTGTACAACATGTCTCAAGATGAAAATTTGGTCGGTGCAACTTCTACCTTTATTACATCCTGCTTGTTTATCTCTAAGCTATTCATCAATTTTTCTCTCCAGTCTGCGAAGAATAAGCATATTATATATTTTCATAACAGCTGACATAAGTGTTATGCCTCTGTAATTATTGTCAGTCAGGTCTCATTTTTTAGCTATTTTCACCAACATTCCCAACTCCCATTCATCAGGTTTTGCCTTTTAATGCCCTATTCTACAAAATAATCTTGCAAGTAGTCTGGGAGTCACTTCATTTTTGGCCAGTATCAACTCGGCAGTTATTCCATCGTATCCAGGAGCTTTCCATCTCTTTAGTTTTTTGAGGATAGCTTTGACTTCAAACACACTGAATTCACTCAAGGGCACATCAAGGGCTTCATCAGTTTCAGGTGTATCAATCAAATTATTCCCTTCGTATCTCCCATTCATAACCTCACTAAAGTGTTCCATCCAACGCTGTCTTTCTTCATCATCTGTTGCTAAAGAACCATCTCTCTTTTTGATGGGTATATGCTTCTTCATCTTGGCCCCAGTCGGAATTTCATTAACAATTCCATGAGCAATTCTTACACCACAGCCACTTCCTGAATTCATAGCTTTGTCAACCTCATCTGCTTTAATGTCTAAATATTCTCTCCAGTCATTCCTGGCTTTTCTTTTGACCTCACTGTCAAAACTAGAATACAGTACTTAGCATGCTCTACCTTGTAATTTTCATTACTTCCTCAAAAACTTTCAACAATCAATTTCTGTCTTTGTCTCCTCTTTATAGTATCCCAAGTATCATTTGATATCCTTGGCTTTCTCCTTGTTACTGCGTGTCCCAAGACTTCACCACCAACTGACTGATATGTGTTCTCAATATCACACCATTCTTCATTAATTGTCTGTTCTTCATCTCTTAAAGTTTCTAGACTGCAAATCGATTCCTACTTAAAAGTTTCTGAGACTGCAAATCAATTCCTATTTTGGCTTACAGTATATTTATTTCAACTTTAAAATTTACAGGTCAAGCATTGAACATAAACTGTTAACAACCATTCACAATTTAGTTGTCTGACTTAACGAAACGAAGTCAACAGCCTAGTTAGGAAAAAATATATACCCAAATCTATACTGTATGCCCACAAGAAGGATCAAAATGAGGTTGTCAAATATAGCATAAATGTTTTACTTTATGCATATTTATATTTTCAGTGTACTTTATATAAAGTACTACTATCATCAAATTGAATATATGTATTTACTAATTTTATAAAGAGAATCTTGTTTAGTTTTTAATGCTTTTTTTTCATCGTTTTGAGTGACATAAAGCCGGAAGTGACGTAAGTCAAATTGACATAAATTGGGGCACTGATGTAATCTGGAATCAGACCCCAGCCCATCTCATTCTATGACTGGGAAATAATCTCTGGTACCGGAGACCAATCATCATAACAGTGAATGATGCCAACAAATTTAGTTAGCTAATAATATATAGTCCTAATTTTAAACCATGAATAAATATTATATAAATTAGTTTCCTAAGTATTTCCTCTTTCAGAGGTACTGAAGTATCTCATGACAAAAGAGTGACCGAAGCTGTACTTTAGTTTACAAAGTCACAAAAGAACAAAATTGTTAAGCATGGGACTAGAATATGGGTGCTCTTAAAGATAGCCATTACTATGATAATTAATCTATTACAATACATACAATCTAGTTAATAGGGAAAATGCATAACAAGAAATTCTGGATACTGGTAACTTGATTGATTAAGAGTTTTCTGGCATCTTGACATCAAAGGTCATTGATGGCGATAGAGTTTGTTATAAATAAAGAATAACAGGAAATTCAATTCAAAACCATAAAAACAAACAGGTCAGTATAAAAGTTAAATAGCTTTCAGAAAACCTGCTTTTGAAATACTGTATATCTAAAAATAACGTTAGCATAGTACAACATATCCTTCCTAAGAATCTTGGCAAGGATGAACCTGCCATCCTTATCTCAAGCCTCAAAGAGATATTTACATCTCAGGGTACTAAAAGTGGGACATTCGGTCAACAAATGCCTCGGTGTAATATTGCAACCTGTTGGCCAGTCATCAGAAACTTGTGTCTCAACCAAGTGTGACCAATGTGGAGATGACAAAGTAGTCTCCCACTTTCAGGGCATCATTTTGTACCTCCAAGGAGATATAACACTCGTTATTTCTCTCATTTTATTTAAATCTTAAGTATCGCAATGCTGTATTATAAAACAAACTCTTAATGCTTTGTAAAAATTCAATACAGAGGATGTGATACCTTCTTGGTAATAACTCGGCTGCGTCATTCTTCGTCAGTAAATCTGTCTCCTTATTTCCAAACACACCTAGGAGTGCCAGAACCCAAGAAAATTTAACTACTATACCACTACAGCCAATAATAAGGAGTCATTCTAAAATCTTTAAAACTAAAAGGTTACTGGAATTTAAAAATCTATATAGCTTATAGGACACCCCTTCCTTCACTAAACATTTTATAAAATTGAGGCACACTAAAAGAAGCAAAAGAAAAAGTTCAACTTACAATGCGGAAGAATATGTTTCTCAGTGAGGTGAGAGAGAATGCCGACCAAGAATCTGTGAATTTGCACGTATTCTGCTTCCAATGATGATAATTCTTCACTGCTAACCCTCATTTCTTTTTTCCAAAGCCGGGAAACCTTTTGTGTGAGCAAGAAGACCTGAAAAAATGGAAAGTTCTAAAACAAACAATATAAACTCCTGCCATTAAAATAAAAAAAAAATATTAATATACTATAACATATCCTAAAAGTGATTCGTATTTTTCCTGAAGGGGAGAAGCAGTGTGGAATTAAATACCTACCACATTATGGCCAATGCTTTAGTATTCATTTCACCTTCTTCCCCCTTATCAGTTTGAGACACCAAGTATTCATAACAGAGAGAAGATGTAGTAGATTTTTTCATTAATTTTTTAACAACCTAAGTTTTTCATTTTACCCCCCATTTACATATTTTCCATAATTCTGTCATTTTCAGAAATGTTGAGACAATTCAATTGTGGGTAACTTCCCTTCCCTTTCCTTGATTTTGAGGTATGAGAGATAACTGGTGGGGACCTGATGGTGCATGTCCTAGCATTTGAGAAGTAGATGACATGGAGATAGTTAAGCCTTGTCAAAGAGTAAGCTTTAAATCAACAATAAGAAGAGCCCAATCACAATGGTAGTTAGGTTCATAACCTTTATCAGTTAATTAATGTAAAGCCACCAGTAAGAATAGAAGGGTGGATTTTAATGAAAGTGACAGTGAAATAGAAAAGAATGAATGATTGGGAATTATCTGGCATCATAACATCAAAAGGTCATTGGTGCCGATTGGAGTATGCATAATAAACAATAATTTAAGATGGAAGAAAACAAATTAATAAATAGCTGAACAGTTTTATTTTTAGAAAACTTGGAGCCATTCAAATCTGCCCATCTCATAATTCAATCGATCATGGGCTGAAGCTTTCTTTCAACTGTTGCCATTCTTGCTCCTGCAAATGAAACCGAAAGGTCATCCACGATGAGCGAGGGGAAAACATCATCTGGAATCCCACACCCATTAATTGCTAGCACGCTGCCCTATAAGACTCCCTCTTTCTGGCATTTTCTTTCAGACAAAGTTTTACCTACTCTAACATGAAAGAACTGTCTTTTTAAAAAGGCCTCAATGAATAAAGGCAACTCACCTCTCAGACCAAACTCGTGGACAGTTTTAAGGAAACTATACCTCCATGTGGTATCATAAGCTTTTTCAAGATCAAAGAATACTGTCATACGATATTTCTTTGAAGCATACGACTTACAAACAGAGGACTAGATGGACAAGTGCATCCACTGTAGAGTGCATTCTTTGAAACCCACACTGAACTGGTGATATAATGCTCTTCTTGTATCATACAAGTCTTACATTGACAATCTTTTCCATGATTTTACATAACATGTCAAGGCAGTTGTTCAGTAGCTTGCAGCTAAAATTGTCCTTTCTGGGTTTTAAAACAGCTAAAATAATGACCAGTTCCCAACTGTTGGGAAACTATGGTCTTGCCATATCATGTTAATGATACTTATGATAAAATATTTAGTGTTACTACACACGTGCTTCATCATTGCATATGGAATTTTGTCCAGGCTTGGGGACGTATCGCCATATGATGATAATGCAGTCAAATTCTATCTCTTTAAATGGGAGATTGCATGTCGCTTCTATATTTGATGTGAAGCTGAATCTTTTCTTCTTCTTTACATCAATGAAGGTACTCTGGAGCACCTGACTTTGGAGATATTTCTCAAAATGATCAGTGAGTGAATTAATCACTTTCAAACAATTAGTAATGTATTGATCGCCAATTTTTAACACTGGTGGAGAATTTGAAATATATTTGCAAGCAATTTTATGGACTTTCCTCCAAATGGAAGAAAGTGGGGTTCTTTTATTCACTGAAGAGAAAAAGATGACCATGACTGACATCAAGCTGCTTTGATTATTCATTGAATTTGTGCTCTACATTTCTTGTATTATCAATATTATCATTATTATTATTATTATCATTATTATTATTATCATCATTATTATTATCATTATCATTATTACAAGCTAATCTACAACCCTAATTTGAAAAGCAGGATGCTATAAGCCGAATGGCTCCAACAGGGAAAAATATCCCTGTAAGAAAAGGAAATAAGGATATAAATAGTCTACGAGAGAAGTAATGAACAATTGAAATAAAATCCTTCAAAACAGTAACAACATTCAAACAAATCTTTCATATATTAGCTATAAAAACTTCAAAAACAAAAAACAAGAGGAAGAGAAATAAGATAGAATAGAGTACCTGAGTGTACCCTCAAGCAAGAGAACTCTACCCCAAGACAGTGGAACACCATGGTATAGAGGCTTTGGCACTAGAGAACAATGGTTTAATTTTGGAGTGTTCTTCTCCTAGATGAGATACTTACCACAGCTAGAGTCTATTCTACCCTTACTAAGAGGAAAGTAGCCACTGAACAATTACAGTGCAGTAGTTAACCCCTTGAGCAAAAAATAATTATTTGGTAATCAATGTTGTCAGGTGAAGGAGGACAGAGGAGAATGTGGAAAGAATTGGCCACACTATTCGGTGTATGTGTAGGCAAAATAAAAAATGGCCATAAGTAACGATCTTCTGTTCAGTGCAATTTCTGCGGCACCTTGCTAATGCAATTCTAGTAGATCTATGTAACCCCTGAATTTTTTGTAAGCACCAAGAGACTGGTTGTCAACAGAACAGACCTATCGTTTTTGGGATGGAATGCGCCCCAGCTGTGTGATGACTTCCACTTAGTAAATCAATGATATCAACATTTTCGAATTCATCTGCAATACCTTCTATTTTGCTAAGTTTTTAATTTTTGCCAGTCAGGTCTATCCAAGCACTATTGAGGTGATCTGTATTCAGGTTGGCCATTGATAGTTTTAATTACCATTGGTGCATGGCCACTTGTATACCAGTCACCTAATATTCTCCAGTGAAAGTCAGCCAAACAGTTAGAGCTTGCTATTGGAAGATCAACACATGACGAAGTACCTGTCTCGATACGGGAGTGGGTGGGTCACCTGTGTTTAGACTCCCAATATTTTCATTTTCTAATAGTGATGCTGGAAGATTGCCCTTTGAGTCTGATAAAACATCTTCCCATAATGAATGTCTAATGTTCATATCACCAAAAAGAAAAAAGGGTTGATGGAGTTCCTTTAACACTTCGGTCACATCATCATATGAAATGCAGTCATTAGGCAGTAAATATAATGAGCATTTGGTATATTTCTTACTTAGATCTATTTGGACTGGTACTTCTTGTAGAGTGGTATGTAAATTCAAATATTTTTGGGGAATGTCATGGTGAACATACACGAAAATTCTACCATGACCTCTTCCATGAAGATTACATGTTGTTTTGTAATTGTTGTATTCTTTAGGGCAAGGAGTAAAAAGGAGTAAAAACATCTGACATTGTTTCCTGTAGACATACAACTACAGGTGAGTAGACATGAAAGAGCTTCAGCTCTTAATATTTAGCCCTCACACCTTGACATTTCCACAGCAAGAATGAAGAAAAAATAATAAATTTACTTTTTGGAAGACTCCTTAGAAGATGTCTTCCTATCAGAGTTTTTTAATTGATGGGAATCTCATACTCCCTTTTTAAAAGTAGATCTTGCTAAGCTTGGCTTGATATTTTACTTAGGAACATTCTTGTTTATTAATCTTTGACATATTTAAATTACTTGAAGGTTCTTTAACTTTACTTTCAAAAACAATATCATAACTAAGGGCAATAGGTATTTTTGCATTTCTCGGAGGGGAGAGGGATGGTGGTCTCCCTCTTTTTCGATTGAAAGATGGAGAGTTTACGATTATGTATCCCCATTATGACAGGTGCATCCAATAGCTCTCTAGCAAAAGATTTTTCCCCTATATCTGGCAATGATGCTTCTTGAAATGAAAGCATAATTATCAGCGATCTGCAAGGAAGAGCTTTTTGTATCCGAGTTCTCCCTGCACCTAAAACATACTCCTCAGGACTAAGAAAGGGTGTATACCCAGAAGTTTCAGCGATCAACAAACTCGATGAGGCGAGCAAAGTGCTAAACAATCTCTCCAGCATTGTCTTAGGAGTTGCCAAGAATGACACCAGAGTAGACTTAGCTTCCCTGTTCCTCAAAAAATATGTTCAACCATGACGGGAGACCATGATCTTCACTCAGCATATGGTGATAATTGCTTGAAGCAAATTCCTGCTTTGTTTCATCACTAATGCAGTCATAATAAATCATTCAAACCAAAAAGAATGAGAAAAATATTAAACAACCTCAAATAGGATGCAACAGGATCGTACATGTGGTTATTTGCCCACACTCACCACCTGCTGTAATCACCATCTTTAACGATTTCAGCAGCTGTTCCAGCTCCGCTGAAGAGATTCCCTACTTTAAATGACCAAAGGTTTGTATACACAGGAACAAAATGCTGATACCACACAAGAGTGTTTACCTATAATAAATTACCAAGTCATGAGTTTACAGTACCTACAATAGCTTTCAACAGTAAGGAGATGCACCCACCATCACAACATTTTATAATTTCATGTTAATGAGCATTGAATTGACTGCCATAAAATTTCTGATATACTGTAATGAGTATTTGATATAAAAGGAATTTATAAAACAGCAAATCAATGGATCTTAAATAGTACAAATAGTTGTTCTTAAAAAAGGGTAAAAACTACTTTGTGGTTACATTAAAGTTTCTCACCTTATTCAAAACAAGCTGAAGTGGAGAACTATCTGCGTTGTTTTTCATCAGGCATTGAGATATTGCGCGGTCAAGCAACTTTTTATGACCTGTAAAAAAAAATTGTTGCATAAGCATACTCATTATATTGCAGGATTCTGAAGGGTGATAGGTTTTATATTTTTTATATTTCAATTATTTTTTTTATAAATATAGTTGTAATTTTAGGCCTAAATATTAATAAAGTGCATTAAAGTAATACTACATATATTCCTTCAACTTCTGCAATCTTACATAACATGCAAGCACAAAAATATTCCCCCATGAAAAACTATTTTATTATGTACCTCGTGTATTATGAGAGTTCCTTTATTGAGTCCAAATTATAATAAACTAATCTCTTTTTCTCCAACTCTTTATCCATACTTTTAGTTCAGTAAGTTAAAACAAGCAAAAGAGAGAATCAACGATAAAAGTATCATCATCACATAAACACTGAATGAAATAGTTGTTTTGTTATGAACAACATATTCAGGTATCAACACCTGTTTTGCTTGCATTCAAACTTTCACACAACAGTAAGCAATCCCTGTATTTATCATGAATTATGTTAAGTAGAATATGACTGATGTATTATTACATTACAGTATACCTTTTTCAGTTTACGAAAAGGTACACCAAAATGCACAAAAACCGCATAAGGAAGTAAAAAAAAAAGTTAAGTATGAAAAAAGTTAATAACTTCCTCAGCTTTTCAATCAAGCATTATAAAGGCAAACTACTGTATACTGTATTGTACATCGGCAAAAAAGATGAGTAACTTGTACTTTGATTTATCATTACAGTAAAATCAACACCCAATACATAGGCAAGCCTGATTAACTAGCACCCACCAGCCCAGCTTTATTTATTCATTAAATATTATCTAGAATTCAGCAGCAATTGCTGGTTTAAGGGGTGCGACTCAGTCCCATTTAAAACAAGGTTATTTTGGGGTTACTTTGAACTCCTGCTTTTTTATTTTTTGATGGATTTTTTTCATTTAAAAACTATTGAAAAAAAAATCATATTCTATAATTTGTACATGAACAGTTTTATATACATTTTTACTTTCTGTATATGTATTATTTTATCAATGTATAGAAATAACTTTCAATGGTGGCCATTTTTCATATGGAAGTTTTCTGGGTTTTTTTCTAAACAGTGAATGTACTACACAGATTGTAGGTACAATAATAAAATTTCATATTCTTTTATATTTCAATTATAACAAACGATCAACATTGAAAAAAAAGCAGTAGGACATTTTCTCTGAAAACCGTGCTTTGAGGATATGGGCTCCAAATTTTTATGTAAAGATTGGTTGAATATACTTTAGGATGCATAAGTATGGGTTTTTACAGATAATTTTACTCAACACTTGGGATCGTTAAGACAATCATATTTCACACTTACAGTATTTACTATCCAGTGGTTAGCCTAATCCCTTAAGCCTAGAAATATATAAGCTATATGTATCAAATTCCCACACATGTAAGACGGTGCTAGCATAGGTAGTAGGTTGGCCTGGGCACCAGCCACTCGTTGAGATACTACCACTAGAGTGTTATGGGGTTTTTTGACTGGCCAGACAGTAGTATATTGGATCCTTCTCTCTGGTTACCGTTAATTTTCCTTTTGCCTACATACACATACCGAATAGTCTGGCCTATTCCTCGCATATTCTCCTCTGCCTCCTATACCTGACAACACTGAGATTACCAAACAATTCTTCTTACTGCACTGCAATTGTTCAATGGCCACTTTCTTCCTTGTAAGGGTAGAAGAGACTCTTTAGCTATGGTAAGCAGCTCTTCTAGGAGAAGGACACTCCAAAATCAAACCATTATTCTCTAATCTTGGGTAGTGCCATAGCCTCTGTACTGTGGTCTTCCATTGTCTTGGGTTAGAGTTCTCTTGCTTGAGGGTGCACTCGGGCACACTATTCTATCTTAATTCTCTTCTTCTTGTTTCGTTAAAGTTTCTATAGTTAATATAAGAGATATTTATTTTAATGTTGTTGCTCTTCATAAAATATTTTATTTTTTTTCATTTCCTTTCCTCGCTGAGCTATTTTTCCGGTTGGAGCCCCTGGGCTTATAGCATCCTGCTTTTCCAACTAGGGTTGTAGCTTAGCAAATAATAATAATAATAATAATAATAATAATAATATATTCTTATCAGGGGAGAAGGAGAGGGAGAGGGAGAATTGTTCATTAGACGCCCATGAGAGGAAAACAAACAAGCAGTCGTCCTTGAGAGGCATACAAACAAGACAATGTCCTTGATTGGCAAAAAAACAAAATGACACCCATGGAGGACAAACAAACAAGACGGCGTCCTTGAGGAGTGAAGAAACAAAACAACACGCATGAGACAAACAAACAAGTCAACGTCCTTGTTAGGCATACAAACAAGACAACATCCTTGAGAGGCAGCGAAACAAGATGACGCCCATGAAGGACAAACAAACAAGACTATGCCCATGAGAGGCAATCAAACAAGACAATGTCCTTGAGGGGCGAAGAAACAAGAAGATATCCATGAGAGGCAAATAAACAATAAGACAACCATGAGCGACAAATAAACACAGCAACGTCCTTGAAAGGAAAACATACAAGACAACGTCCTTTGGGGGCAAAGAAACAAGACGCTGCCCACGAGGGAAAACAAACAAGCTGATGTTGCTGAAGGGAAAATAAACAAGACGATGTCCTTGAGGGGTGAAGAAACAAGATACCGCCCAAGAGGGACAAACAAACAAGATATCGTCCTTGAGTGGCGAAGAAACAAGCGATGCCCATGACAGGAAAACAAACAATCCAATGTTAATGATAGGCACACAAACAAGACAATCTGTGAGGCAAAGAAACAAGATGATGCCCATGAGGGACTAACAATTAAAGCTTTATCCATGATAGGCACACAAACAAGATGACATCCTTGAGGGGAGATAAAACAAGACGACACCCATGAGAGGAGACCAAACAAGTCACCGTCCTTGAGGCATACTTACAAGATGACGTTCTTGAGGGGCGAAGAAATAAGACGACACCCATGAGGGATAAACAAAAAAGAATATGTCCTTGAGAGGTAATAAAAAACTTCTTTGAGTGGCAAAGAAACAAGATGACACCCATGAGGGGCAAACAAACAAGACAACGTCCTTGAGTGGCATACAAACAAGACAACACCCATGAGAAGCAAACATACTATACAAGTAAACATCCTCGCAGGGCAAACAAACAAGATGACCTCCTTGAGAGGTATACAAACAAGTCAACATTCTTGGGAGGCTAAGAAACAAGATTACACCCATTAGGGACAAACAAACAAGACCATGTCCTTAAACGGTGAAGAAACAAGATGACGCCCATGAGGAATAAACAAACAAGACTACTTCCATGAGAGGCAATGAAACAAGACGCTACCATTAAGGGGCGAAGAAACAAGACAATGCCCATGAGTCACCGTCCTTGAGAGGAATACAAACAAGACGACATCCTTCACGGGCGAAGAAATAAGACGACGCCTATGAGGGACAAACAAACAGGATGATGTCCTTGAGAAGCATACAAACAAGATGATGTCCTTGAGGGGAAAAGAAACAAGACAACGCTCATGAGAGGCAAACATACTGTACAAATCAATGTCCTTGAGAGGCAAAAAAACAAGACGACCTCCTTGAGAGGCTTAAAAACAAGTCAACGTCCCTCAGAGGCATACAAACAGGACGATGTCCTTGAGGGGCAAAAAAACAGATTACACCCAAGGGGAAAAATAAACAAGACTATGTCCTTGATGGGTGAAGAAACAAGATAATGCCCATAAGGGACAAACAAACAAGACTACATCCATAAGAGGCAATCAAACAAAACGCCATCCTTGAGGGGCGAAGAAACAAGACGATGCTCATGAGAGGAAAACAAACAAGACAACATTCCTGAGGGGCAAAGAAACAAGACAACACCTCTGAGAGGTGAACAAACAAGTGACTTGAGAGGTGAACAAACAAGTGACTTGAGAGGAATACAAACAAGACAACGTCCTTGAGGGGCGAAGAAAAAAGACGACACCCATGAAGGACAAACAAACAAAACTACAAAAATACGTCCTTGAGAGGCAATCAAACAAGATATCCTCCTTGAGGGATGAAGAAACAAGACAATGCCCATGAGGGGCATACAAATTAAATGAGGTCCTTGAGAAGTATACAAACAAGGCGACATCCTTATGGGGCAAACAAACAAGCCAATGTGCTTGAGGCAAACAATTAAAGACAACGTCCATGAGGGGCGAAGAAACACTACGACTCCCATGAGGGGCAAACAAACAAGCCAACGACCTTGAGGCATACAAACAAGATGATGTCCTTAAGAGCAAAGAAACAAGATGACGCCCATGAGAGGTGAGCAAACAAGTCAATGTTCTTAAGAAGCATACAAACAAAATGACATCCTTGAGGATCAAAGAAACGAGACAACATCCTAGAGGGGCATAAAAACAAGATGGTGTTCTTGAGAGGAAAAAAAACAAGACGACTTCCTAGAGGGACAAAAAAAAACAAGACAACGTCCTTGAGAGGCAAACAAACAAGACGAAGTCCTTGAGAGGAGGACAAACACGACGACGTCCTTGAGAGGCAAATAAACATGGCGACGTCCTTGAGAGGTAAACAAACGCGACGACGTCCTAGAGGGGCAAAAAAACAAAACGATACCTATGACTGACAAACAAACAATTTGACATCCTTGAGAGGGAAACAAACACGACCTACACCAAAACAAGAGGAAATGAAGTTAAGTAGTTCACTTAGAGGGAGGATTTGAAAGGACAGTAAGTAGATTAGAGAATGGACTATCATTCCTATTAGACGAGCGTTGTTATAGAAAGTGTTAGAAGACACATTGGAGATAAAAGTAAATGGGGTCTGTATTTTAGACAAATGAGAGAGAGGCGCAGTCGCTATATCCTGAATCATTAATTGATTTAATATCAGAACACTACAGGATTTGTGATGCTTGTTTACCAGAATGCATGAAATATCACACGAGGCTGGGCTAAAGATAAATAGAAGAAAGACAGAAATGATGAAAACGGAGTATGCATTGAAAGATGGAATATAACTGGAAGGAGAAACGAATAATGAGGTAGAATCATTTAACTATTTAGGAACTATGATCTCTAATACAGGATCTTTAGAATTAGAGTTTAGTGAAAGATAGAAAAAAAGCAAATCAGACAATGGCTAGGTTAAGTAAATCAAATCGCCTGAAATTACATATAAAACTCAGACTATCAGTTTAGCGAGATCAGTGTTACTGTATGGACATGAGACATGGTATGACAATGAAACAATCTCCAATAGATTTAGTAGATTACAGAACAAAGCCCTCAGAAGGATATTGGAAGTTAAATGGCAGAACAGGATCAGAAATGAAACTATTAAGAGAGATTACTCAAGTGCCACATGTGGATGAGATCATGCTAAGGGGTAGATGGAGATGGTTTGGGCATGCTCTTCGCACTACCCAAGAGAGATTAGTTCATAAAACATTCAGTTGGGCTCCACAAGGCACTAGAAGACTTGAAAGACCCAGACCTACATGGCTGAGAACTATGAAGTGCGAAGTAGGAAGTGATGAATGGACAGGTATTCAATTAAAAGCTCAAGATAATGACGACTGGCGAAATCTAACCAAGGCCCTTTGTGTCAATAGGCGTAGGAGGAGATAATAATGATGAGTCGATTTTGATACAAACTCTACAGAATGGGAGAGTCTGTTGCTTGCGATGCAGAAGTAAATACTATATCGATTTCCCGGATTCAAGAGAAAATCGTTGCTCGAGACAAAAAGGAAAGGGTGATAGGCAATCCATAAGTGACCGACAGGGAAGGATAGGAATAAAAAATAGATCAGATGCTGAACAACCGTCCACTCACTGAGCTTCCCCTCGGATCTTGAGGCATTAATGCCAAATCACATCCTTAAGACCTAGGAAGATAGTAGCCTTTCAATGGAACAGCTGACGCCCATGGAAGCATTAAAAAGTTGGAAGAATGCACAACTTCTGGGCAAAAGGTTTACACACAGATGGAATGCTGTAAAACAAATTGACTATGTCAACGCAACATCAGCCCTACACAGAATTACCAGATCGATGACCTAGTATTCATTGTGGATCCAAAGTTCCATGAAATTAGTGAAGCTAAAAATAAAAAAAAAATAAAAAAGTACATATATGCACCTCCCCTGGACCACTTATCAGAACAATTGTGAAACTGTGCATTTTTTAAATTGACTAGAACCAGGTGGTGAGAAATTGGGCATAGTATTCCTACGTGGAGTGTAGTTGCCATAATAGCGAATGTAGTATAAGTATATGTGGGAAATATTGTATTTGCCATGATAGCTTTACATAAGAAAGGGAACTAGAATAAACAGTTAAAAGCTAGTGAGGAAAATGTGCTTAAAACTAGAGTTTGAAGGCACTCTTATCCTGAGTGCATTAACCTTCAAGGTGGACATATATTGAACACCAGCATAGGAAAGAATCAAACTACTGATGTGTGGACCATATGCACTTGGGAAGCAGTGCCCCTACATCACCATCTTGAATGCATGGTGCAGTACTTGAGGGACCCGGCCGGTATGTCAATATATGGCGGTATATTGAAAAACTTCCCTGAGCTTCGTATGGCAATGGAAAATGCATATACAAAATATTTTGTCAATATTCGTCTTACTTTCATAGTTACAGGGTAATTAGTAAAAAGTAACTCGATAAGCCAAAATCATTGATCCCTACAAGAAAATGCAGTATTTCTTGTTATTGTAAATTTTTATAATCATTACATTTTAATATATAACAAATTGTGAGCAATGGCATCTGTATAGATTCCATGAGTTACAAGACAAAGTTATGATTACACTTTTCAGTGCTAGCACAAACTTGAGAGAGAGTACACATTTGAGTTTGACCTCTTGACATTTGCTCGCTTTTATGTCTGTTTTTCTTGGTTTTGGCAAGAATTTCATCATGTCAAAGAAGAAAAGACAATTTCAACATCTCACTAACATAAAGAAGAAGAAAATTTGCTCTAATAGAGAGTTCAGAAGTGGGTAATATTGGCGATATTAGTGTAGTGAGAGAGAGAGAGAGAGAGAGAGAGAGAGAGAGAGAGAGAGAGAGAGAGAGAGAGAGAGAGAGAGAGAGAGAGAGAGAGAGAGAGAGAGAGAGAGAGTGTGTTGTGGATGAAGGAGCGACGTCTCGCCTGACCAGGAGACTTAAGAAGCAAGATATTGAGCAAAGGGCTCTTTATTTAAGATTAAATTATGATAAATAACATTGTTTTGGTTTATTAATATCCAAAAATTGACATAAAATTCAAAATAATCATGATTTATAAATACTGTCTTTGTAAAAATACTGAAAAAAAAACTTTGCATGTCCATATCCCAAAACTAAACTTACTGACCTTTAAATTCTATCTTCTCCCTTATTTTAAAGACATACCAATGAAATTTGATATAACTTAGAAAGAAATTATAAAACAATCAAATTGAACCCTTTTTCCAATTTTTTCATATTTTTTTTTTTTACTTTTTTCCTTGATTTATAAGTTTTATTTTTTACTATAATGAAAAAATTCACATCTAACTAAAATATGACTTATAGAAAAACTATTTTATTGTCTACATTAGGTCTGTATAAGGTAGTAATCCAAGATCTTAATATTAAGTATCAAGGGAGGAGATAGAATTTGAAAAAACCCTAATTTTCAGGATAAATCGCCCTGGCGTCACAAAACCAAAGGTCACAGGCAAACATCCTGCACAGTTTGGAGGTGTCCTAAGTCATCTTATCAAGTGGGATGATTGTCAAAGTACTGTCCTTGAAAAACGGCATTAGCCGGCTGGCCCCCTTAACAAGAATTAACAGAAAATACACCAACCATAGAGTTATCTCCAAACTACCACAAGACAGCATGTGTACAATCATGTAATATGACAATTTCATAACTAAATTACAGGAGCCTATAACTACAGTACTAATATATAAATAATTATGGTATTCATTGTCCAGCACAGTATTTGAGATCGATAACATGTCAAGATTGTATTGATACAAACTCATATACATTACAGTATCAATCCAATTACCAGTCACTAGAGAGACATAGCTATATATGGAATGCAGGTATTCTAGGAGAAAGACACTACAAAAATCAAACCTTTATCCTCTAGTCTTAGGTAGTGCCATAGCCTCTGTACCATTGTCTTCCTATGTCTTGGGGTAGAGTTCTCTTCCTTGAGAGTATACTTGGGAACACTCCTATTTCTCTTCCTCTTGGTTTTTGAAGATTTCATAGTTTATATATGAAAGGTCTGTTTTAATAATACTGTTTTTAAATGATCTTATTGTAATTGTTCATTACATCTCTTATAGTTTATTTACTTTTTGGTTTCCTTTCCTCACTGGGCTATTTTTCCCTGTTGCAGCCCTTGGTCTTATAGCATTATACTTTGCCAACTAGGGTTGTAGCTTAGCTAGTAATAATAAGAATAATAGTGACTAATTTTCCTTGTCACTATCATCAAGTTGGAATAGCGAGTACTGGAATCATTATCCATATAAATTAACTACAGTGATACCTCGGTACTCGACCATAATCCGTTCGAGATCCGTGTTCGACCTCCGATTTGTTCGAGTACCGAATTTTTTTTCCCCATAAGAAATAATGGTATATATTCTATTCCGTTCCCAAGCACTCGAACAGGCCCAAAATATTAATAAAACGTGTACCTAAACAACAATAATTATCTAAATGTGTATGAAATTGGTCAGAAAATGCTATAAAACAATTTTAAACCATTTACTGTACTAAAATAAAACAATTTTAAACCATTTTCTGTACTGTAGTGAACATACCTTTGAGCAGCGGTTCGATGGCATACAGGGATGGATGTGGAGAGGATGGAAGGGGGAGGTTACTGCTTGGAAGGAGAGTCCCCTTCCATGATGTGGCGGGGTAGTTCTCCTTCAGGAGTTGTTTCTCTCTCCAATGAAAGGGTGGGCAGATCTATTTCAGGGGTTTCTTCTCTTCTTTGTCTCTTCTTTGGAGGAGAAACAGGCTTTGATGTAGCAGCTTTCTTTTCTTTTGTGAAAAACTGGTCTATTGTTAATTGTTTCTTCCTCCTCTGCAGTATTCTTCGAAAATGATACATGACACTATCATTAAACATATGCACTGCCCGGTTTGCTACTGCAATTTCTGGGTGGTATTTTTCAGCAAAAGCCTGCACATCTGCCCACTTGGAACAAATTTCATTGATGAGAGAACTTGGAACATCCTCCCTTACCTCATCCTCTTCTGAAGATTCCTGCTCCACAATCAGATCCTGCTGCTGTTGTTGTTGCAGGTGCAACAATTCCTCCACAGTCAACTCGGTAGAATGGCTTTCTACAAGCTCATCAATATCATCCTTGTCGACCTCAAGCCCCAAACTCCTGCCCATGACAACAATTTCCTCAACGACATCAGTGTCATCAGAAATTACAGGGGTAGCAGTGCTTGGACCCGCCTCTGGTTGGAAACCTTCAAACTCCCTCTCTGTGACACATGATGGCCACAGCTTACGCCAGGCAGAGTTCAATGTCCTATAGGTCACACCTCGCCAAGCTTGGTCAATCATGTTAACAGAGTTGAGGATGCTGAAGTGTTCCTTCCAGAATTCCTTTAGGGTCAACTTCGTGTCACTGGTCACTTCAAAACACTTTCTGAAAAGGGCCTTGGTATAGAGTTTTTTGAAGTTTGAAATGACCTGTTGGTCCATGGGCTGGAGTATGGGAGTAGTATTGGGGGGCAAGAATTTGATTTTGATAAAGCTGTATTCTTCTTTCAAGTCATCCTCGAGACCTGGAGGATGTGCAGGAGCATTGTCCATAACCAGAAGACATTTCATTGGCAAGCTCTTTTCAATGAGGTAAGCCTTAACCTGGGGGGCAAACACTTCGTTTATCCACTCAGTAAAGAATTGTCTTGTGACCCAAGATTTAGTGTTCGAGCGCCACATAACTGGTAGTGCACTTTTACAAATATTATTTCGTTTGAACACCCGGGGGTTGTCCGAGTGGTACACTAACAAGGGTTTGATCTTGCAATCGCCACTTGCATTTGCACACAGCAACAATGTTAGCCTATCTTTCATTGGCTTGTGACCTGGCATCTTCGTCTCGTCCTTGGTAATGTACGTATTGGCTGGCATTTTCTTCCAAAATAACCCAGTCTCATCACAATTAAAGACTTGTTGTGCGATCAAATTTTGTTCATTTATGTACCGATCGAATTCCCCCACGTATTTATCGGCTGCAATTTGATCCGAACTAGCTGCCTCCCCATGCCTAGTAACACGATGAATACCTGTTCTATTACGAAACTTTTCAAACCAACCCCTGCTCGCTTTAAATGTAAATGAATCACTTTCACTGGTACTCGGACTTTTCTTCACTAATTCTTCATAGATATGCAACGCTTTTTCACAAATGAACGCTTCACTAACACTTTCCCCGGCCAACTGTTTTTCTTTAATAAATATTAAAAGCAACTTTTCCATCTCCTCAATCACTTGTGGCCTTTGCTTAGTTACCGCCGTAACTCCCGTTGCAACATTCGCCTTCTTAATCATTTCTTTATGCTTTAAAAACGTAGAAATGGTCGACTTCGCCATTCCGTATTCTACCGCTAAATCGGACACTCGTACACCATTCTCATATTTCGCTATAATTTCCTTCTTCAACTCGATCGTTGTTCGCACTGTTTTCCTCTTCTCCTTCCCCTTAACACTCATTACTTTCTTGGGACTCATTATGAAAGCTAAAAAAGCAATTAAAAGCACTGAAAATCACTAAATCACAACGAATGCTGATCGCGCGTTGTCTGAGTGACGCTCTCGAGAGAACTGATGCTTCCCGAACAAGCGAGAGTGGCCGAGATGGCGCGATCATCACAAAGCCCATGCGGTCGTCACGTGTTCGGCTGGTCGAGTACCGAATTTTTGGTCGAGCACCGCAGCAAAAATTTCTCGAAAATTTTGGTCGAACTCCGAATTGTTCGAGTATAGAGTCGTTCGACTACCGAGGTATCACTGTACATTGTCTGGGCGGAAGTTTGTTTGGGTTATATGTAGAGAAAAAGATAGAGACCTCTGTATTATTATACAATATCACACGAGCACTTGTAGTAAAGAACTTCTCTTTGTTATAAAAGTAAAAAAAAAATCTTATGAATTTCAAGAGACTACAAGTAATGCACTGTCATTTTCAATATGCATATCTTTTTATAGCCATGAGGTAATGAAAAAACTTCATGGCTTGTGGATATCCAAATATGTTAGGACCTGTAACACTGTACTGCCAGTTTTTAATAAACCCAACCAATATAAACTGTCGAAGTACTTTATATCTTGGTTAATTAAAGCTTAAAACTTGCAAGTTATTTCAATAAATTATGAAAATTATGGTAGCATAAATGTCAACAAACTAGCAAAAATTTTAAACAGGTACTGACCGGAAATAATATCATTAAAAGATGGCTTCGATTCGATAAGATCTTCAAATGCCTTGAAAAATGGAAGAAATGCTACATTAGCAAAGTAGTTATGCAGTTCACGTGAAAAAAACAACAACCAAAGTCGTATCAACTCCAGTCTATGAAGTCGCGATTGAAGTGGGGCATCCGATTCTTCAGAGATATTTCCAGTTGAAAACGGTGTATTCCAGGTTGCCATGTCTGACAGATAATTTCACAATTAACTTCTTTCCAAAATTATCCACAAAATAAATGAATAATCAACTGTAACATCAAAATATTCAAGATGGTATGTATACAAGGCAATAATAAATAATCTAAATTGGAGATATTTCTAAGAAAAACTAAGAATTCAAAATCTACAATATCACCAAGGTATAGCACATCATTAAAAAAAATCTTAGAACAAAAAAAAACATTTCATTGTAAATTTTGTCAAAATACTGAAATACAGTAACTATAGTTTCACCATACAGTATGTAAAGAACTACAATCCTGAAATTTTACTGACCTCGAAATATCAATCTCTCGAGCCCATATGTTGCTTGTTTGAGGGATAAACTAAATCGGAATAATAGGTTGAGTTTCGCCAAGACTTCCTGATTAAAAAGTATATTCATTGGCCAAGGAGCCTGGAATAAAAATCACCACATGAGGTATTTCTACACTAAAAAAATTTATTAAACTAATTTTCAAAGAAAAGCTATAATCAAAGGTAAAATATATCTTGTAATAAAAACATAATCAAAATTTTTTGGAGACTCAGATTACTTAAGGCTTCAGTAGAAGTATTATTGCAAAAGTTACTTTTTCATGTGTGAAGAGCAAACATATCTAAAAGATGAAACTCCTGGACTTAATCTGAACACAGGTACTGTATATTCAAACTAGAGGGGAACTCCAAATAGAATATGCCTCTGCCATGCCAAGCAGTTTGATTTTGTTTCTAACAACAATACGTACCGTATATTTCCGCGTATAAGGCGACCTTCATATAAGACGAGGTACAAAATTTGAGCAAATTTTTATGAATTTATCTCATATCGGTAGTATAAGATGACTGCTCAATCATAAAACCATCTGTGTATAGCCTAGGCTAGCTTTTGCAACACCAGATATCTTATGAAATATAGGTTATGTAAAGATTATGTTATTACTTACTGTATCCTTATAAATTAAAAATAAATGAAATAAAACAAATCCTTTATTGTTTTCTTAGAACACGCGTCACCGAGCCTGTATTGCTTTGTTTACGCTCATCAGCTGCTCACGTACGAAATGCCCGTTCCTCCTCTTTCTTCTTCTTTTATGTTCTTTGCGAGTTTGTTATAAAAGCATATAATAATGTAAAGGTGGAAAGTGTCATAAAATAATTTTAAAAATACGGGACCTCAAATGCCATGGATGGCAGTGAAGACGATTTATTGTACGAATGCGATGACGAAGCCAAAGTCGATTTACCGGAACCGGACTGGAATCCTTACGATGATGGCGTATATGATAAATCTTGTGATATGTTCGAACAGCTTTTCGAAACAGACAGTGATAACTGTGAGGAGTTTTAGTGGAGTTAAATTTATACATGTCGCAGGTTTGATGTTTAATATTAATTGGAAATAAAGTTTTACAAATTTTTAGGTTTTAAATGCAATACTGTAAAGTACCGTAATTTTTATTGAGAAATAAAGATTTTACCGTTTGTAATCCAAAATCGTTATTTACAGCTAAAACTAATAATTTTTAAACAAATAAATGTTATGATATCCTATATGTTATTACTATCGTAATTAACACTAGCATTAAAATTACTGAAAGGTTAGCGAGAAAAAAAGTTGCTAACAACGCAACTAATACTCGATGTTTACATTTTCTCAGCTGTGCGCGTATGGTTAAAAGTTGGAATTATTCCTCGAATTTATCATTTATGCCCTTTTTATAGATATACCAATAATATATATGGTAAAAATTGTTTCATTACTTTCATTATACATTTATATATTAATGTAAATCATTTCATGTGTGTCGGTGGCTATCGCACCTCAACCTAGACTAACCTACTGATAAACCAGACATAGAACTCAAGGTGTGATTTTTATCATGGTAGTATAAGACGAACCCCCATTTTTAATGGTTAAATTTTGGAATATAGGGTCGTCTTATACGCGGAAATATACGGTACTTGTACTTTGATATATTTTCTTCAAAATCTAATATATTAATTGTCTTTGGGTCATATCTCACATGTCCACCATGTCTCATTGAAATTGATTCAATAGTTTTTGTGTAATGTTGTTCACAAACTAATCATAAACTAACAAAATATTTGCCAGTTACTTGCATTTCTTTTTAAAGAATTGCTGTGTACTTGTATAATTTGATGTGGTTTACCCAAAATGTTACAGATTCATCCTTGGGTCATACCCAACATGACTACCAAGTTTGGTCAAAATCTATACCGCAGTTTTTGTGTAAAGTTGATCTCAAACAAATAAGTAAACAACGACAGGGATGAATACATACAAAAAGAATCCCTCAAGGTACTACTTGAACTAAGGTACCTATTTAAGACTGTTTAACACATTTTTCTTATGCAAAATTTTCTTCAGACTTAATGTACATGTTTTCTATGCCTACATCTACATTTACTTGCATGGTATTTTCTTTAAACATTTATCCATGAAAACTGAATACACCCCTTCTCTCACTTTGTTTCACTTACTTTACTATCTTACATAACAAAAGAAATGACTATGCAATATTCATGCTGTGTTCTGAGCCTAATGTAAAACTAATCTTCTCTGGAAGCAAAATAATATGTTAAATTTGGAATAACTTTAATTTTTCCTAATTATACAAACCTGACGTTCTTTACATAGTAATATCATTTTGGCACTAGCTGAAAACCACCCGCTAAGATTTTGCAAGGTGTAACTACCCTCCACTAGTTAGCGAGAGGGGAGGAAGAAGGGGTAAATCCCCACCCCACTCACACTAGCACTAGTAAACACAGTCACTTTGCAATTGCAGCAGGACTTCTGGGGGCAGATGATGGGGGGGACCATATATGTAAAGAGCTTCATGTTTGCATAGTTAGGAAAAATACAAATTATTCCAAATTTGTCATTTGTTCGGGAACTATAGACAAACCCTATGCTCTCTACATACATGACTCACCATAAAACAACTGGCTGGAGACATTCCCGGGGTGTCCCTCTCCGCAACGCATGAGCTGTTTAGATGGAGCCCTGACACCTCGGGATCATTAAAGGATGACGGCCTGGGCAATTGGTTCTAACATAGAATTTAGCAATGGGACTTGACCATGTAAGTATAAATTTGGAGCTATATCCCTCAATGAACCTACACATTGCCAGCATGACAAGATCACGAAGATCCAAGGCTAAGAGAACCTGAATGCTTAAGATAACCAGAGCCAGAAAGCTCTGGGTAACGCCAGCAAGAAGACTCAATGCAACGGGAGTCCGGAGGCTCAGGGTCATACAAGCCCCATGCAAGACTATCACAAGAATCTGAAGAAACATCATGAACCTGAACACAAAGGTTCAAGGAAGCGTCTCCTTACTGCTGGGGGAGGAGCACGCCCGGAATGACAAGGGGTCAGAAACTCCTCCACCCGACGGACCCCTGAAGGGAAACGTCCAGTAAAAACCTCCCAAGGGGGAGACAGCTCATGCCCAAGAAGCTCAGAAGCTTCCTCTCTAGGGGGGAGGTTTGTTCTCTCAAAGGAGAACATCACCTTGGACCAAGCTCTGCCCCTGCCCTTGGGGGGGGGAGCTGCATAGGCGTAAGGAGACCGCTGACCACAAGCGGTTCTCTCTCACAGACAAGCTGTGTTCCCCCAGAGAGGGAACTTGCCTCAGACTTTGCTCCTCCACCGCCCATGGTGGAATTGAAACGTCTTCTGTGTCCATCATGGGGGACCAGAAGTCCGACCGACGGACAGCAGCACCTGCCCCCCCCCCCCCCCCAATGATGGCCAAAAAGATGTCAGATATTGAGCAGGCGCTCCCTGGAGGAAGGGGCAGGACCCACTTGCTAGGGGAGTTGGTACCGACACTTGAACTACGGGGTTGATCTGGAGTAACCAGGGCAGCGCTGCTACTCAGCCGTTCCCCAGAGAGGACCAGTGGAGGAGCAGCTTTGGGAAGATATTGGGGGTCAAAGGAGAAGACAGCATCTTCTTATTCTTCGATGATGACCCAGAAGGCGAAAAATCGGGCTTAGTCTTCTTCTTTTTCCATCTCCTGAACCTCTCACAATGGTAGGCAGACCACTCCCTCCACTCAGCACAGGTGTCGTCCGAGGAACACCGGCAGCACCGGCAAGCCGGACACAACCAGTGGGGGTTAGTATCTACGGCAGACATGAAGGTACCGCAGAAGCAGCCTTCGGGACAAGGACAGGTACGCATGGGGTTTCCAAGCAGAAAATCAAGCACATGTCTGACAGAAAAAGAACAGTATTATTTAATAGCAAGTCTATAGCAGGAGAGAGTAGCAGTATGACCTTCCTCTAACGAGCCAAAAAAGAAAAGTGACTGCTCGGCCCAGGTGTGTGAGTGAGCGGGGTAGTCGGCTACCCCTAACCCCCATCCAGCTAACTAGCGGTTGGGGTGGTTATCCCTCGCTAAAATTATCATGACTCGTCTTTCAGCTTCGCCGAAAGAATATCCTTATATATAGCGTATTATTTTCATCTGTACGAATAAAAAATAATAATATATAAAACTTTCATCACTACCATTGTAATCCTCATCTGAGCTACCTGGCAGATACTCAGACCCTAATATAAAAGCACTATCATCACACATGCACAAAAAATAATGTGAAATATGACAAGAAAAAAAAAGAAAATTGTTTAGAATTCTATATCAATGTTTACTCATAAAACTTTGATAATCCTTAGAGTTTTAGAATCATAATTTCAATAATGTTCAGTTTGATAATTTTAATAATAATATTTAGTTTGATAGTCTTAATTATAATAATTTTGATAATTTTAATAATTATAATTTTGATAGATATAATGATTTTGATAATTCTAATAGTAAGTTTAAAAATTTCAACAATAATCATTTCAATAACATTTTTAATAACTTTAATAACACTAAGGAACACTGGCTAAGTATTCAAGAAAGCCCTCCCCATACCTCACATGAAAACGATGTCACGACAACCATCAGATATTTATATGCCGAAATGGATAGTGGCTGGAGCTTCAGCAACTCTCGGGTAAGCATTACCTTGCTTTAAACACCTCCCAATGTATAAAAACTGCTTTGCTTGTCTAGCAACAAAAAATTTACGCAGACGTATATGTTGCTTCTCTTTCCTCTTCTTCTTATTCTTTGTCTACATCTTTTCCCACTTCTATGTGGGGTCGATGTTTTTGGTCAGCTTTCTCCATCTACCTCTGTCCCACACTTCATCACTGGTTAATCCCTTTGATCGAAGGTCATCCTTAGTACAGTCCACCCACCGCTTTTGTCTCCCTCTCCTTCTCATTCCCTGTACCTCCATTTCCATCATTCTCCTCCCAATATACTGTTCATCTCTTCTCATGACATGACCATACCACCTAAATCTACTTTCTTGGATCTTATCTGATAGTTTTTTAACTCCTGTGGTACCCCTAATTACCTCATTCCGTATCTTATCTCTTCTTGTCACCCCACACATTCATCTCAACATTCTCATCTCTGCCACATCCATCTTCTTCTCATCTGTCTTCTTTATTGCCCATGTCTCCGCTCCATATATCATTGCCGGTCTCACAACTATCCTGTGTACTTTACCTTTCAACTTAACCCCTATTTTCCTGTTGCATAGTATTCTACACACTTTTTTTCCAATTCTTTCATCCTGCTTGTATTCTGTGGTTTATTTCTGCCCCAGATCACCATCCTCTACATCTGTTGATCCTAAATACTTGAAATTTTCAACTCTTTTTTAATCTCTCTCCTTGTAAACTAACTTCCCCATTCTTACCATTTTTCAATCTCAAATACTGTCTTTTTCCTGCTCATCTTCAATCCCCTATTTTCCATTTCTCTTCTCCACTCCTCCAGTTTCTCTTCTACTACCTCTCGCCTAGTGCTATACAGTATAACATCATCAGTAAAATACATACACCAAGGAGTCTGATCTCTAATACCTTGTGTTACTACATCCATGACCAGATCAAATAGGTAAAGGCTCAATGCAAACCCCTGATGTAGTCCCACATTTACTGGGAAACTTTCTGTTAGGCCTATACTGCTCTTAACATTTGCTTCTGCCCTTTCATACATATCTTGGGTGATTCTTCCGTATTTTTCAGGGACTCCCTTTTTTCTCATACATCTCCACAGCTCCTAACGTGGTACTCGATTGTATGCCTTCTTCATGTCAATAAAGACCATATATAATCCTTTCTGTTTCTCCCGATGTTTTTGTATCGTCTGCCTCAAAGCAAATATTGCTTCTACAGTCCCTCTTCCAGGCATGAATCCAAATTGTTCCTCACCAATTGTTGTTTCATCTCTGAGTCTCTTCTCAATGATCTTCTCCCATATTTTCATAGTATGGCTTATCAGCTTTATGCCTCTGTAGTTGCTACATTCCTGGATGTCTCCCTTCCCCTTATATATGGGAATGATTAGGCTTCTTCTCCATTCCTCTGGCATCTTTTCCTGATTGAAGATCTTCTGCGTCAGGTCCCACAAGATATCTATGCCTTCCTCTCCAAGACTCTTCCATACCTCTACTAGTATATTATCCGGTCCTGCAGCTTAACTATTTTTCATCTTCTTTACTGCTTGTTCTACTTCTCTTCTAGTCACTCCTATGGTAACTGTCTCATTTGGGAGTCCATCTTCAAATACTGTTCTTGGGTTCTCCTCATTCAATAGTCCTTCAAAATAAGTTTCCCAACGTCTTTTAATTTCATTCTCTTTTGCTAGAACTATACCATTGCCATCTTTTATTTGCTTTATCTGTGTCAGGTCTTTAGATGCAGCATCTCGGACCTTAGCAATTCATAATACAGTGATACCTCTGGATAAGAAAGTTTCTGCTTACGAAAAATTCAGGGTACGAAAAGCGATACAAAGATTTTTATGCCCCAGTATACGAAAAAAATTTCAGGATACGAAAAGCTTACGAGATCCCAACTCGTCGCCGAGAGTACAATACCTTTTTTTTCAGGGTATCAACCCTTAATTTAGGTGTACAAGTAACAATACACCTTCACTGATCCAAATGCTTTACATACAGTACCGTAACTTTTATACAGTAGTAAAGAAAACAGACCGTTTTCTTAGGGCTTGGAGGGGATAACTAGGCTATAACTACATTATTGAATAATCTCAAGGTGGTTTCTGGAATGGATTAGGCTGTTTTTAATGGTTGGGTTAATTATTGAATGATAGAAATGGCTGCATTGCATGTTTATTACTACAGTTTAGCGTGTTATGAAAGAAAAGGTGTCTTTTCGTAAGGCTTGGAAAGGATTAGGCTATTTACATGTAAAATGCGACTCAGGATACGAAAAAATCAGCACACGAAACCGTATCCTGAACGGATTAGTTTAGTATGCTGAGGCATCACTGTATTTTCTTCTCTCCTTCTGGTGTTTCCATCTCTTTATAGACTTCATTTAATGTCTCTACCTTTGCCTTTGCTACTGGTCTTCTTGCTTCTTTCTTTGTTTGTTTATAGTTTTCTTTATCCTGCTCTTGTTCTGATAGATCTACCTTCTTACTGAATGGTAAAATGCTTACACATATACGTAGCAGTGGTGAAGGGGTAAGAAAAAAAAAAAAAATTGTAAAAAATATACTTAAAAGCAAAATTTGGAGGTTAGTAATTATTATTATCATTACTAGTTAGAATATAACCATAGTTAGAAAAGCTGGATGCTATAAGCGCAAGGGCTTCAACAGGGGAAAATAACCCAGTGAGGAGAGAAAGCAAGGAAATAAATAAACTACAAGAGAGGAATAAACATCAAAATAAAATATTTCAAGAACATTAACAACATTAAATTAAAGCCTTCACAAATAAAAACTTCAAAAAAACAAGAGGAAGAAAAATAAGAAAGAACAGCATGCCTGAGTGTAACCCCATGCAAGTGAACTCTAATCCAAGACGGTAGAGGGCCATGATACAGAGGCTGTGGCACTATACAAGACCAGACAACAATGGCTTGATTTTGGAGTATCCTTATCCTAGAAGAGCTGCTTACCATATCTAGAGAGTCTCTTCTACCCTTACCAAGAGGAAAGTAGCCAATGAACAATTTCACAGCAGTAGTTAACCCCTTGCACGAATTGCTTGGTAATCTCAGTGTTGTCAGGTGTATGAGGACAGAGAATGTGGTAAGAATAGGCCAGACTATTCGGTGCAGGTGTAGGCAAAGACAAAATTATCCGTAACCAGCGAGAGAGGGATCCAATGAAGTACTGTCTGGGCAGTCAAAGGACCCAATAACTCTAGCGTTAGTATCTCAACGGGTGGCTCGTGGGAC
>NC_090762.1:25299691-25442918 GCF_036898095.1 Palaemon carinicauda
CGCGTCCTTCAGGTCCCGTGTACACATGAAGTCTTGTGGTCTCAATGCAAATCTGACCGTGTCTGCGGTGTCCATGCTGAACGGAGTTTGCTTGACAAAATTGTTCACAGCTGAGAGGTCGATGACTGGTCTCCAGCCTCCAGACGCCTTCTTTACAAGAAAGAGTCGACTGAAGAAGCCTGGGGACCCGTCCACTACCTCTTGGAGAGCATCCTTCTTCAGCATGGTTTGGACTTCTGCCCGATGGGCTTGCCCCCTTGCCGATCCCATGGCAAGGGAGCTCAACGACACTGGATCTGCTGTCAGGAGAGGTAGAGATGTTGTGAACGGGACGCGATATCCTTGACTGATTACGGAAATCGTCCAGGTATCGGCCCCGAGTTGCTGCCACCTGTTCGCGCAACTTTGTAGGCATCCCCCCACTGGTGGACACGCAGGGGGACTGCCAATCCTAGCGTTTGCAGCCTAGGCCGCTCCCTCTAGGATTCTTTCCTCCCCTGGAGGACTTTTTGCCTTTCTTGTCCTTGACAGGAAAGGGCTTAGACACCGTCGTCTTCGCTGCAGCTGCCGGTTTCGTGGTCTTGGTAGGACGTGGTTGCTGGGGTGCTGGAGGTTTATAGGGCTTCGATGTTAGAGCCCTATGTAGGAGAGAGTCCTGGTTGTACTTCCTCCACCTCTCAGCCACCTGCTCCACGTCCTTAGGCTCAAACAAGTTCTTCCCCATAACGGAAGAATGTCTGAGCCTGCTGATCTCGGTATTGGGGACCTTTTGATGGAACCTCTCGACGTTTCAAGATGGTATTAGCCCACAAGTTCGAGACTTGGTGGGCTAGAAACTCGATCGTGCGAGTGCCTGAGAGTAAAAAGTCTCCATAGCCTTCCTGGTACTTTCTTTGGACAAGTCCTCTGAACGTAACAGGATGCCTAGGGACCCTAGCCAGATATCCAGCCACGAAGTGGCCTGCATGGCACACTTCGCTATCTTCTCCTGGCTAAGGATCTCCGTCGCCGAGAACGAGACCTGCCGGTTGGAGAGTCTCTCTAGAGGGACTCCCCTGGTAAGCTCTTCCAAAGAGTGGTGTAGGAGAAGAGCTAAACAAGTCTCAACGATGTCAAAGTACCTCCTCTGTTGGACACGAGGAGGTGGGAGGAGTTTGTTGCCGGCGCTGGATCGGCTGGAGGAGGCAAGCTCGGAGAGCTGGGCTTTGAACTTGTCTCTGGCACTCTTGACCCCTTGAGACCAGGGCAAAGCCACACTGGCCTTCGAGGGTTTTTGAGTCCCAAAGACTCGGTCCAAGACCGTGTCTTTGCCCTCACGAGGAGGAATCTCTGGATCCGCAAACCCATTGAGATTCCTCATAAGGGTCAGAACCTGCCAGAATGCATGCTCTGATTCCTGCAGCTCTCCTCCTGATGGGCTGGCAGCGAAGTCTCCTGTCCCCAAAGACTCTTTTTGGGGGGCTCGTGGACATTTTCCGAGTGCTTGGCTGGCTCCGGTCTAAGCCTTGAAGATGACTTCGGCAAAGTCTAGGAGTCCTTCGACTCACTCCTGGGAGGGATGCAGGACTCCAACAACGATGGTGGGAGGCTCTTCTCCACCCCTACCCGAGAAGACTTTCCAGTGCGAGGTAGGGTTTCTCTCATTGGTGCGATGGGGGAACGCCTCACCTCACGTGACTTCCCTGAGGACGGGATATCTTCATCCGAAGGGGAGGGAGAGAAAGTCTGGGGGGTAAGGAGGCCTTCCTCACAAGGAGTCAGCTTCGCCTTCGGAGAAGTTACCACGTTCGAAACTCCTCTCTTCATCTTCAGGGGAGAAGAAGCTGCCAATGATTTGTGGCCCAGCTCAGAGAGAACAGGCTTAAAGGCCTGCATGACCGCTCTGACCAGGGTCCAAAACCAAGGCTGACGGCTGCGCTGTCAGAAACTCCCTCTCGAGGGAAGGGGATCGACCGATCCCTAGGGGGAGTTACCAAAGGGGGGTTCGCCTGAAAAGATAATGAAGGAAAAGAAACGTCCCTGGACCTTTCCGGAACCATCCCCCTGCCGGCGAGCGCGTAGATGATCGCGCTGGGGAGCGTGCTGGCGCTCGCGCAATGGGAAATGCCCTGGGTTGCGCGCGAGAAACTATTGGCGCGCACGGGGGCGAATGTTGGTGCGCGCGCGGGCGAATGTTGGTGCGCGCGCGGGCGAATGTTGGTGCGCGCGCGGGCGAATGTTGGTGCGCGCGCGGGGGCGAATGTTGGTGCGCGCGCGGGCGAATGTTGGTGGGCGCGAAGGTGACTGTTTGCGCGTACGCAGGAAATACATCTCTTGTGTGCGGGCGCGCATGAGAGCGCACATCAGGCTGTGGTGATGGGCTAAGGCGCGCGTGCGCAGCCTCGTGGGGCGCGCGTCAGAGACTCGCGCGCTGGTGAGGGATGGCGAGCAGGCGGAGAACGATGGCGCGTTGGTGAGCGCTGGCGAGCAGAGGAAGAAATTAACTTCCCTACTGCGCCCAGATCAGAAGATTGTGGGTGCGCAGGAGATTGTCAACGTGCAGGCGAGCGCTGGCGCGTAGGTGAGCGCTGGTGCGCAGGGGAACAAAAGCGCGCATGGCGCGCAGTAGGTTGAAAGCTCGCAGTAGCGCGCTGGCGCGCAGGTGAGCACTGACGTGCTTCAACAGGAACTTCTTCCATCGAAAAGCTCTTGCGCGCAGGAGAGCGCTGGCGCGCAGGTGAGCGGTGGTGCGCAGGAGAGCGCTGGCGCGTAAGGGACGTATGCACTATCTTGCGCATACGCCCTTGATGCCCAGAAGGGACCGTTGCCTGTTTTACAACAGGATGCATTGGTACCCACAGCGCGTCAGCAGCCAGGAACGGCGACGGCAGGTCAGCAGGTCTGACGGGTGGAAGATCGGCGTGTCCTTTGTAAGGACGATCTTCCACCGAAGGAAATCGCGAACGATCTGCAGAGAGGTCCAGGGTTGTAGCTGGGAGAGTCGGAGAATGATGGCGAGGTTCCTCTGCGGCGGACTGCGGCGATGAAGATGAACCGAAGAGGCGCCTCCTCATACACTTGTGAGGTGAAGGAAGGCCTCTACAGCGAAGAGGAAGGCGGGCTTTATGCTTATGTGCCCTTTGGGGCCGAGGGGTCAGCGGGCTGACCATCAGCAGTCCTCAAAAGAGGAGTCTCTGTGAGTGAACTGCCCCGAGGGGGAGAATCTCCGGCAGGAGAGACCGCTGGACTTAGTTCCTCCCTCAAAGGATGAGCAGAGGGAGGAACTAAGCCTTCAGCTACAACAGGATCATCACGAGCAAAGGTCTGAGATACCACATCGGAAGCCTCTGCCACCACAACATCGACGATAGACAGAGGATTAACCTCTGCCAAAGTCGGCGATTGTTTGACAGCGGCCCCCAACTGGATCATGTCAAAGAAGGCTTCCTTGGAGGGCGAACCCTCAAGCCCCAAGGAAGACCAAAGCTGAAACAAATCATCATTAGACACGTGAATATTTAAATCCTCCCCCGGGGGAGGAGGAGGAGCTGCTTCGCTATAGGAGGCAACTCCCTCTCCCAAACCCCAAGATCAGGCAACAGAACCATGGCATACGCTATCACTCGACAGTTTCTCGGAAGAAACCCATCGAGCGGGAGCCACGGAAGAAGAGCCCTTGGAATTTTCTCTTTTCAAAGAAACCTTCGAAGGAGAAATATCCCGTCTGGACTTCTTCTTCCGTTGCCGAGAAAACCTCTCCCACTGGGAGGTAGACCACTCCTTATATTCACCACACACTTTATTTCTATCACACCGCTGGCCCCTACAATAAGGACAAAGGGCGTGAGGGTTCGTATTGACCGCCGACATAAACGTGCCACAAGGGCGGTCGGGTAATCCAGGACACTTTCGCATAGCAAAGGTCAACTTCACGCACACCTGTAAAAGGAAAAGCAAAAAGCATTAAATGGCTGTCAAGGAAGGCGAGGGTGAAAGCGGACACGTCCGACTACCACCCGAGCCGAGAGCAAAGTGAGCTCAAGCACAGGTGTGTGTGTGTGCAAGCTACCCTCCCTACCCCTGCTAACTAGCGGTGGGGTAGTAAACCCTCGTTAAAATTCTAATGGCTTGTCATTTCAGCTACGCCGAAAGTAATAACCCATATTAAATAGCGTGGTTTGTATGTCAGTTACGGAACAAACTACTTTTACAATACAACAAGCAGACTTACCTTTGCAAAAAGAAGTGAATAAAACTCATGCATGATATCTCCAGCCTCCATTAACAAGATAGAACGAACAGCTTTGCAATGTCGATCAAGCTGGTATTCTTTGATCAAAACATCTGTAAGCTTTGAATTTAATTCATTTTGCTTCTCTATAATTAAAGGACGCATTGAGGCAGAAAAAATACCAACTACTGACACAGCTCTTGGGACACTTCTTATGGCTTCTATCTTTCTGTAGAAAAAGAAGACTCTACATTAATGCATACTATAAAGAAAGATGAATTAGTTGAGTACATTTTACATTATATAATATTCTAGTTTTTCATTTAAAATTGTAATAACAACACTAGGCAGTAGGTTGGCCAGGGTGCCAGCCACACGTTGAAGTACTATCACTAGAGTGTTATTGGGTCCTTTGACTGGCCAGACAGTACATTGGATCCCTTTCTCTGGTTACGACTCACGTTGTCTTTGCCTTCGTATACACCAAATAGTCTGGCCTATTATTTCCATATTCTCAGCGTCTCAAACATCTGAAAAGACTGGGATTACCAAACGATTCTACTTTGCTCAAGGAGTTAACTACTGTAATTCAATTGTTCAGAGGCTACTTTTCTCTTGGTAAGAGTATTAGTGTGTCTTTAGCGATGGTAAGCAGCTCTTCTAGGAGAAGGACACTACAAAATCTGAACACTGCTTCGTAACTAAATTTATTATCTCTTTAGTTTATTTTGAGAATTTTAGATCATAAGTGAGTTCAGGATTTGGTAATTGCATCTAAACCCTGTCTCCCGGTTTTTCTCAGTAGCAGGTTTTTCTAGGGATAAGACTCATATTTTATAGGTGAAGGATGACACTCCAAATCATCGTAGCTTGAGGCGTCTCTGAAACTGGGATAATAGTTCCAAGAGAATCGACATCTGTTAGATCTGTGCCAGCGCTCACGGGGGAGGGGGGGGGGCCTTGTAGGGTTAGCTTTAGTCCAGCTGTCAAGGTTACAAGGAGTACCTAATTCATCTCTAACATCCTTTCTCAAGCTGTAAACACATAAAGGCGGTGGTATTCCTGGGGAAACCTCTTTCCCGCTCAAAATGTTGAGATGAAAGATGGGTTTCTTTCACCAGATTTGGCCTGTTACCAGCAAAACTCATCAACTGAAAAGCCCCTGCGTTTTCTTAGGTGCAGGCTTCTTCAACCCCTCTTAGTCAGGTTGACTCTTAAATCAGACTGCAATTCCATTGTAGGCGAAGGGTGAAAGGTTTCTTTCCTATTTTCACCTTTCAAGCTTCGTGAAGGGGAATCTCAAGTAGACGATCATTGTATGATCATCATTCATTATGTGGGGCCATAATTTAGACCACCTCCCAGACTATTTAGGGAGGATGTCTCAACCTTGAAGCATTCTGGAGTAAAGTTCTGTCCTTCAAGAATACTGTACCCTGGGATTGGTTGTAAGCTTGTCTTGCGAATGAAGAAAATTCTTCACGCTCAGAAAGGTTGCCACAAAGTAGCCTGACTACTATTCAAATTAACTGCATGCCAAGTAATACAAACAGGATAGAACTGTCTGGGAAGATTTGAATGTAGAGAATGATAAGAATTATGAAAAATCTTATGCATGTTAATTGAACGATGGTGCCAAGATTAACCCTTTTACCCCCAAAGGACATACTGGTACGTTTCACAAAAGCCATCCCTTTACCCCCGTGGGCGTACCGATACGTCCTTGCAAAAAAATGCTATGAATTTTTTGTTTTTTTTTCATATTTTTGATAATTTTTTGAGAAAATTCAGGCATTTTCCAAGAGAATGAGACCAACCTGACCTCTCTATGACAAAAATTAAGCCTGTTAGAGCAATTTAAAAAAAAGTATGCTGCAAAATGTGAAGGGATAAAAATAACCCCTTGGGGGTTAAGGGTTGGAAATTTCCAAATAGCCCGGGGGTAAAAGGGTTAATATCTAGATCATGAATAAGAAATTTAATAGACCTTAAATTCCTGTCCAACAAATTGAGATGACAATCAGCAGCTGAACACCAGACAGGAGAACAATACTCAAAACAAGGAAGAATGAAAGAATTAAAACACTTCTTCAGAATACATTGATCACAGAAAATCTTGAAAGACTTTCTCAAAAAGCCAATTTCATGTGCAATTGAAGATGACAGAGACCTAATGTGTTTCTTAAAAGTAACTTTGCTGTTGAGAATCACACAAAAAATTTTAAAAGACATACATAGTTAAAGAAACATTATCAATAATGAGATCTGGATGCTGAGGAGCCACTGTCCTTGATCTACTTACAATCATACTTTGAGTTCTGTTAGGATTCAACTTCATACCCCCCATGATTTGCGCCATGCACTAATTTTAGCTAAATCTCTATTAAGGGCTTCAGTATCACCAGATCTACATTCAGAAGATGGAATTGATGCAAAGAGTGTAGCATCATCTGCATATACAACAAGCTTGTTTTCTAGTCCAAACCACATGTCATGTGTATATAGTATGAAAAGTAAGGGGCCAAGAATGCTACCCTGAGGAACACCAGATATTGCATTCCTATATTCACTATGGTGCCTATCAACAATAACTTTTAGCGATCTATTTCTTAAAAATTCAATAATGATGCTAAGAAACAATCCCCCCTCTCCTAACTGTTTGAGTTTGAAAACAAAGGCCTCATGATTTACAAGGTCATATGCAGTACAGTACTAAAATCAAGATTAATCATACAAACTTCCTGACCACAATTAAGGGATTTCTGTACAGCATTAGAGATTGTAAGAAGGGCATCACATGCTCCAAGGCCTTTACAAAAACCAAATTGCAAACTAGGGAACAGATGACTATCTTCAGCAAACCTATCAGGACGTTTTGCCAAAAGACACTCAAAAACTTTAGATAATATGGGAGTTATGGAAATTTGGCAGTAATCAGTTGGACTTGAGCTACCACAAACATATTTACATAGTGGAGTAACATTACACATTCTCCAACAAATACTAAAAGCTTCTCTTCTTGCTAACTTGCGTAAAGTAACATAACATTGGAGCTAATAAATCTGCAGTCTTTATAAAAAAACAAAGGAAAAATACCATTTGGCTCTACACCTCTATAAGCATCAAGGTATATCAGGAGAGCTTCAATTTCACAAGATCGAAAAGCTAAACTAGATAGTTTAGCCTTACAAAAACAGGAATGAGAAAGATTAATTTTCTCATTACTCTGTTTACTGTCAAATACATCAGCCAAAAGGGGAGGGAGCCCACTCTGTACAGTATTTACATAGAGATTCTCTTGAACGTCTCTTATCTAGGAAAGGGACAATGTAGATGTGTGTGTCTGCTCGACTCATAAGCATGCCACAATAGTCGATATCCTAGGCTAGGCAAAAACGTAAAAACTGAGATTTACGAGCTATAAGCACACACTTGTAACTCAGTTATTGAATAACCACTCAAAATGACTGTGAATTCAGAAAAACAATTCAAGAGAGCTAAACACTAAAAGGGTAAACGAGATGAATGCAAAGATTCTATTCTAAGGAGGAAGTGAGAGCACAATCTCTTCAATTTGCAACCAGCAGTGTTGTGGAGAGATTCTGTGAGCAAGCTCCTGATTGCTCCTTGCGCATGGACTGTGTTTACCAGCACAAAGCATGACACAACCAAAATTTTGACTAATCGGTCGTAGAAAACATGATTAGTAGTTACACCATATAAATGACTCAGAAGTTTGAATCCACGTAGCAATAAATTGCAAATAAAACTCAGATTGGTGATGCTCCAATAAAAAAGTTTAAATTTACAGTCACATAGATTTGAAACTGACATATTTCAAAGCAAAATATCAATATATAATCATTACTTATTTCTATACCTAATACACCTATTATTCAAAACTTACGTGTCAAGATAATTTTCAAGTTTAACAGGGGTATCTAGATCATCAGCTTCTAGATCATTCATAAGAAGAAGAGGATCTGCATTGGCTAATATATCCTGGATGTGTGAAATATCTTCTTTCTGTTTGTCTGTTAAATGTGGGTTTTCCTGAGAAATCTTCTCTTCACAAATATTGATGGAAGCACTTTGTAACGGATCATTTAAAATACCCTCTTCATTACTTTTGATTATTTTGCAGTCACCAGTACATATATCTTCACTGATCATTTTCGTTACATGATCTACAAGCACCTCTTCCAATGGCTTTTCTGTCAACATAAAACAAACAGTACATGTAAAAATCTTGTTTTAAAGATATTGAACCAGTGGCAAGTTAATTTGCACAATGATACTTAGATTGTACGAGAGAAATTTTGATTGCGCCACTTAAAACACTACAACCTCTAGTTATTTTGTATTATTGACTCTTGTGACTCACACAAGTTCTGCAATTTTAAGTAAAGTATGGGTTACATACAGTTTGCTATAAAATAAATGGAAGATTACTTTAATGAATAAAAAACAAATTTTAGCATTCAGACATCATTCATATAAAACCATGAATTATGGTCTCCATATATTCTAGAGACTTAAATACAATTGGCAATAGAATAGTAGTAGTAATGGTGCACATACAGATATCTAGCAAAAGTTAAAAACACTTTTTTGATAGCATACTGTATTATATAAGAAAAAGACCAAATTAAAAAATAATTGTACAAAATGACAAAAAAGCAAAAGCTAAGAATTAAATATTTACTAATAAGTACATAGCCTGCAAAAAAGCTTATAAGCTACCAAGAAAATTTTTAATGTCATCCCTTAAACATAATCTACCAAACAAAAAAATGTAACGGTCAACAACCACTATAAAAGAGCTATCTTCGGGAGCAAAAACTTTCATTATGTATGAGGGGAAATAATCTGAACAACATTAACTACTTGGCTAAGGGACATAATCCAATAAGTGATCACCTAAAAACAAAATGGTAAGTAAAAAGATAAAATGAGACAGAAAACTTTCAGTTACTACATTAAAGTAATTCAACTGCTCTTTTGTACAATCAGTGAAAAATGACAAATTTTGAAATAATTTATATTTTTCCTAACTACAAACCTGGAGCTCTTTACAGTAGACATATGTTTCGACAATAGCTGAAAACAGCAGTTAAGCATTCTACGAGGAGTAATTACCCTTCGCTAGTTAGTGGGGGAGCAGGGGAGTTGACCGACCACCCCGCTCACACCTGCACTAGTAAACAACCGTCACTTTGCAATTGCGGCAGGACTTTCAGGGAAAGTGAAGGCAGGACCAGTATGTGTAAGGAACTCCAGGTTTGAATAGTTAGGAGAAATAAAAATTATTTCCAAATTTGTCATTTGCTCAGACACTATAGACAATCTATTATGCTTCTTATAGTGAAGACTCACTCCATGGTGGATGTAAGTCCAATAACCAACTGGCTGGTGATTGACCTGGGGTCGATACTCTCTGCTCCGCACAAGCTGTTTAGAGGTCATCCTGATACCTTGTTAATCCTTAGGTTAATGGCCTGAGCAATCCGTGCAAGGTGTAAAAATTTAGCAATGTGACTGACCAGGTAAGCGTAATTCTAGAGCTAAACTCCATACATAACCTAGACATTACCCAGCTTCACCTCGTTTGGAGGACGAGGACATAAATATATATACATATATCAGGTTACACAAGGGACTATGGTACCCACCTGCAGTTAGAGGAGGTCGGCTTGCAGAGTTCCTCGGATGTTGAGCACCAAGAGAGGGGAGAATGAAGCAGGAAGCAGCCAGTCAGTCACACATTCATTCTAGACTTACTCACGTTAACATCTGCCCTCAACCGACTGCTACGTGTTCAACACTAAAGCTGAGGTGTTATTAACCATGTGTCTAGGCAGATGCAGGTAGTTGGCGGAGAACGGGGTTTGCCGTTTTCAAATGCCTGCTTGCAGGACCTGTCACATAGAAATCCCTCTTGAATGCCCGGAACATGCTGATGAGCTCGGGGTCGATGATCAGACTGTGAGGGGAGTTTCTGCCCAATGACCCCATTTCCTCCCCTGCGGAATGATGGGAATCCCTCCTATCCTCTCCCAGGTAGGCTCCGGGCCAATAGTCGATGCTTTGGTAGCCAGATTCTTCTGATACCTCAAGGACCTCTGAGGAGAAGGAACTCTGGGATGGCACAAGGAGAAACCAGGCACAGTAGAACTGCGCCTCGGGTCCGAAGGGCCTCCACTCCCCTTGGAGGAACTGAATACTGCCAGTAGGATGATCAGAGTATCTGGAGGTGGGACCAATGGAGGAGGGTTGGCCTGTCCTGTGACTGCCGGGACAAGGACCAGGAACCATGGAGCCCCCTTCAAGAATGGGACTTATCCCAAAGGGGCCCCTTGAGAGGGTTTCCTTAACTTCGGTGTTGAGTCAAGGACTGGTAGGATATGCTCAGCTTCCCTAGGGAAGCGAATGCCTTCAAGGTGGCTATCACGTTGAACAGTGAGGAATCAGTTCCCCCCAGCCCGAAGACCAATGGTGAGGTGAGCACTGGCAGGGTGAAGGCTAATGTGGCACGCTAGAGCGCACAACCTCATCAGTGTGCACATGTAAGGTGTAATCCACATGTGCTTGCCCAGCTACCTGCGCGTTGCGCGCTAGAAAAGTAGGGTTCACCAGAGCTCGCATAGTCAACCTCTCCAGCGCTCATGAGCCCAGATGGGAAGACCTGTCAAAAGTGAACAGGGTGCATAGGGCCTAGTAGAGGTAGAGAGAGCTCCCCTATCAGGCATCAAAGGCTTCCCCACTTGCGCGTCATAAAGAGAGACTCTCCTGCTTGTCCTATCCCCTAAAGGTGACAGGCGAGCTTCATTCCTATCCAGCAAGGGCGAGGAAGGAAGGCCCTATGCAGAGTGCTTGCGCGCAAGCAGAAAAGCAGGTTCTACCTCCAGATAAGTGGAAGCCAAAGGCGCAAGTTCCTAAGAACCTGGCCTTACATAGTGGCAAGCATTACATTGTATCCGACGAACATGACGGCAAGGAGGGATTGCGGGCAACCGCCTGACTCTCGTTGCCCAGCTCTAATATAATAATAGACTTTTGTATTGAAAAAAATTATAATTGTTATTGTCTTTATTTATTATTGTGCCCTAATCCCATCTTAAAAATGTCCCAAATGTATTTTCATTTCAGGTGATGCAATGCCCAACTCCCAGTAGGGCCCAAAGGTTTTGATTTCCCTAGGACTTTAACCAAGGAGGTAGTGTATAAACCCCGTATCTACAGATGTGACGGGTACTGTGTTAAAGGTATGGAACATGAATCTGAACTGTTAGTGATTACTATCATGCCTAATGTGATTGTAGTGTCAAACATTAGAAAATGAGATCAAAATTCAAGGTGTGCGGCTATGTGTATCTCGGCAGTCACAACTACAAAAGTGACTATTGGCAAAGGACAAGTGAATATGCAAAGGGAAAGCTTTAGTTCAAGTGATGGTTAGGCCTTTTTGGGGCATTGTACGGCCACAGATCTATTCTTTTCATGCCAAAGACTTTCCAGTGGATAGAAGTTTACGTTCCTCAAGTGCACGATGTAAAAAGTGTTTTGCCTTTGTCCTTCAATTTTACCCTCTGAAGATTTCCTGTAAATTTACTAAAGTTAGAACTTTTGTGATATTTTTATGCCTTTATATGAATTATTCATTTTTTTTAGGGTATTTCTGTTAAATTAGTCCAAAAGTATAGGACATCGTTTTTTTCTATTTTTTTTTTATTTTGAAATAAGTAACAGTTTATTTGTAAAGCCTGTGTTTCCTTTCACAAGGATTTTCCTGAGCCATTTTTTCTTATCTTTTATTAACTTCTTTTTAAAATCTTACCCAAGATTTGAGCTGTTTAGTATTATCATTATTCTCCCACTGAGGTAAGTCCCAAAGTTACCTAAGGGTACCCTTGCCCAGGATAAAATCAAGGGGTGCCCAGTGTCCCTATCTTTTTAATTCTTTTTCTTTTATCCAGATCTCTGGGGCATTCCACCACATTTTAGTGTAGTGTGGTGTTAGTATGTGGTCGGCATTTTGACGATAAATAGTCTCCATTCTACGTTCGGCTGCAGTCAGCAAAACCACTCCAACAAAAAGTCGAGCTCCGACGGGCTGGCGCAGGGCATGGACGAATTCAATACCCTTCGTTGGAATTCCTGAGGGAGGTTAAGAACACTCAGGCGAAGGCTGCCTCCCCAGCAGATGGGAAGGATGATCAATACCTGTTTCCACTGTCGGCAGCTCTCTCTGCAAGCAAGAAGATTGTTGAACCGTAGCTGGTGGCAGATAACTCTCCCTCTGAAGCGGAGGTTGCCTAGCACATGGAGGCAAATCTCCAGACAGTTTACTCTGTTTTCTCCCTTTCCGGGCTAGAAGATCCACATTGTGAACTATCCTTGGGACATAGCCAAAGATAGTCTCATGGTTCCCCACGGGAGGATCCCTTAACAAGTAACTCCAAGGAGTACTTGTCAACAACTGCTCACACCCATCTGCCAAACCAGAATGAACACTGGTGAGCAAAAGCCACGGTCAAGACAGCCAGCCACGCGAGAGGCTTTTGGTCTACAACCTACGGAGTCTCAAGGAGAAAGATGGTGATCAACTTCTGCAGAGGATGTTCGCTCCCTCTGCGTGCCCAACAACAAGACCTCTAGAAGCATTTACTTACTAGGAGCCTTTCCTTACATGGAGAACCTGTGAGCTTCAAGGGAGGCCATAAGTGACACCGCATCAGTGGACAACAACTCCCATGCGATGGCGGACAATGCTACTTCGCTAGGGGAAGTAGCGAAGGCCCCCTAAGCACAGCATTGTCCAGGAGTCAAACGGGCGCCACTCATACTTGACCAACCCCCAGAGGAAGCCGATCGAGTAGAGTCAGAATGTTGAGATCAAACTGACGGAGTTAGATGGAAAGGTTTCTTCCCTTTCGAAGAAGAACCCAAAAGGGAGGGTGACCACTCCCGACACTAGTTACATGGAGAATCATGCATGCAGGAGTGACCCCTGCAAGCGGGGCAGAGACTGTGAGGATTGGTCTTCACCTCTGACATGAAAGTGCCACAACGATGCTCTTCAATGTCAGGATAACCAGCTTGGTTCTTGATTCCCACAGGCAGACACAACTGTAAAAGAAAAAAAATTAAAATTTTTAGCTTTTAAGCCAGTTTATTTGTAAAGGAAATTTTTTTTTTTTTTTTTTTTTTTAACAGGAGAGTAAGACGTCTGTACTTACTCCATCAAGGCAAAATAAAAAGCGACTGTTGTTTTTAGTGGAGGTGTGAGCGGGGTGGTCTGTATACTTCTCCGCTAACTAGCAAAGGGTAATTACTGTACTCCTAATAAAAAGCTTAACAGCTGATTTCTACAATCGCCGAAATAAATTTCCACTGTAAAGAACTTAATGGTTTGTATATAGAGTCGGAACCAACATGAAATTAGGACATTGAAAGGCAGCACATGTCACATGTTTACCTATGAAATTACTACTGTAAAACAAATATCCATTATGTTCATATATTTCTTCAATTAATTCAGGAGTGTGAACATATACATCCTACAAAACCAAACAGTGCAAATATTGCTTTTATATTTTCAATGCCATACCTATCAAGTCTAGCAGCTGAAGGGGGTTCCCATGCACACCCTCAAGAACTAGATTCTATAATGATATTAAGATCCCTTAGGTTACCTAAGAATAAAAATGTTCCAGGTGGTCCAAATTAGCATATCTGCAAGATACCCCGATTCCCATAATCCAAAAACCACTAGGTATCATATCCTCAATCAATTAATTCATTTCGATGATTTGTGTCAAGATTATAGGTTTTTGGGGTACTTATTCCCTTACAGGTAATTTCAGAGTGGCAAAAGATCAAAGTCAAGTGACTTTACATCAAGGTCTCGGTAATTTGAGTAAAAAATCACGTCAAATGGTTATCTTCAATGTCATGAAAATTAAATGATTTTTACCCAAAATACAATGATCTTGACAGATATCATGTGATTTTGACCTTTTGCCACTATGACAACATAAGCAATGGAATTGGTACCTCAAAAAACTTATTATTGACACCAAAATCAGTCCATCAATCAAGGATAAGATGCCTAGTATTTCTTAGGGATGGGGATTGTGGGTGTCTTCAAAACATGCTAATTTGGACTACGGAGAAGATTTATTTTTCTTGAAAACATTATATATGATTAAATTAGATGACCTAAGGGTTCTTAAGATCATTCTAGAATAAGTTCTAGAGGAGATGCATGGGAACCCCTTTCACCTGCTAGACTAAATGGTCAATTCATATGCGAGTCACTGACATTTAAGTAGCTCTCTCAATATACACAGAGTTTAAGGAATTATTTTGAAAACTGCATATACAATCATTATAATTCACATTTAAAAGGTGAATTTATCTTGAAATATCATGGGATTTTCTGCAGGATGAATAGCAAGTGCTAATGAATTGGAAGACTTGTTTACATTATGATTAATAATATGATATCTGATGTGGTTTGCTCTCTGACATTTCACAGTATGAAATACCTTACAATAACCATTTAGCTAAACACATTATCAGGTGATTAGAGGGATCTACTAATTTTGAGACAGCTGTCTGCTTAGACTAAATAATTCACTTCTTCATAGGTGACATTAAGCTACAGTATATAACATACAAGAGGTTGATCTATCTTAAGAATTGTAACCCATATAATTATATCTATGACAAGGGAAAAACAATTCAAAACATGTTACATATACCTCTTTCTTTTTGAGAAGTGGATGCGTCAAGGCTACTCCCACAGACATCCAGGCAGCATTTAATACTGAGTGCTGACAATAGTTCTTGAGATTTTCCAATAGAAGCGAGAGCTACAGTTAATGGAAGCAGTATCTTCAAGCCTGTTTTCCTAAAAAGAGAAGACTCCGTAACAATCCCCACTATGCTTCTTCACCTTATCTACAGCATTTAGGCGAATTTATCAAATAAAAGGGGGTTCACTTTTTGTTTTGTTTTGGTTCAGTATAACTAAAAGAACTATAATAACTCACAAGAATATATAAAAAATCAAATGCTGAGAGCTATTTTCATGTTTAATGAAAGAAAAAAAGATAGACGAAAAAATGCATACCATCATACACTGGCCATTTACTTTTAAAACTACAAATTCTTTTATAATTAATATTCCTACCAATACAAAACTGAGTCATTCACAGGGGTAAATTGTGGTTTTGTTTTCTATTGTCAAACAATAAAAAAAAAAATTGATAGATTACGTCATGCTCTGTTGTTAGACAGCTGCTCACCATGACACATCCCGCTTGTATCAAGCATTAACTCACAGCCCTTTACTGGTCAAAGACTTGTGGAGTGGCGGAAGCGGAACCTTCGGTAAATGACCCAGGTTTGTATAGCTGCGAAAAAATTCAAATCTTATAAAACTTGTAGTTTATTCCTACGCATATACAAACTTCTGAGTCATTTAATGGGGAGACTTAGGTGGGAGGATGTCTCTGTGAGGTAGGTCTGACCTTTTATCTCCTGATACAATTACTGTACTATAGTAATGCTGTAGCAAGAGATCAAAGTGAATTATTTGTGAACAGTCCTGACAGCTTGTACAAGGCAAGGTCCTCTCTTCCATTCAAGAGAGCTTTGCCAAGGTAATATTTATATTACAAGCCACTTGGCTTGTAATATAAATATATTCAATATATCATCAATATATCTGCCAAACATATATGAGGCATTCTTATCTGTGTTAGGGAGTTTTTATACGAGGGCTTCACGTTCGATAAACATCACCATTTGCCTTTCTACTTAAACACCCTTATAATGCAGAGAACACATGTAACTGATGCCGGGATAGAAGCAGTAACTTGTCCCCAGAGAGCTTGGATTAGACTATTTGTTGTGAAGCAACAATGGGTCCTATGGAAAAAAAGTCTAAGAACCTGTGTGTGCCATTTTCAAGGTAGTAGTTTGCAAAAGTGGTTTGTTTATTCCAGACTCCTGCTTTTAGGACTTGAGCTACCGAGTGGTTTTTGTGGAATGCTTAGATTGCGACAAGCCCGTGTATATCATGAGCTCGAGGAGAGCCCTTGGAGACACTTCCCCTGAGAATTTATGGGCTTTCATGATAGTTTCTCTCAGCTAGAAAGAAATGGTGTTTCTAAAAACTTTCTTTTTTGAGCGGTCAGTGCTCACAAATAGATTGAAGATTTTAGGCCCAAGACACTGCGTCCTCTTTAAATGTTGACTGGTTTTACAGGACATAGTAACATGTCATCCAGGTCATCAGTTACTTCTTTAAGAAACAAAATTGTGAAAGATTCAAATCTGATATCATTATCAATAGGATTTTGGGTTCTGGTCACAAATTCATGAACAAAAGATAAAGATAGTTCTCTCCCCGCCTCTGAAATGTGACGTACGATGAGAATTACCACACAGTTTAAGGTTTAAAGGCTGCTCAGGGCAGAGGGAAGGGACAGTAACATTGCCGTAGCAAGCAGGACAATGCCCTGGAGACTGACCACATATACATATGATCAGCACCCCAGGGAGGGCCAGGGAATGGGTGCTGATGACTCCACAAGTAGACCTATTGACTCTCAAAAATCTCCCTTCCTTAGCTCACAAGGATGATGAGGTTGCAGCGACAAAAGGAATTAATGAGCTTGATCAGAACTCGAACCCCCGTCTGGCGATCACCATGCAAAGACGTTACTAACAGGCGCACCACAACTCGCTCTCTTGGCTGAAGCTAAGGCAAGGAGGAAGACTGTCTTTAAGGTGAGATCTTTGACTGAGGCTTTATGCATAGGTTCATACAGGGCTTTCTTTAAGGCCCATAGAGCCTTAGTCACATTCCAGGAGGGGGTTTTAGTGCTTGAGGAGGGCATGGCTGCTCGAAACTCCTCATCAAGGCTGAGAGTTCCCAAGAATCTGAGAGGTCTAGTCCTTTCAGTTTGAATATTCGGTTCAAGGCCAAGCAGTAGCCTTTCACCTCAGTGACCAAAAGGGCTTTTGTTCCATAGGAACACTTAAGAAGTTTGCAATCAGGGGAATAGTTGCCTTGAGTGGAGCAATATTCCCCCTACGACACCAATCACAGAAGATTTTCCACTTTGCCTGGTAAACTTTTGAGGAAGAATTTTGGAGGTATACGGAAAGCTTCTTCCCAGTTGGCTTTGAAAATGTGTCTTCCATCACTGCTGCTTGGTCTGGAACTGGAAAGCAATACACCAGGAGTTTGCGATTCAGGTGGGTGGCGAACATGTACAGAGATGGGGAACCCCACAAAATCACAAATCTCTTCACCACTAAAGGAAGCAAAGCCCATTCTGAACCAAGTGTCATCCCTCAACAACTCTTCCTGGAGATAAACCTCGCCGAGAGAGATCGCCTGGAACTGTGTCCACTTGAGAATCTATTGCTAGGTTGCACAGCAGGAGAGATTACACCACCTTGCTTAGAGATGTAGGTTATTACCGTGGGGTTGTTGCTCATCAAAACCACGGAGTAAACAGTCAGAATCCTTGTGAAGTGGAGTAACGCTAGTTGCGCAGCTTTTATTTTCAATAAGTTTATGGGAAAGCTCTTATCCTCTTTTAACCATAAGCCTGAGATCTGTTTCTTTCCCAGATGAGCTCCCCATCCTTGGTGAGATTCATCTGTGAACAGCATGAACTGTGGGGAAGGAGCCTGACAGGGTGTTTCTGCTAATAGGTTCTCCTCCTTCCGCCACCACAAGAGGATTGATATTACCTCCTGAGATAGTCACAGCAGAGTTACAGGATGGTCTGTGACTTGCGACGACTGGGTCTTAAGAACCCAATGCAACGAGCACAGATGTAATCTCCCCAAGGAAATGAGTTTTTCTACCAAGGAGAGGTGACCTAACAAATTCTGCCACGCAGCAAGGAAACTTTGGCTTGCACAGGGTCTATGTCCATGCCCAGATACCTAATGGACTGGTTGGGGATGAGGATGGACTTCAGCAGGTTCAAGTGGATCCCTAACTCCTTGCACAGATCCAGAAGTAGGTCTCTGTGTTTTAGCAGGAGAGCTCGTGATTCTGCCAATAAAGCCAATTGTCTAAGCATCTCAAGAGCCTGATGCCCAGAATGAGACAAAGACAAAGACTGTGGTGAAGACCTGGGGGGCTATAGACAAGCCAAGCACAGCACCTTGAACTGGAACAGCTTGTCTCGAAAGGAAAACCTTAAGTACTTCCTTGAGGCAGGATGACTAGGGACCTAAAGGCAAGCATCTTTCAGGTCTATGGTTAGAAGGTAGTCGTTCTTCCTGATGGCCTGGAGAACGGATGTTGGTATCTCCATCTTGCACCTTGTCTGCAAAATAGAAAGATTCAAGAGGGAGAGGTCTATGATGGGTCTCCAACCTCCCGTCAGCTTCTCTACCAGGAATGGATTGCTGAGGAAGCCTGGAGAGTCATCAAAGACTTCCTCCACTGCTTCTTCGCTTAGCTACTTGGAGATTGCCTCTGCTAGGAGTAGGTCTTTTGAAGATCCTTTCATAAAATACGGTTAGAGGAGGACAGTCTATGAAGGGGATCCAATGCCCTAAATGGAGGAGTTCTCCTGTCCAAGGTAGCAGACATAAATAAATTCACAAAAGGGGATTTTTTTTTCTCACCGTTCCTCCTAGACTAACGAGGGACTCAGACGAGTTTGATTGATACAGCTAGGATGCCACAGCCTACCCACCCGCGGTTTTCCACAATTGAAGCTTCATATGTTGACTCCCCTACTGCCACTACCTCAGCAATCACCAAGCTGACCCGAGTTAGCACCAGGGCCTATCGAAACTGTCACAATCGCTCGCCATTCATTTCTATTCTTAGCACTCTTTTTTTGCCTCTCATACATCTATCCCCTTGTCACCAGGGGATTTCTTTCAAACCTTGGACTTCCTCTTGCACTTCTCCCATTAAATCTTGCATTCATCGCCTTCTCCAACAAACAACCATTTTCCATTTTCTCTACATGGTCAAACCACCTCGACACATTCATATACACTCTAGCTGCTAATTAATTTCTTACACCCATTCTCATCCTTACTACTTTGTTCCTAACCCTATTCAATCGTAATACACCAGTCATACTCCTGACACTTCATCTCTAACACATTCAATTTGTCTCTAATACTTTCATTCACAACTCCAATCTATACATCTCAGCTGGTACAATCACTTTCTCATACAGAAATCTCTTTACATTCATCCCTAATCCTCTATTTTTTACCACTCCCTTCAGTTCCCCCACCCCTTTACATCGTTCATACATTCCCTGACATACATCTGCTTCCATTCCATCATTAATAGCAACAACAGAACCCAATTAATTAAAATGATCTACTTCCTCAAATAAGTCTCCATTCAACCTATCATACAGTCTTGCAAAAGTCTCCCTTCTCATGCATCTCATAACCTTACTCTTATCCACATTAACTTCCAACTTCCTTCTCTCACACAACCTTCTGAACTGTCACTTGACACAGCTTCTCTTTTGAGTCTGCAACCAATATAGCATCATCTGCAAACAGCAACTGATTCACATCCCACTTATGATCACTCATCTATCAATTTCAATCCTTAACCAAGCACTACAGTATTCACCTCTCTTACAGCTCCATCACCAAACAAATTGAACAACCATGGCAACATCACACATCCCTGTCTCAGCCCCTCTCTCACTGGAAACCACATACTCACTTCATTCCCTATCCTAACATATACTTTACTGCCTATGTATAAACTGTTCACTTCTCTTTATAGTGAACATATGTCCTGAATGTTGAGCTGTAGTTGATGAGTCTCTTTACAGAGATATAGCTAAAATCAGCGTGATGTAAATTACGGTTGATGAAATGAAACCTGACACAACTCGGACAAAATTTTTCACAAAAAATGGTTGTGCATCTGTATACTATTCTCTATATTTCTGACCCTGCCTTCCATTCAGATCTCTCCAGCAATACCATCAACTATGCGTTAATAGGTAAGTATGCAATTAATTCTAAATCATGACCTTTTCTTCCTGAGGCTCCACATTACACAGTATTCCAAAAGTATTATTTTAGCTATGACCAGACTGGGAATGATCTTCAAAATTATATACTCAAGCTGAATCACTGTACCTTTAGAGGTCCAAATACTAGAAACATTAGTAGTAGTAGGTAGTAAGTAGTAGTAGTAGTAGCAAAATTATGTTATAGTTAATGTTTGTAAAATATAGTTCAATCTATGGATAGTAAATAGAAACTGCAGAAACTAATCAACGTTTGTATGTGTGGTGAAAAAATAGAAGCAGTTGATTTGTAAGCTTACCTGGGATTAAATATAACAGGATATGGTATGATGAGAGAACTGACTAAAAAAGAAAGATAGCAGGGTGTGTACATAAGATTAGGAGTACCGTACTATATACTTGAGTTACTTATAGAGTGGAAAAATTGGAATTATATGAAAAGACTGGTAATTCAATTCTCTAGCATGAAAAAAACTATGGATGCTGAATGAGAATGAACGAAAAATGGATCGTGAATGAAAGAATATTTGTCGAGATAGATTGTCTGCATAAAATATATGGTGTAAACTGGTCTGGAAAGATGAGAAATGAGAAAATGCATAAAATTAAAAATTTTATCATAATTAAAAGGATAGTTTTGCATTCTAGAAGGTCTGGTCATTACATAACTGCTTTAATCATAACTCTTTCCAAATAGTTTTGACAATTTAAACTCTCCTAAAGCTAGTAAGAATATCCTTGTATGAATGGTAAAAGTTAAAAAAAATATCACTACAGCATATACAATCAACAATATTACAAAATTACTGTACAAAATTAGATGAAAGGTATACAGCAAATGAGTAAGCAGAAACACTTATATAAAAGGGAAAATGCAGGGCTGCAATAAAAGCTGCTGCTTTGGGAGGACACTTAGAAGGAGTTCATAAAGCAATAAGAAAAGAGTTTCTGCAAGCTATGATGGAATGGAGGGAGCTAACACACAGGTTAAAGAAAGATGAGAGGTGAGAGAATGCATAAAAGTAAAAATGTTGGCATAGTTGAAATGATAGTTTAGCATTCTAATCTAAACTCTCCTAAAGCTAGTAAGAATCTGTCTTTAAATGAATGGTAAAAGTGAAAAAACATTAAACCCCTCGCTACGAGGCCATGGATCTGCTACTTAAGCTATGTACAAGATTTGTCACCATCAGATATACTTGCTCATGTAATCTATATAATAAGCTACATTTCCATGTTTATTTGATATATTGCTAATTACAGAATAAATTTTTCAAAAGCTTGCTTAATTCTCTATTGTATTTCACTCTAAACAACCAAAATATTTGCTCCATTTATTGTGAAGTTATTATAGAATATTCCTTAGGAAATTTGTTTTATATAATTATCTTCAAATAATGGTAAAGCACATAAAACTACTCTTTAGTAATAATGGACTTTATGTTGTACAGAAATATAATGAAAATATTTATTTGTTTTGCTTGACACAAGAAGTATTCTATAATGTATAATTTATGAGAGAGAGAGAGAGAGAGAGAGAGAGAGAGAGAGAGAGAGAGAGAGAGAGAGAGAGAGAGAGAGAGAGAGAGAGAGAGAGAGTAATAATGGACTTTATGTTATACAGAAATATAATGAAAATATCTATTTGTTTTGTTTGACACAAGAAGTATTCTATAATATGTTATTTTGATAATAAAATAAATTTTTGAATATACTTACCCGGTGATTATATAAGCTGCAGCTCTGCTGCTCGACAGAAAACTCTACGTTAAAAATCTGCCAGCGATCGCTATGCAGGTAGGGGGTGTACTTCAACAGCGCCATCTGTCGTGCAGGTACTCAGTACTCATTGTAAACAAAGAACTCAATTTTCTCCTCGGTCCACTGCTTCTCTATTGGGGAGGAAGGGAGGGTCCTTTAATATATAATCACCGGGTAAGTATATTCAAAAATTTATCTTATTATCAAAATAACATTTTTCAATATTTAACTTAGCCGGTGATTATATAAGCTGATTCACACCCAGGGGGGTGGGTAGAGACCAGCAATAAATGTTTACATTATTATGAGCTAAGGATTTTTTATTTCATTTTAGCAGTTATCAAAATAACAAACATAAAATAAATAAGTACCTGGTAAGGAAGTCGACTTGAACAATTACTCTGCCTTTTTAAGTACGTCTTCCTTACGGAGCCTCGCGATCCTCTTAGGATGCTGAGCGACCCCTAGGAGCTGAAGTATCAAGGGTTGCAACCCATACTACAGGACCTCATCAAAACCTCTAATTTAGGCGCTTCTCAAGAAAAGAATTTGACCACCCGCCAAATCAACCAGGATGCGAAAGGCTTCTTAGCCTTCCGGACAACCCAAAAACAACAATAAAAACATTTCAAGAGAAAGATTAAAAAGGTTATGGAATTAGGGGAATGTAGTGGTTGAGCCCTCACCCACTACTGCACTCGCTGCTACGAATGGTCCCAGGGTGTAGCAGTTCTCGTAAAGAGACTGGACATCTTTAAGATAAAAAGACACGAACACTGACTTGCTTCTCCAATAGGTTGCGTCCATTATACTTCGCAGATCTATTTTGTTTAAAGGCCACGGAAGTTGCGACAGCTCTAACTTCATGTGTCCTTACCTTCAGCAAAGCTTGGTCTTCCTCACTCAGATGGGAATGAGCTTCTCGTATTAACAGTCTGATAAAATAGGATAAAGCATTCTTTGACATAGGCAAAGATGGTTTCTTAACAGAACACCATAAAGCTTCTGACTGTCTTCGTAAAGGTTTAGTTCGTCTTAAATAGAACTTAAGAGCTCTAACAGGGCATAAGACTCTTTCTAGTTCATTTCCAACCATATTTGATAGGCTTGGAATATCGAACGATTTCGGCCAAGGACGAGAAGGTAGCTCGTTTTTAGCTAGAAAACCAAGTTGTAAAGAACATGTAGCCGTTTCAGATGAAAATCCGATGTTCCTGCTGAAGGCGTGAATCTCACTGACTCTTTTAGCTGTGGCTAAGCAAACCAGGAAAAGAGTCTTTAAAGTGAGATCTTTAAAGGAGGCTGATTGTAGCGGCTCGAACCTTTCTGACATGAGGATTCTTAGTACCACGTCTAAATTCCAACCAGGTATAGCCAAACGACGCTCCTTCGTGGTCTCAAAAGACTTAAGGAGGTCCTGTAGATCTTTGTTGTAGGAAAGATCTAAGCCTCTGTGACAGGAAGACTGATGCCAACATGCTTCTGTAACCCTTGATAGTGGGAGCTGAAAGAGATCTTTCTTTCCTCAGGTATAAAAGGAAGTCAGCTATTTGAGTTACAGAGGTACTGGTCGAGGATACTGATACTGACTTGCACCAGTTTCGGAAGACTTCCCACTTCGATTGGTAGACTCTAAGAGTGGATGTCCTCCTTGCTCTAGCAATCGCCCTGGCTGCCTCCTTCGAAAAGCCTCTAGCTCTCGAGAGTCTTTCGATAGTCTGAAGGCAGTCAGACGAAGAGCGTGGAGGCCTTGGTGTACCTTCTTTACGTGTGGCTGACGTAGAAGGTCCACCCTTAGAGGAAGAGTTCTGGGAACGTCCACTAGCCATCGAAGTACCTCGGTGAACCATTCTCTCGCGGGCCAGAGGGGAGCAACTAACGTCAACCTTGTCCCTTCGTGAGAGGCTAACTTCTGCAGTACCTTGTTGACAATCTTGAACGGGGGGAATGCATATAGGTCTAGATGTGACCAATCTAGGAGAAAGGCATCTATATGAACTGCTGCTGGGTCCGGGATTGGTGAGCAATATATTGGGAGCCTCTTGGTCATCGAGGTTGCGAAGAGATCTATGGTAGGCTGGCCCCATGTGGCCCACAGTCTCTTGCACACATCCTTGTGTAGGGTCCATTCTGTTGGAATGATTTGTCCCTTCCGACTGAGGCAATCTGCCATGACATTCAAGTTGCCTTGGATGAACCTCGTTACTAGAGAAATGTTTAGATTTTTTGACCAGGTGAGGAGGTTCCTTGCGATCTCGTACAACTTCATAGAATGGGTCCCTCCTTGCTTGGAGATGTACGCCAAAGCCGTGGTGTTGTCCGAGTTCACCTCCACCACTTTGCCTTGAAGGAGAGACTTGAAGCTTTTCAAGGCCAGATGAACTGCCAGTAGCTCCTTGCAGTTGATATGCATTGTTCTTTGACTCGAGTTCCAAGTTCCCGAGCATTCCCGACCGTCTAATGTCGCGCCCCAGCCTACGTCCGATGCGTCCGAGAAGAGAACGTGGTTGGGAGTCTGAACAGCCAGGGGCAGACCCTCTCTGAGGCTGATACTGTCCTTCCACCAAGTCAGGGAAGACTTCATCTTCTCGGAAATGGGGATCGAGACCGCTTCTAGCGTCTTGTCCTTTTTCCAGTAAACAGCTAGGTGATATTGAAGAGGACGGAGGTGTAGTCTTCCTAACGATACGAACTGTTCCAGGGATGAAAGTGTCCCTATCAGACTCATCCACTGCCTGACTGAACATCGTTCCTTCTTCAGCATGTTCTGGATGCATAACTGGGCTTGACTTGTTCTGGGGGCCGACGGAAAAGCCCGAAAAGCTTGACTGTGAATCTCCATCCCTAAATACACAATAGTTTGGGATGGGACCAGTTGAGACTTTTCCATATTGACCAGGAGACCCAATTCCTTGGTCAGATCTAGAATCCACTTTAGATCCTTCAGACAGCAACGACTGGAAGAAGCTCTTAGAAGCCAGTCGTCCAAATAGAGGGAGGTTCTGATGTCCGCTAAATGAAGGAATTTGGCTATATTCCTCATCAGCCTCGTAAACACAAGAGGAGCTGTGCTTAGGCCAAAGCACAGGGCTTGAAACTGGTAGACAACCTTTTCGTAAACGAATCTCAGAAAAGGTTGGGAGTTTGGGTGGATGGGGACGTGAAAGTATGCGTCCCTTAGGTCTAAAGAGACCATCCAGTCTTCCTTTCTGACCGCTGCTAGAACGGACTTTGTGGTCTCCATGGCGAACGTCTGCTTTGTGACAAAGACATTCAGCGCACTGACGTCTAGCACCGGCCTCCACCCTCCTGTCTTCTTTACCACTAAGAAGAGACGGTTGTAGAAGCCCGGGGTTTGATGGTCCAGGACTTTGACTACCGCTCCCTTTTCTAGCAAGAGAGACACCTCCTGTTTCAATGCTCGTCTCTTGTCTTCCTCTCTGTACCTGGGAGAGAGATCGATGGGAGACGTTGCTAGAGGGGGTTTTCGTACAAACGGGATCTTGTACCCCTCTCTGAGCAACTTCACAGATTGTGCATCTGCGCCTCTCTTCTCCCAGGTCTGCCAGAAGTTCTTGAGTCTGGCTCCCACTGCTATCTGAAGAAGGTGGCAGTCAGACTCTGCCTTTAAAGGACTTGGTTCCTTTCTTCTTCCCACGTCTCCCTTCGGCACGAGCACCTCCTCTGCTGGAGGCTCTGCCACGAAAGGGCGGAATAAATCTGGACGCTGGAGTGTCCATCCTTGGTCTTGACAAGGTAGGCAAAGGGGTGGCTTTGCGGGCAGAGGACGCAACCAGGTCATGGGTGTCCTTCTGAATCAAAGAAGCAGCAATCTCCTTAATCAAGTCCTCTGGAAAAAGGCACTTAGAGAGAGGAGCAAACAGAAGTTCTGATCTTTGACACGGTGTCACTCCAGCTGACAAGAAAGAGCAAAGGTTCTCACGCTTCTTGAGGACCCCGGATACGAACGAAGCAGCAAGCTCACTAGATCCGTCACGTATGGCCTTGTTCATGCAGGACATGATGAGCAAGGAAGATTCCTTCTCAGTCGGGGAGATCTTCCTGCTCAAAGCTCCCAGACACCAGTCCAAAAAGTTGAAGACCTCGAAGGCTCTAAATACTCCTTTCAACAGATGGTCTAGGTCCGAAGGTGACCAGCATATCTTAGAGCGTCTCATGGCTAGCCTGCGGGGAGAGTCTACAAGACTTGAGAAGTCGCCCTGGGCAGAGGCAGGAACTCCCAAGCCGAGAACTTCTCCCGTGGCATACCAGACGCTCGATCTGGAAGAGAGTTTAGCAGGGGGAAACGTAAAGGCTGTCTTCCCTAGACTCTTTTTGGACTGCATCCAATCTCCTAAAACTCGTAAAGCTCTCTTGGACGAGCGTGCGAGGACGAGTTTCGTAAAGGCAGGCGAGGATGACTGCGTACCTAAAGCAAACTCTGACGGAGGAGAGCGTGGAGCCACAGACACAAACTGGTCCGGATACATCTCTTTGAACAGAGCAAGAACTTTTCTAAAGTCCAAAGAGGGTTGCGTGGACTTGGGCTCGTCAAGGTCCGAATGTGGTTCATCAACGTGTGCCGCATCGTCATCATCAGAGAGTCCATCATCCGAGAATTGAGGAGGAAGCGGCAAAGGAGTAGGTATCGGCTGGTCAGCTGAGTCCGGTCACACGGGTGCACGCGTGACTGAACCGGACGCAACGTCATGGAACTGTTGCCCAGTCTGTGAGCTGGCAACAACCATAGCAGCGCGGGGACGCACAGCGTCTACTCCAGACTGTCTAGTCTGATGTGGGCGAGCAGAGGCAACCACACTGGGTTGCGGAGGTTGACGCACCGCGTCAAAACAAAACAACTTTGACGGTTGTTGTACCTCGCGAACGTCAACGGAAGGTTCCGTGCGTCGCTGAACGTCAACATGCGGCTGGCAGGGTTCACTGGAACGCATGGGTGGCGGGACTCTCTCAGCTGGAGTGCGCAAGAAGGTCGCCTCAGCGTCCACAGGACGCACAACCGTGGTTGGTTGTAGGCAAGAGGTTGGTGCACCAGCAACCTTCTCCGCACGAAAGTCCTGCATCAGAGACGTTAATTGATACTGCATGGTCTGCAGCAAAGACCACTTAGGGTCTGCAGGAGCAGGTGCGGCGACAGACGGTGTGACTGCCTGAGGCGGTACCGCTTTGCCTCTCTTAGGAGGTGAGCAGTCATCGGAAGACTGCAGCGAGTCCGAACTGACCCAGTGGCTACAACTGGGCCGTTGGACTTGCGCGGAAGGGACCGACTTGCGCTTAAGAGGTCGTGAGACCTTGGTCCATGGTTTCTTACGAGAAACCTCTTCCGCAGACGAGGAATAAATGGGCTCTCTCGTCTCTGTGTGGGTGGGGCGATCTTGGGTAGATACGCCCGAAACCACGGAGGGAACGTCTGTTCGCTGATTAAAGCCTCTCGAACCCTTTGGTCGTACGACATTGCTTCTCCCCTGGACTTGGGAGCTTGCAAGAGGTCCCGGACTAGGAGGACGACAGGCACGAACAGACGAACCCTCAAGCGCAACACTATCCACAACACTATCACTCACTTTATCACTTCCCACTGCACTCTTACACTTCAGCTCCTTGACGTCCGCCATGAGCTGGTTACGGTCACTAGCCAAGGACTCAACTCTCTCACCCAGAGCTTGGATGGCACGCATCATATCTGCCATCGAAGGTTCTTGAGTGCCAGAAGGGGGATTAGGAGCAACCACTACAGGGGAAGGAATAGGTTGTGGGGCATGAGGAGAGGAAAAATCAACGGAACGAGATGAACTTCTCCTGACTCTATCTCTCTCTAGCCTACGTGTATATTTCTGGAATTCGATAAAATCGAATTCCGAAAGCCCAACGCATTCCTCACATCGATCTTCCAATTGACAGGTTTTATCCCGACAATTGGAACAAACGGTGTGAGGATCGATAGAGGCCTTCAGAAGACGCCTTGAACAGTCCCTAGCATTACACTTCCTGAATTTAGGGACTTGAGAAAGGTCAGCCATTTTGAATTGGTCAAAAGGGGAATTCAAAAACTATCCAAAGTCATCAACAAATAATCCGATATCAAAAAAAGAATGCAAGGATTTATTGAAGAGAAAGCCTGCACAGCGAAAGCTCAAAACTAGAAACGTGTACTTCACCAAATAGTTGTGAAAACAAATCCAGTTAGCAACAGCGAATTAGTAGGTCTTGCCGGTAGCACGACAGAGAGAAAATTGAGTTCTTTGTTTACAATGAGTACTGAGTACCTGCACGACAGATGGCGCTGTTGAAGTACACCCCCTACCTGCATAGCGATCGCTGGCGGATTTTTAACGTAGAGTTTTCTGTCGAGCAGCAGAGCTGCAGCTTATATAATCACCGGCTAAGTTAAATATTGAAAAGTATAATTTATGAGAGAGAGAGAGAGAGAGAGAGAGAGAGAGAGAGAGAGAGAGAGAGAGAGAGAGAGAGAGAGAGAGAGAGAGAGAGAGAGAGAGAGAGAGAGACTTAATATAAATTTAGTTCATTAGACGAAGTTTGTCCATTCCTCTGTCATTCCACCTTACGTGTGACTGTCACTATGAACTGGATCATTCATGTTTTGGGTACTTCTCAAGCTTGGAAATAGAGACTGCTCACATAAGAACATGAATACTGTGTAGAATGGCAATAAATAGAAATAATGACAGTAGGGTAACTTTTACTCATGAAAACAATGAACAATACTATGAAATTTATAAGACATGAAGATGATGATATTTTGCAGGTATGATAGTCGAGAAAAAAGGTTAAAGAAAAAGACAAACCTTGTGTGTGTCAACAATTTGCATTACTGGTAAGTTTTCATCTTGTTGTGAGTGGGACTTGTAGTTAAAGGCAGAGGGATTTTCTCTGTGATTTGAGCCCTATGACAACATCGAAAAACAATAAAATAGACCTTACATCATCATGAATGAGGACTAGAATCGCAAGTATTTCGGTTGGTGGCGAGGGAAAATGTGAATACACTAGAATAGAATTTACATAATCATGAATAAAGACTAGAATCTCAATTATTTTGGTTGCTGGTAGGACGAGATGCGAGGATCCGTACGTCTCCAAGTTGGGGGTGTCGGGGAAGGTTTGAGTAATGCACCAAGTAGGAAATGTAGCCATTGGCTAGAGTGGTGTAATTATTGATTGGTAACACGCGCACACACACAAAAAAAAAAAAAAAAAAAACACACACACAACAACAGACTAAAATGGCTATCACTTATTCAGAAATAAAGGCTAGTATCCCAAAGACTTTGTTGGTTGGCTGAAGACAAAAAGAGGAGGGGCTAATAATAGGGAGAGGAGATTTCTAATGAAATTACCCAAGTGTGAACTGTGGGTGTGATATACAACCATGAGCTATACTCTTTTGTAGCTTAGCTTGTAATAATATGTTATTTTGATAATAAAATAAATTTTTGAATATACTTACCCGGTGATTATAATAGCTGCAACTCTGTTGCTCGACAGAAAACTCTAAGGTAAAATTCGCCAGCGATCGCTACACAGGTTGCGGGTGTGCCCAACAGCGCCATCTGTCGTCCAGATACCCAGTACTCAATGTAAACAAAGAACTCAATTTTCTCCTCGGTCCACTGCGTCTCTATTGGGGAGGAAGGGAGGGTCCTTTAATTTATAATCACCGGGTAAGTATATTCAAAAATTTATTTTATTATCAAAATAACATTTTTCAATATTTAACTTAGCCGGTGATTATAATAGCTGATTCACACCCAGGGGGGTGGGTAGAGACCAGCAAAATATGTTTACATTATTATGAGCTAAGAATTTTTATTTCATTTTAGAAGTTATCAAAATAACAAAAACAAAATAAATAGGTACTTGGTAAGGAAGTCGACTTGAACAATTACTCTGCCTTTTTAAGTACGTCTTCCTTACGGAGCCTCGCGATCCTCTTAGGATGTTGATCGACCCCTAGGATCTGAAGTATCAAGGGTTGCAACCCATACTACAGGACCTCATCAAAACCCCTAATTTAGGCGCTTCTCAAGAAATGACTTTGACCACCCGCCAAATCAACCAGGATGCGAAAGGCTTCTTAGCCTTCCGGACAACCCAAAAACAACAATAAAAACATTTCAAGAGAAAGATTAAAAAGGTTATGGAATTAGGGAATTGTAGTGGTTGAGCCCTCACCCACTACTGCACTCGCTGCTACGAATGGTCCCAGAGTGTAGCAGTCCTCGTAAAGAGACTGGACATCCTTAAGATAAAAAGACGCGAACACTGACTTGCTTCTCCAATAGGTTGCGTCCATTATACTCTGCAGAGATCTATTTTGTTTAAAAGCCACTGAAGTAGCGACAGCTCTAACTTCATGTGTCTTTACCTTCAGCACAGCATGGTCTTCTTCATTCAGATGGGAATGAGCTTCTCGTATCAACAGTCTGATATAATAGGAAACTGCATTCTTTGACATAGGTAAAGAAGGTTTCTTAATACAACACCATAAAGCTTCAGACAGGCCTCGTAAAGGTTTAGTTCGTTTTAAATAGAACTTAAGAGCTCTCACAGGGCATAAGACTCTTTCTAGTTCATTTCCAACCATATTCGATAAGCTTGGAATATCGAACGATTTCGGCCAAGGTCGAGAAGGCAGCTCGTTTTTGGCTAGAAAACCAAGTTGTAGAGAACATGTAGCCGTTTCAGATGAAAATCCGATGTTCTTGCTGAAGGCATGAATCTCACTGACTCTTTTAGCTGTGGCTAAGCATACCAGGAAAAGAGTCTTTAAGGTGAGATCTTTTAGGGAGGCTGATTGTAGCGGCTCGAACCTGTCTGACATGAGGAATCTTAGTACCACGTCTAAATTCCAACCAGGTGTAACCAAACGACGCTCCTTCGTGGTCTCAAAAGACTTAAGGAGGTCCTGTAGATCTTTATTGTTGGAAAGATCTAAGTCTCTGTGACGGAAGACTGATGCCAACATGCTTCTGTAACCCTTGATAGTGGGAGCTGAAAGAGATCGTTCTTTCCTCAGGTATAAAAGGAAGTCAGCTATTTGAGTTACAGAGGTACTGGTCGAGGATACAGATACTGACTTGCACCAGTTTCGGAAGACTTCCCACTTCGATTGGTAGACTCTAAGGGTGGATGTTCTCCTTGCTCTAGCAATCGCTCTGGCTGCCTCCTTCGAAAAGCCTCTAGCTCTCGAGAGTCTTTCGATAGTCTGAAGGCAGTCAGACGAAGAGCGTGGAGGCCTTGGTGTACCTTCTTTACGTGTGGCTGACGTAGAAGGTCCACCCTTAGAGGAAGAGTTCTGGGAACGTCCACTAGCTATCAAAGTACCTCGGTGAACCATTCTCTCGCGGGCCAGAGGGGAGCAACTAGCGTCAATCTTGTCCCTTCGTGAGAGGCGAACTTCTGCAGTACCTTGTTGACAATCTTGAACGGAGGGAATGCATATAGGTCTAGATGTGACCAATCTAGGAGAAAGGCATCTATATGAACTGCTGCTGGGTCCGGGATTGGTGAGCAATATATTGGGAGCCTCTTGGTCATCGAGGTTGCGAAGAGATCTATGGAAGGCTGGCCCCAGGTGGCCCAAAGTCTCTTGCATACATCCTTGTGGAGGGTCCATTCTGTTGGAATGATTTGTCCCTTCCGACTGAGACAATCTGCCATGACATTCAAGTTGCCTTGGATGAACCTCGTTACTAGCGAAATGTTTAGACCTTTTGACCAGGTGAGGAGGTCCCTTGCGATCTCGTACGACGTCAGTGAGTGGGTCCCTCCTTGCTTGGAGATGTACGCCAAAGCCGTGGTGTTGTCCGAGTTCACCTCCACCACTTTGCCTTGAAGGAGAGACTTGAAGCTTTTCAAGGCCAGATGTACTGCCAGTAGCTCCTTGCAGTTGATATGCATTGTCCTTTGACTCGAGTTCCATATTCCCGAGCATTCCCGACCGTCTAATGTCGCGCCCCAGCCTACGTCCGATGCGTCCGAGAAGAGAACGTGGTTGGGAGTCTGAACAGCCAGGGGCAGACCCTCTCTGAGGCTGATACTGTCCTTCCACCATGTCAGGCAAGACTTCATCTTCTCGGAAATGGGGATCGAGACCGCTTCTAGCGTCTTGTCCTTTTTCCAGTGAAATGCTAGGTGATATTGAAGAGGACGGAGGTGTAGTCTTCCTAATGACACAAACTGTTCCAGGGATGATAGCGTCCCTATCAGACTCATCCACTTCCTGACTGAACATCGTTCCTTCTTCAGCATGTTCTGGATGCATAACTGGGCTTGGCTTGTTCTGGGGGCCGACGGAAAAGCCCGAAAAGCTAGACTGTGAATCTCCATCCCTAAATATACAATAGTTTGGGATGGGACCACTTGTGACTTTTCCATATTGACAAGGAGACCCAATTCCTTGGTCAGATCTAGAGTCCACTTTAGATCCTTCAGACAGCGACGACTGGAAGAAGCTCTGAGAAGCCAGTCGTCCAAATAGAGGGAGGCTCGCATGTCCGCTAAATGCAGGAATTTGGCTACATTCCTCATCAGCCTCGTAAACACAAGAGGAGCTGTGCTTAGGCCAAAGCACAGGGCTTGAAACTGGTAGACAACCTTTTCGAAAACGAATCTCAGAAAAGGTTGGGAGTCCGGGTGGATGGGGACGTGGAAGTAGGCGTCCCTTAGGTCTAAAGAGACCATCCAGTCTTCCCTTCTGACCGCTGCTAGAACCGACTTTGTGGTCTCCATGGAGAACGTCTGTTCGCTGATTAAAGCCTCTCGAACCCATTTGTCGTACGACATTGCTTCTCCCCTGGACTTGGGAGCTTGCAAGAGGTCCCGGACTAGGAGGACGACAGGCACGAACAGACGAACCCTCAAGCGCAACACTATCCACAACACTATCACTCACTTTAACACTTCCCACTGCACTTTTACACTTCAGCTCCTTCACATCCGCCATGAGCTGATTACGGTCACTAGCCAGGGACTCAACTCTCTCACCCAGAGCTTGGATGGCACGCATCATATCAGCCATCGAAGGTTCCTGAGTGCCAGAAGGGGGATTAGGAGCAACCACCACAGGGGAAGGAATAGGTTGTGGGGCATGAGGAGAGGAAATGTCAATAGAACGAGAGGAACTTCTCCTAACTCTATCTCTCTCTAGCCTACGTGTATACTTTTGGAATTCGATAAAATCGAATTCCGAAAGCCCAACGCACTCCTCACATCGATCTTCCAATTGACAGGTTTTATCCCGACAATTGAAACAAACAGTGTGAGGGTCGATAGAGGCCTTCGGAAGACGCCTTGAACAGTCCCTAGCATTGCACTTCCTAAATTTTGGGACTTGTGAAGGGTCAGCCATTTTCAATTGGTCAAAGGGGAATTCAAAAACTATCAAAAAGTCATCAACAAAGAATCCGTTATCAAAAAGAGTTCAAGGAATTGCGAAGAGAAAGCCTGCACAGCGAAAGCTCAAAACTAGAATAGTGTACTTCACCAATTAGTTGTGAAAACAAATCCAGTTTAGCAACAGCGAATAAGCACGTCTTGTCGGTAGCACGACAGAGAGAAAATTGAGTTCTTTGTTTACATTGAGTACTGGGTATCTGGACGACAGATGGCGCTGTTGGGCACACCCGCAACCTGTGTAGCGATCGCTGGCGAATTTTACCTTAGAGTTTTCTGTCGAGCAACAGAGTTGCAGCTATTATAATCACCGGCTAAGTTAAATATTGAAAAATTAATAATAATAATGATAATAACAATAATAATAATAATGATGACGTTACAGTGTATATTATCAGGCATGTTTTGAAGTATACCGATATATCGTAGCGAACGGGCTAATACAATATACTGTATACAATTAAAAACATTACAAAATTACTGTATAAAAATAGATAAAAGTATACAGCAAATGAGTGAGCAGAAAACCTTACATAAAAAGGAAAATGCAAGGCTGCAATAAAAGCTGTTGCTTTGGGATGAAACGAAGCAAGAGTTGATAAAGCAGTAAGACAAGAGCATCTGCAAGCTAAGAGGGAATGGAGAAAGCTAACGCACAGATTAAAGAAAATGAAAGAGCAGACTTTTGAAAAAATTTGATATGAAAGAAGAACACATGCTGCCAAATCACAGAAGGGAAAAAAAAGGAGGGATAGATATAGACCTGACAGAAGCTCAGGAAGAAAGACTGAATAAAGCAGTGTATGACATTAGAAATCTGAAGTAACTGTTCTTACGACTAAATAAAAAAAGAAGGTATATCAATGAAAGAAACAATTCATGAAAGGTTATACGATTAAAAAGATATCAAGGGAGTCAAACTATCAAAAGTATTACAAATACATACATTAATAGCTCAAATACAGACTACATTCTCGTGCACACTATTTTCACAATGAGGCTATTTTTTTGCTACTATTCTTATCTTAATCATAGTCTGGAACAGCAAAGATGGAAATTTGACTATTGCCTCAAATAAAAACAATAATAATTCAACTTACAATGGATCATTAGGGGCTATATCTTTCGAGTCAGGATGGCAATTCAGGGAAAATGCTTCTTTCCAAAATGATTCGTCCATTACACTCACATTGCAATTTCTGCAAATAAAGAAATAATTCAGGAACTTTGTTATTTTCTATGTTCAACTCTCTACCACTTGATACATTATAATTTTTCTAGGTGATGAAGTACAGTCATTAATGACTTAAGGAAAATTTGAAATAAAATTCCTATCAACAAATTACATTACTGTAGTAACTCAGGGTACAAGTAACTGAATATGAGCAAAAAAATTTCAATTATGCTAAAAGAATTGCATCTGAATTTTGCACTGCATAGGCTTTTTCAAAGATAAGTACTGTATGAATGAGACTATCACATAATGGACAGAATTTCTTGGGTGTAATGAAATATCATGCCTTAAAGGTTTGATACGATTTAGGATATCTCAATTAATAATATACTGTATACAATATCAACATTTGCATCTGCATTCTTTTTAAACTATGCCCATTTCTAAAACAAAAAATGGAAATGGGTCCTGGTAACTTTTTTTAATCATCATTTTTCTATAAAAGGGAAAGATAAAAGGCATTAGGTATTTAGTACAATTGGAAAATTGCCTGTACTACAACAGTACAGACTCTCGTCTCACTCACGCCAGCCACGATACGACTCAAAGGTAAACTGAAGGTCAAATCTTCACTTATTTCTATTTCTCATTAATTTTTATTCATTTCTCATGTTAGTGGGTTAGAAATTAAAGAAACCTTTAAAAATTTGTGTACCATACGATTTTTTATGTACGTGTGGATTGCATCAAAGTGAATTTATTTCTTTGGGTAAATTTTCTTTAGGACAAGAGGATTTCAAGATGCATACTCAATCCCACAATGAATTTGACTGGTACACCAAGGTACAGTACTATTGTACTTTATTAGCTTTCATAATTTTTAGGTAATAGATCACATAGAGTTGCTGCTGATGCGTACCATAGTGAGTACAGTATAGGAAAGTGATATTTGATGTTCCTAAGGGTAGTGTTCTTTTCATTCTATATGCTCACGATATGTGATTTGGCCTAGAGAACAAGCTCATTGCATATGCATATGATGCTACTCTCTTAACATCAATTCCATCTTCTGAATGTAGACCTGGCATTGCTGAATCCCTTCATAGAAATCTAACTAAAATTAGTACATGGTGCAAATTGAGGGGCATGAAGTTGAATCCTAAGAAAAACTTAAAGTATGATTGTAAGTAGGTCGAGGACAGTTACTTCTCAACATTAGGATCTCAGCATTGATAATGTTTAATGCTGTATGACTCTTAAAATTTCAAGTTTTATTTTCCACTTTTGAGAGACATTAGGTCTGTGTCTTCTTTAATTGCACAAAATATTGGCTTATAGATAAGTCTTAGGATTTTCGGTGATCAATCTATTCTGAAGAAGTGTTTTAATTCTTTCATTTTATCTTGTTTCAAGTAGTGTTCTCCAGTCTGGTCTTCAGCTATTGATTCTCACATTATTTTTGTTGGACAGGAACTTACGGTCTATTAAAATTCTTGTTCCTGATCTAGATACTAATCTCAGGCACCATCATTCAATTAGTTCGTTATGCATGTTGCATAAAATTTTTCATAATATGAAAATACTTCACATTCAGATCTTCCGGGACAGTGCCACCCTGTTTGTAATGCTAGGTATGCAGTTAATTCTAATAGTCAGGCCATCTATATTATGAAGCTTAACACTACACAGTATTCTAGAAGTTTTATTCCAGCCGTGACCAAGTTGTGGAAAGATATTCCTAATTGGGTAGTTGAATCCATAGAATTTCAAAACCTCAAAGTTGCAGCAAATGTTTTAATGTTGAACAGGTTGGCACTAATCTTGTTTTATAGTTTATATATGAAAGATCCATTTTAATGATATTCTTAAAATATTTCATCCTAATTGTTTATTACTTTTCATATAGTTTATTTCCTCACTGGGCTATATTTTTCTGCTGGAGCCCTTGGGCTTACAAGCATCCTGCTTTTCCAGCTAGGGTTGTAGCTTAGATAGTTATAATAATAATAATAATAATAATAATAATAATAATAATAATAATAATAATAATAATAATAATATGGCAAGGGACTACAGTATTACATTCACCTTTGTTGATCTAAAAGAGCAATCATTTAGATAGGCCTTTCAAAGTTGCATCCAATTAATCTCATTAGTCAGGACACAAATCTTTCAGGGATAATATTGTGAAAAAAGTCCATACTGTACATCATCAACACTGGGTGAAAAAACATTAAAAAATTATCATGGCCATCCTCATCCGTGACTGAAGCCTCAGTGGGTTCTTGACATGAAGGACCTGGTTGGGGGATAACTTGCACCGCAGAAATGAACTTTCTTATCTTGTCACAGCTGGCAAAAGACAAAGAAGGAGAATGACCCCGCTTAGTTCATTTCTTTCAACAAGAACGATATCTCTCCCAATGGGAGGACAGCCACTCCCTCCAGTACAGTACTTACATGATGATTTCACAGAACATCTCTTACCACAGCAAGAGGGGTAAACAGGATGCAAATCAATATCTACCCGACTCATGAAGGTGCCACAGGGATGTCCATCACGGCCGGGCCATGCAACGCACATTATCAGGCTTACCAGGCATAATGCACCGACTCATAACTCGCAGGTAATGATTGTAACAATAGTGACAGTGAATAATAAAAAACATACAAGGCACAAGCACTAAGCACTATATGGATATGCGTGGTGAATGCTGATTTCTAATCATAGAGAGAGGATGAGGATATGTCCTCATTACTTCACGACCACGAGTGTAGTGAAAAACGTTATGTGAGGGCGCATTGCACCACCATGCACTGTGGTTGATTAGCAACCATAATGTGATGCAATCAAACCCCTTTTTCTTTGTCTGGTTGTGGAGAAAACGACTCTGAGAGTAACACACATAAATGACCTAAAAGTTTGCATCGGCATAGCAATAAACATTAGTTACAGTATATAGCCACAGGATAGCCTAATGACATATCGACACATCTTTCTTCTAGACTCCTTAATGCAGCCAGGCAGTTTATAACTAGTGGCCACAAACTAACACCAGAGACTCTTGCATATTTTGTGCAGTGGACATTTGAGTAGAAGAACCTGGTTTCCCAGCTGGGAGTGTTTACTACCCTCTTGAGCTTTCCTGGAACAAACCTGGGTACAACATCAACATACTTTGCTTCTGCAAAACAAAATATCTACTAAGAAACAATGGTGTGACGCCTCTTGTTCCACCCTGATTCTTCAAATAAGCCATTGTCATTGAATTGTAATTTCCAGTTATCAAAAATAATATTTTGCCTTTTAAATTCAAGAGAATGCTTCAAGACACAAGAAGAGGGCTGTACCTGTAAGAAGATGATTAGGCAGTTCTCTTTGCCTAACAGTCAGGTGGGTATGCACTCCAAACTTGGCTTGATGCCTATGTGAATATCAATATCTCAGAAGGGACAAGGACCAACAACAACAACAAAATCAATTAACTAAATTCATTTCTAGGTCCAAAAATTGTTCTAAGTAATTACATAGAACATTAACAACTTAAGAAACCAAAGCCACCTGACTGATTGATTTGGAGTTTTCTGGCATCCTGGCTTCGAAGATCATTGCCACCGATATAGTTTGTTATGAAGTAAAAAAATGGATATTAAATCTAAATCAATAAAAGCAAAGATGTTCTTATTAATGTTAAATAGATTCCAGAAAACCGCTTCTGAAATAAATCTGAAAATATAACTGGCATAGTACAATACATTCTACCCAAGAATCTTGCAGGGATGAGCATGCCATCCTTACCTAGAGCCGCAAAAAAATATCTATTTCTTAAGGTGCTAAAAGTGGGTCATTCAGTCAATAAATGCCTCACTGTCAGGGGTACGAAACAGTCGTTGCAATATGACTGGTGTTAGCCACCTGAGGTACTTTAACTGTTGTAGACCTGAGGATCCAGGTATTATATATGCAATAGTTCTTTTGTGTGTTCTGTATGCTACACTAAATTACTACAGTTTATTGGGATATTCTTAAATCCCAAATGAGGTCCATATATGAGTGATGTGACAGTTGTAAAACAAACTCAGAATCATGGCTCTCATGTCTTTTTTTTTTTTACAGACGCATTATCAAAAGTACAGTATATTTCACTGATAAACATTGAAATACTTTCACATGTGATAATACTTTTGAGAAAAAATACAATACTTAACCTTTCAATGATGAACTCATTCGCTACATCCTCTAAAGAACCATTCAAAAGCAAGGTCTGCATAAGTCCGAAATAGTATCGAACTGTGTGGAGTAATAGCCGCAATAACACACAACAAAGCTCTGACTTTCCTGCACTTTCTACCCCTTCACACAAACTGCCAATCAGTCTGGAAGAAAAGAATAAATTATATCACTTTAAGCAACAACCATAACATAATTGTACATAACCAATATATTGCTAATAAAAAAGAAATAAAAGACTAAAGGGATTTTGACGAAGGAAAAATCTATTTCTGGGGAGAGACCTGTGACGCCCGGCGAAAAAGTCCTTCTTTGTACTTTTTCTGATATAAATCTTCCAAATATACCAGAGAAAATTAAAAGCATGGAATGCAGAGGTTACAACCCTCGCGCGAGCACCTTGTTGGTGTCGTATATCTAACAAGGGCGTTTGTAAAACACTATTCACAGGCTGTCTTCCATTTAGATAATCCCTTCATCAAAGGGGGAGGGCCGTGACAGGTCCTAGAGAATACAGTTGGGTTACCCTACCGACACCTACCACTCGCGCTCACCAGGTCATCCTTCTGCAAGAACATATGGCTTGGCAAGGAAAGGGTGGGTCCGTACAAAAATAATCGGGAAGGGTTTCGCCGGGCGTCACAGGTCTCTCCCCAGAAATAGATTTTTCCTTCGTCAAAATCCCTTTTCTGGGTCGACCTGTGACGGCCGGCGAAAAAGTACCAGAGAATGCCTTCCAAGCCCAATAAATTAATAACATAATGAGGAGAATACAATCACCATGTACGACAATACTATGATATAATAAAGTAATCGTCCAATTACCAACCAGCCAAATGACATAGGGAACGTAAGGTTAAATAATAATGACGACAAGGAACCAACTGAGTGTCGAATCGCAAAAGGCATCAAACCTTACATGTCTAAGTATATCTAAACATTAAAGGAACGGTAACTACAATAACAGTTAAACCATAGGAATTAAACATGGCAAATATCATAGGGCTAACGAACTACCAAGGAGAGCGGCGACGTGGTGTGAGTGGCGGGTAGGAGGGAGAAGAGAAGAGATGGAAGAAAGGAAGAAGAGGAGATTAATGGGGAGAGATAAGGCTCCTCTCTGCCATCGTCGGGTATTTAAGGGCCTGTAAGATCTTTAGATATTGGCGTTTGACAACCATAGGGGATTTCCAACCCGTATATTTTTTAAAATCATCAAAGTCCCTGTTCTGGAAGTCATTGTTGGAGGCATCTACTGTCCGTATATCATGAGCCTGGGGAAATGATTCCGGATTAGTATGTTTAATGAAGTAGAGGATTTGTTGCCTGATACCGTGAATGGAAATAGTACCTCCTTGTTCCCTGATAACCAAGGGGCCAGACGAGCGGGTGGCAGTTCTAGCTAAAAAGGGGCTTGAGAGTGTGACTGTACACGGAGAAAAATCCTGGGGATGAAGAATAATCTTCCGAGAGGAGCACCTATTTTGCGGATCCTCATTTTTTAGCTAGGGAAGCTTTGTCTGGAAAAGGAGTACTTCGGCTGAAGGGAGGAAATCTATGTTTTCCGGGTTTCGTGAGAGAGCTGCTAGTTCTGATGTTCCATCACCTGAGGCCATAGCCGTTAGAAATAAAGTCTTCCTAAGAAGAGTGATATAAGAGCAGGATTCATTGTCCGTGTCCATCGCAAGTTTGAGAACACCGTTCAGAGACCAAGAGTCCTTTTGTGGCCGAACCGAAGGTCGAAGCCTAGCACATGTTTTTGGGGTTGATGAGAAATAGGAATCAGCTAGGTTAATGTTGAACCCAACAAGGTAGATCTTCTTCAAAGCTGACTTGATGGTGGTTAAAGTGCTAACTGTTAGGCCTTTGTCAAATAGGAACCTCAAGAAAGAGATGGCTAAATGCGGGGACATACGAGTATGGTCTGCACTCTTAGGGGACCTACTAGTTGTTAACGGCCGAATCATATTGGCGAATTGTCGAGTCCCTTTTGTCCCATTCGATGAAGAGATCGTTTCCGGTTCAATGTTCGCATCTCTACGAGCTGCCAACTTCCTGTAGTCCACAAAGTTAGAGTTTTGGCTATCCTTGAGTAATCTGACACAGTGAGTTTGGATACTCGGGTCAGTTTGAGGAACGGGATCCGGATGGGACTGAGTTTCAACTCGAGGAGGAGAGGAAACCAACTGTTCTTGGCCAGTGAGGTGGTACTAAAGCCACTGCGCCCTGGAAGGAGCGTAGTTTGTGTAAAAGTTTTTAGAAGATTCCCTGGGGGAGATAGGGAAATCTTCTTCTAATGGTTCCAATCCCGGGGTAATGCGTCCATGGCATAAGCCCGAGGGTCCAGGGTTGGGGTCACATAACAAGGAAGTTAGTGATTCATCTGAGTTGCGAATAGATCTACCTGGAGGCCTGGAACGAGCCTGAGTATCCACCGGAATTAAATTATGTCTAGAGACCATTCTGACTCCAGTGGATCCGTCCTGGATAGTGAGTCCGCTCTCACATTCTGGCCTCCCGCTAGGTGAGGTGCTGACAGGAACCAGTTCTCTTCTGTTGCCCAGGCGAAGATAGTGACCAGGATCTGATTCAGGTTGGGTGACTTGGATCCTCCCCTGTTGACGTAGTGTACTGCGTCTGTGCTGTCTGACACTACTCTGATGTGGGTCGACCTCGGAGGAGAGTCTCTCTTCAGGGTCAAGAACACTGCCATGGCTTTGAGAACAATGATATGGGACTGTTTCATGGAGAGTGACCAAGAACCTGAAACATCTGATGTTCGGAGTAATCCCCCCCATCCACTTAGAGACGCGGCTGTATGGAATGTCACTTGTGGAGGTGGGAATTGTAGAGGAACCGATTTGGAGAGGTCCTTCGGTTCGGACCATGGGCGTAGTCTCATTTTCAAGACAGAGGGGATCTTCGAGACCATGTCTCTTATAGGTACTGTAGCTCTTTTTCTCCCAACTCGATTGATGTCTTTGAGTTTGGCTTTTATTAGGAGATCTGTTACTGAAGTGAATTGGAAAAGTCCGAGGATACTTTCTAAGGCTCTTCGGACACCTGTTTGTGTTTGAGAAAATTTTTTGATCTTGGAAACTATTCCTCTTACCTTTTGGAAGGGAGAGACAACGTGTGCTTCGAAAGGTCCCACTGAATGGCTAACCATTCTAAGCGGACTGATGGTTGCAGGCGAGATTTTTTGGAGATTGACCCGAAATCACAGGTTGTCGAGAAATTGAAATAATTCCTTCGTAGCTCTGTTGCCTTCTATGACCGGCCGGGCCCAAATGAGCCAACCGGCCAGATAAGCAATGATCTGTATCTCTTGGTTCCTGAGTTGTTCTAACACTCTCTCTCCCAGTTTCGTGAATATCCTGGGATCAATGTTGAGGCCAAAGGGCATGTCTTGAACACAAAGGCTTTCCTGCTTAGGCGGAAACCCAGATAAGAAGAGAAGTTTCGAGCTATAGGCGCAAGATAATAGTCGTCGGTAAGATCGACAGAGGTGGTGACGGTCCTACGGGGAAGTAAGGTCCGTACCTGAGAGATAGTCAACATCCGGAACTTGTCGCAGAGAATGTAAGAGTTTAGCTTGACAAGTCCAGGTCCACTCTCAATGCCGACAAGCCTTTCTTCGGAATTGTGAACAGGTGGCTTTGGAACTTCAGTGATCGATCTCGTTTGATTGCTTCTTCTTGAGTAACCCTGTGGTGTACTCTTTCAGGATGGGAGTGGATTTCTGGGAGAAGGTCACTGGTGGAGGAGGAGGACCTTGTGGCCATTTTCACCTCAAACCTTTAGAGATTATGCTATGAGCCCACAGACCGAAGGTCCAATGGTCTCGAAAGTGGTAAAGTCTACCCCCTACCGGGACCACCGCGTTGTGAGGGGGTGAATCTAGGTACTTTCCTTCTCTGAGCCCCCTTTTTCCTAGGTCCGTCTCGATGGCGAGACTGTCTTCTACTCCTGTAGCTTCCTCTCTGGTGTCCACGAGAGGAGCCTGAGGGTTCGGATCTAGGGCTGTATGCAGGTAAAACATCCCAACGGGGTTGGGCTGTGTACCTGGGGAATCAGTGAGGTAGACCACCTGATGAGGGGGATTTGGATGCATAGACGTCAAATCAGAGGAAGGCTGTGATGACGAGTGGGTAACCGACTATCGATTCCTGTCTGATAGAGGCCTCAGACAGAACGTATTTCCCACAACTAACCCGATCAGACCATCAAACGTGTAGGTCGAATTGGAAGGGCAGATCTTGGAATTATCGTACCCCCCAGACTGACAACATCCTGGTCCAGACAGATCGGGCCTGCCCTTTAGGAAATAATACTGTTACCTTCGGTACCTTGTCTAACCTAACCAAGGCAATCTCTTTCAATCGAACGAATCCGTTGAACGGGAATTCTAGTACCTGGGAGTAAAATCTAGGTCCCCCAGAGGGAGGACGTCTATGCCATCCAGATTTATGGTACCATCTATATATGGAACATGTAAGGCAAATCTCCATGCGTTGTTTTTATCGAAGGAGGTTACTTCGATATGCCTGGGGCTGTAGGGGGAAACTTCCGAGTTCCTGAACGGATCCGACTCACTACCATACTTTTGAGCTCCGTCATAGCCCCTTGGTTTTCCCTAGAATGTGTTGCTTTTAGCAGTCACGGTTTATGCAGGGTAACATGAACATCAGGATCCATTAAGGGTCCTAGGTCGGTGACGTAGGTAATTGCAAAGCTGAAGGCTCAAAACTCATCCCCACCTACCTGCCCGTCCATGGGGTCGTCGTCCAACCTTAGAGAGGACACTCTGAGATAGGGACCTCTAGATGGAGCATTTCTTCCCAACCTTGATACCCAAGGGCGGAGAGCCTCTCTTGCAGGCCAGAGAGATTCATTATCATCCTGACGGGAACCATGTAGGCGAACCTTCTGTAACAGAAAGGGGACATAAGTCTGGATGTTCCTTGAACTTTGGTTAGTGATCCTATTCACAGGCTGGGATCAGCTGTATAACTCATAAAAATCAATTTTAAAGAAAAATCATTTAATGTACTATCTTTTGGGGTATAGTTCAACACTTGTATTCATGAAATGTGACTCTGTTGGCGCATCCGCCACAGGTTGGCCACCCCTGACTCAGACGTTCAGAACCGGGTCTAACATTATTTACTGGCTATTAGTATTCTATTGATTCATCTGTTCACTGACCAGAGTTTCAAGGAACAGTAGATAGCCTCTCATGGCATGGTTAGTCTCGACCCGGCCCTTCATTAGAAGGGGCCAACGTTCGGTTCCCAGTACTGAGTGGAAACTTATTTCTATTTGAACACTATGTTGTATGGATATTTATTCATATTTAGGCATAGTTAGAATTGAATATGCATAAATATAGGCATAATCAATTTATTTCTATTTGAACACGATGTTGTATGAATATTTATTTATATTTAGGAATAGTTAGAATTGAATATGCACAAATATAGGCACAATCAATTTATTTCTATTTGAACACTATGTTGTATGGATATTTATTCATATTTAGGCATAGTTAGAATTGAAAATGCATAAATATAGGCATAATCAATTTATTTCTATTTGAACACGATGTTGTATGGATATTTATCCATATTTATACATAGTTAGAATTAAATATATGCATAAATATAGGCATAGTTATGTTCATATATTTTTATTAGGACTTTCAAGAATAACTAATGAATATTACCAACGCAAATTCAAAGTGTCATTAAAGTAAGTACAGTTTACTTTGTATTCATGTTAAATCCTTTCCTTTACAGCAAAACAAGAGATTGGCCACCCGTGGTCTGAGTGATCTCTGTCTACCGGAGCTCCGGTAACAATCCCCAGTACAAAGGTCCGTCATAGTGACAACGTGAACACCAGAGGAAAACTAATATTAACCTCAATGCTGATCGCCTGTACGATATCCGGTTAAGCCGGAGATTCGATGAAAAGGATCGTAATAACGATATTGTGATTATTCATGAAAAAGGGTTCATACCCTGATTCTGATCGTCTGATTGATCTCTGTTTGTAACGGAGAACTAGTGACAAAGGTCCGTCATCGTGAAAACTTGATCCTCAGAGGTACGATAATATTCTCTAATACTGAATGTTTGTGTTATCTCCAGTGAAGCCGGAGATTCGATGAAAAAGGGACCGTAATAATGAAACTGTGAAGTCTTCATCGGTATCACATTGTTAACTCCGGTTCTGGCCGTCTGCTTGATCTCTGTTTGTACCGGAGATCCGGTAGCAAAGGCCCGTCACCGTGATATCGTGACTGTTCCCGGTACGATAACATTAACCTCAATGAATGATTGTGTTATCTCCCGTGAAGCCGGCCGTAACGGTGTAATTATGATCAAACATGACAAAGGTTCGTGTGTAAAAGGCTTCAGCCGGAGTCCGAGTGCCGGATTTCACCGTTGCATTCCAAAATCTGCTCCTGAACGTTAACTAGTTCTCACCCAATGAGTATCCATATAGCGGAGCATAACTCAAGGCGGAGCTAAGCATAACTCAAGGCGGAGCTAAGGGTGTCGGTATAAAACGACCCCAATTAATGACTCTTACACTAACGTACCTTTTAATAGTGTTAGCTATATTAACAGTAACCACATCAATAAAAACGTTTATAATATTAAACGTACTATCATCAACTCTGATACTAAGAGGAGGCCTGAATAACTCGTGATCGTATAAAAACGGAGAACGGGAAATTCACCTCTCTTACTCGAGCTAACAAAGAAAACGAGAGAAGGGATAACTCATATCTGTAGAACAGGGAACGGGCAGTCTCTGTTTTCGCTCTCAAGGTTACATAATAAAAAAACTAACATCACACAATAAAACAAGAACATTAATAAAATTGATTGCTTTTCTTAGTAATTGTAATAACCAAGAACGAAGAATAACGACAACGTAACAAATAAACAAGGATATAGTCTAAATCGAAGCCTCTGAGGCGAGTACAAACTAACAGACTAAATCGCTAAACTTTAATTCGCTATTCTTCGTAGGTCCAAATTGGACTTGCAAGCAAATAAATACCATAGTAAAAATTAATGATAACACAAAAAGGCCATAAAACGTAAGTGATATAACCTAGATGACAGAGTACCAGATGGGCAAAAATAACTAGAATATTTACCGAAGCGAACATAACCCAAAATGGCTGCCGATACCTCGGCAGGACAATCGCTTCCAAAACTAAAAACCACCAGATTGGAAACAGAACAAATGCCCGGTACTGTCAAAAGCTGCCAAAACAAACTATGGTACTTAACATTGGTAAGGGTGAAGTAGCAACGCCAGTCATGTTGAAATAACGAGAAACTCTTTGAAAAAACACTGTGCCCAAAAAACTTACCTTGTATGCAAGTTCCAAATCAGAAGGATGACCTGGTGAGCGCGAGTGGTAGGTGTCGGTAGGGTAACCCAACTGTATTCTCTAGGGCCTGTCACGGCCCTCCCCCTTTGATGAAGGGATTATCTAAATGGAAGACAGCCTGTGAATAGTGTTTTACAAACGCCCTTGTTAGATATACGACACCAACAAGGTGCTCGCGCGAGGGTTGTAACCTCTGCATTCCATGCTTTTAATTTTCTCTGGTATATTTGGAAGATTTATATCAGAAAAAGTACAAAGAAGGACTTTTTCGCCGGCCGTCACAGGTCGACCCAGAAATAGTACAGTCCAACATTAGAAATAGAAATAGTTCCAATATCTACCATTCTACTAACAAATCTAACACTTACTTAGCATACACTTCATTTACTATGTCATGGGACAAAATTTTTCTCCTAGTTACAAGCCTTCTTTATTTATATGACATAAACTGAATTTCTCAATGTGTTCCAATCCTTCATCTCTGAGAAAATTAATTTTATTTCTTCTTTGTAAAATTAGTTTCGAATGAACAGAAAAAACAATGTATTTTTTTCAATGCTGTACTTGAAAGCAATGATAGGTAAAAAGCTGATTTCATCACTGTAAGCCAGCCGCCATAATATGAATTACTATGAAACATTAAAATGTATCTGATATAAACAATACAGATAAACCATCTCGAATCCGGTATCTCCTTTAATCCGACAATGTTCATTTGAACCAACTGAAATTTGCTAATTACAATAAAATTTTCTACATTTGCTAGAGAGTTATGGGGTCCTTTGACTGGCCAGACAGTACTACATTGGATCCTCCTCTCTGGTTAAGGTTTCAATTTCCCTTTGCCTACACACACACACAGCATAGTCTGCGCTATTCATTATATATTCTCCTCTGTCCCCACACACCTGACAACACTGAGATTACCAAACAATTCTTCTTCACCCAAGGGGTAACTTCTGCACTGTAACTGTTCAGTGTCCACTTTCCTCTTGGTAAGGGTAAAAGAGACTCTTTAGCTATGGCAAGCAGCCCTTCTAGGAGGACACTCCAAAATCAAACCATAGTTCTCTAGTATTTGGTAGTACCATGACCTCTGTACCATGGTTTTCCACTGTCTTGGAGTAGAGTTTTCTTGCTTGAGGGTACACTTAGGCACACTATTCTATCTTTTTTCTCTTCCATTTGTTTTGTTAGTTTTTATAGTTTATATAGGAGATATTTATCTAAATGTTACTGTTATTAGAATATTTTATTTTCTTTTGTTTCCTTTCCTCACTGGGCTATCTTTCCCTCTTGGAGCCCCTGGGCTTATAGCATCCTGCTTTTCCAACTACGGTTGTAGCTTACCAATTAATAATAATAATAATAATAATAATAATAATAATAATAATAATAATAATAATAATAATCTGAAGGCTTAACACTGCTGGACTGTTTACATTACATGTGTTTTTGGTTATTGCTATACTTCCTTTTAAGAAAAGTTCACGACCCAGCCATAATATATTTCTCATCAACTGAAAAAACTAAACTAATTTAATATTTACTTGCTTTGAGTTCATTCACAACTCTGCTCAAAGAAGGTCTATGCATATGGACGGTCTTGATAATAAAGAGACTAATGCAATACTTGATCGCATAATATCAGGAGGAAAATACCAAATGGTTACGACACAAAATAGACTTAACGAGAAGAGTTAAGGGAGTACTGTACTGTACTCAGGGTCTGATCCAAAAATATTCATTATATAAGTGTTAGAAATTTCTTCTTTAAAATATTAAGATACTCTTATAATACCATTCCCAGCTTTACGCAAGCAAAAGAATGTGATATGTCCATCCATAATTCCTTCACTCTCAAATGAAGTCACAAACTCATTGCGGCGTTATCATTTATCAAAGACTAGCCCAATTTTGTACATAGACACTCAATTATCATACAAACAATGTGACAATTAAATTTTCTTCAAATCAAAACTAGATAAAGGTATATACAAGGCATGCGTGACATCACACCAATAAAATTTTTTCTTCACAAAATTACTTCCAGCACCATCATTTTTCATGTTCTCAAAGAGCAAAATCACCCGACAAAAGCACATCTAGTATAAACTCACGAGTCGTTTCAAGAAGCTCGTATTATTCTAGAATTTTGGCAAATATTTCAATTCAGAAAAGTAGTGTTGTAGTGCTACAGTATATAGTTTTCAGTACCATATCAGAAAGAGGCTTTGAATTTTTAGTACAATAAACATAGTGTATTTACTCCATAATAGGCATTATTCTCAGATACAACATTCTGTAACGTACTATATATTGATTCTAAAGACCACAAATATTCTTTCAATTCTAATGTTTACTGCAGAATATTTTTACCAACTCCTCTTGGTAGCATGTTCAAATCCACTGTCTTTAACATCCTTTTTATCTCCGTAATTTGTGTTTTGGTTTGCACTTTTAATGGAAATTTTGTGCATCACTGCTGGGGTGCTATCACAGTGCTGAATCCCTGTCTGTTTGTTGTGGATTTTTATTTGATTGCAGGTGTTAGTCCCATGTTTTTTTTTTTTTTTTTTTTTTAAGCATTGGGAAGAGAGACACCAGAAATCCCCAGACAATCACAAAATATCACTAGGAAAAGGAGGGATTCTTTTTCCTCGAGGGAGATCACACTCCGGAATAAAAAACTTGGCGTAAGATGACCAAAGGGTTGGTATATATTCCACCATCCTTCCCCTCATGATAATACATATGTGCAAGAATTTACTTGACAAATACATAATAGTTTTTGCAATTCTTCCTTGTTTTATCTGTCTTACGATGAAAGTTTACATAAAAATGACAGGGCTTTCATCATTTCCTAATAATAATAATGATGATAAAAAGGATTCAAAATATATCTCTAACCTAGAAAAAATACGTCGCAGACCAGACAGCCCATGCCTGATCTAAAGAGTGGAGCTTAGAAATGAAGTTTACCATTATCAAGTCAGATCTAGCGAGTAATGTTTCAAGCGCTTCGTACCTAAGACAGGGTCAGCAAAAATGGAGAAAATCGTTACATTCCTATAGACAATATGCTTACTGTTCCCTATGAAATCTGGGCTATCTACACCACTACTTGAGAAACCACCAAAAAACCTAGCATCAAGGCGTCCATGGGCTTGTGGGTACTCTCCTGTAGAATAAGGGCCATGAAGATGGTCTACAGCATACATACCCCAGCCTTCACCCCCACAGCCTAACTGCAAGATTCCTCTTGAAAACAAAGGTGAGGCCTATCCCAAGAAGTCAGAAAGAGAAGATTGTCTCCACCTTGAGAGGGTGATTTTTGCCAGTCTTTTTTTCTTTGCTAAAAGTCTTCCTTTTGCCTATCAGAAGGCCGTGATATGTGTAGAATTCATCTCCAGCCTCTATAATGCCCCCCCTGGTCATCAACGCCCCCCTTATGTTAATAGTAAAAATACGAAATATCATTACTAATTGTCTAATTTTTATAGTTTACCCCTTAAAAACTGTTCAAAGTCGTTTTCTCATATCAGTGACATCAAGGAAAATGGGCTCAGGGGTGACTATGATTTTATATCCAATATTTTTGTCATCAGACAAAAATCGTAATTTCTCGTTTTTTCTTTTTCGGGAGAGGGGTGTATTTCTTTGCTTGTCCTGCTCTTATGCCTTAAGTAATATAATATCTAGATGTTTTAGGCCATCAAGTGACATAATACCTACAAAAACACAGAAGGTTTTTTCCCTAAATCGAGATTTTAATTTTTGGTGAATATTTATTTCTAGGTATCCCTCCATCACCAGCCGGGCTTTCACTAAAGTTATTGCTCGTTTTTTTCTTGCTGTGTGCTTATTTACTGTTCGATTTTGATAAAACTTTGTGTGCTTGTTCCAGGTGGATAAACAAACATAATGACAGAGCGAATTTCAATTCAAGACATTAGTTTCTCACTGGTCACCAAATAACTTTTAAGTCGCTAGCTCCGATTTTCACATTTTTATTCATAAAATCCTTTATTTTCCCTGTAGGATGATAAAACTTACAGAGGATATGCCTTATTATAGTGCTAATAATGCCTGAAAATTTCATTAACGTGTCTTGATTAGTGTATTTTTGGGAAATATTTTTTACGATTGGCACCCATTCAAGGTGGCCCAACGTGGAGCCTACCCTTGTGCCAATGAAGATCCAAGTTCTCTTGCTCCTGATGCATACTCCCCAGAGACAGACCCAAGGGCATGTACGAAGCAGCTTCATTAGTCTAGGATGTCGATGGGAAAAGAAATGTACTACAGAGCTTCTTCAGCGTCATCTTGGACTTTGGCAAGGGTAACACCAGTCCTTAGTCTTCCTTTTCCTCTTCTAAGCAAAGGCTTGCCACTGAACGGGAGGCTACAATATACACCGAATACATGAGGACGATTGCAGACAATCCTGCTCTTTACGAAAAAAGCCGTGTGTGAATCTGTTGCCAATTTTTCAATAAAACTATTAGTGTCCAACTTTTCCCCATTTTTAAATATCCTGCTTTCCTTGCATAATAATGAAGGCGAAGCCAACAATCAACCACTCAAAGTACAAAAGAAAAAAATATTAGACAGCCTTTAACCTTGACACAACGGTGCATCTGTACTTGTTCTAGCATAAGAAAAAAGTGGAGTTTCTTTGACAGGAGACTGGACAGAGCTACTCAGCCACTCTCCCCACCTTTCGTTAACTACCAAATTACCTATTTTAACAGGTGTTCCTGCTCCACTGAAGACATTCCCTATTTTGAAGAATAAAAGGGTTGTATAATAATAGGAATAAATGGATAACATGAAATAGAGATGGACATCAGTAAACACAACGGTAGATGATTATTACATCTGACTCTTACCCACAAATTAACAGAAGCCACTCTAATCCCTTTTTAGAGCAAGGAATTATTATTTCCTTTAATAAAGTACTTTTAAAGCATTGTATCATCTAAATATTAGAAATAAAACTAAACATACATCAAAACTAAATTTCCCATATCCTCACAGAGCAATAGTGAATGATTCTAGAGTACTGTAATAGGAAGAATTTCAAACAAACCTTAACACTAATTTCCTTGGACATTCTTCTGGGAATACTATAAATGCTGTGTGATGAACGGAATAGAGAGATGACAAAATACAAAGCCATGGTTTTACCTCATTCATCAACCATATCAATGTACAAGTAGTTTCTGAAAAGACAAGACAAGAAAATATGACAAAAACCTTTTATAAATTAATATAAACATAAATTAATATTAAAGTGCCCTTAATATCATAATTAGTACATATTACAACAAATCACAATGCCAAATTTAAATAGGTTTCTCCTCAATTAACCCTTTTACCCCCAAAGGACGTACTGGTACGTTTCACAAAAGCCATCCCTTTACCCCCATGGACGTACTGGTATGTCCTTGCAAAAAATGCTATAAAAATTTTTCTTTTCATATTTTTGATAATTTATTTTTAGAAAATTCAGGCATTTTCTAAGAGAATGAGACCAACCTGACCTCTCTATGACAAAAATTAAGGCTGTTAGAGCAATTTAAACAAAATGATATTTTGATTATAAAATAAATTTTTTAATATACTTACCCGGTGAATATATAGCTGCAACTCTGTTGCTCGACAGACAACTCTACGGAAAAACTCGCCAGCGATCGCTACACAGGTTGCGGGTGTGCCCACCAGCGCCATCTGTCGACCAGATACCCAACTCTTATGTAAACAAAGACTCAATTTTCTCCTCGTCCCACTGCGTCTCTATTGGGGAGGAAGGGAGGGTCATTTAATTTATATTCACCGGGTAAGTATATTCAAAAATCTATTTTATAATCAAAATATCATTTTTAAATATTTAACTTAGCCGGTGAATATATAGCTGATTCACACCCAGGATGGTGGGTAGAGACCAGTAATATATGTTTACATTTTATGAGCTAAGAGTTTTTTATTTCATTTTAGAAGTTATCAAAATAACAAAAACAAAATAAATAGGTACCTGGTAAGGAAGTCGACTTGAACAATTACTCTGCCTTTTAAGTACGTCTTCCTTACGGAGCCTCGCGATCCTCTTAGGATGCTGATCGACCCCTAGGAGCTGAAGTATCAAGGGTTGCAACCCATACAACAGGACCTCATCAAACCCCTAATCTAGGCGCTCTCAAGAAATGACTTTGACCACCCGCCAAATCAACCAGGATGCGAAAGGCTTCTTAGCCTTCCGGACAACCCATAAAAAAAACAACATTTCAAGAGACAGATTAAAAGGATAAGGAATTAGGGAATTGTAGTGGTTGAGCCCTCACCCACTACTGCACTCTGAGCTACGAATGGTCCCAGCGTGTAGCAGTTCTTGTAAAGAGACTGGACATCTTTCAAGTAAAATGACGCGAACACTGACTTGCTTCTCCAATAGGTTGCGTCCATTATACTTTGCAGAGATATATTTTGCTTAAAGGCCACGGAAGTTGTTACAGCTCTAACTTCGTGCGTCTTCACCTTAAGCAAAGTTCGGTCTTCCTCACTCAGATGTGAATGAGCTTCTCGTATTAACAATCTGATAAAGTCTGACCAAGCATTCTTTGACATAGGCAAGGATGGTTTCTTAACTGAACACCATAAAGCTTCAGATTGGCCTCGTAAAGGTTTAGTACGATCTAAATAGAACTTAAGAGCTCTAACAGGGCATAAGACTCTTTCTAGTTCATTGCCTACGATCTCCGATAAACTGGGAATATCGAAAGATTTAGGCCAAGGCCGAGAAGGCAGCTCATTTTTGGCTAGAAAACCAATTGCAGCGAACAAGTGGCTTTTTCCAACGAAAATCCGATGTTCTTGCTGAAGGCATGAATCTCACTGACTCTTTTAGCCGAGGCTAAGCATACCAGGAAAAGAGTCTTATGAGTGAGATCTTTCAGGGAGGCTGATTGTAACGGCTCCAACCTGTCTGACATGAAGAATCTTAGTACCACGTCTAAATTCCATCCAGGGGTAGCCAAACGACGCTCCTTGGTGGTCTCAAAAGACTTAAGGAGGTCTTGCAGATCTTTATGTTTGGAAAGATCTAAGCCTCTATGCCGGAAGACCGATGCCAACATGCTTCTGTAGCCCTTGATAGTGGGAGCTGAAAGGGATCGTCCTTTTCTCAGGTATAAGAGAAAATCAGCTATTTGAGCTACAGAGGTACTGGTCGAGGATACAGAAACTGACTTGCACCAGTCTCGGAAGACTTCCCACTTCGATTGGTAGACTCTAATGGAAGACGCTCTCCTTGCTCTAGCAATCGCACTGGCTGCTTCCTTCGAAAAGCCTCTAGCTCTCGAGAGTCTTTCGATAGTCTGAAGGCAGTCAGACGAAGAGCGTGGAGGCTTTGGAGTACCTTCTTTACGTGTGGCTGACGTAGAAGGTCTACCCTTAGAGGAAGACTACTGGGAACGTCTACTAACCATCGAAGTATCTCGGTGAACCATTCTCTCGCGGGCCAGAGGGAAGCAACTAACGTCAACCTTGTCCCTTCGTGAGAGGCGAACTTCTGCAGTACCTTGTTGACAATCTTGAACGGTGGGAATGCGTAGAGATCCAGATGTGACCAATCTAGGAGGAAAGCATCTATATGTATTGCTGCTGGGTCCGGGACTGGAGAGCAATAGATTGGAAGCCTCTTGGTCAGCGAGGTTGCAAAGAGATCTATGGATGGTTTACCCCAAGTGGCCCAAAGTCTCTTGCACACATCCTTGTGGAGGGTCCATTCGGTTGGAATTACTTGCCCTTTCCGACTGAGACAATCTGCTATGACGTTCAAGTCGCCTTGGATGAACCTCGTTACTAGGGAGATGTCTTGACCTTTTGACCAGATGAGCAGGTCCCTTGCGATCTCGTACAACGTCAGTGAGTGGGTACCTCCTTGTTTGGAGATGTACGCCAAGGCCGTGGTGTTGTCCGAGTTAACTTCCACCACTTTGCCTCGAAGGAGAGACTTGAAGCTTTTCAAGGCCAGATGTACTGCCAACAGCTCCTTGCAGTTGATATGCATGCTCCTCTGACTCGAGTTCCACAGTCCTGAGCATTCCCGACCGTCTAGTGTCGCGCCCCAGCCCACGTCCGATGCGTCCGAGAAGAGAACGTGGTTAGGAGTCTGAACAGCCAGGGGAAGACCCTCTCTTAGGTTGATATTGTCCTTCCACCAAGTCAGACAAGACTTTATCTTTTCAGAAACCGGGATCGAGACCGCTTCTAGCGTCTTGTCCTCTTTCCAGTGAAAAGCTAGATGGTATTGAAGAGGACGGAGGTGTAGTCTTCCTAGTGACACAAATTGTTCCACGGATGACAGCGTCCCTACCAGACTCATCCACAGCCTGACTGAGCAGCGTTCCTTCTTCAGCATCTTCTGGATGGATAGCAGGGCTTGATCTATTCTGGGGGCTGATCGTCTTGTTGTTCAGCAACGTCCTCATCAGAGGGTTCCTCATCCGAAAACTGATGAGGAAACGGCAACGGAGTGGGCAACGTCTGGCTCGCTGAGTCCGGTCGCACTGGTGCATGCGTGACGGAGCCGGACGCAACATCATGGAACTGCTGCACAGTCTGTGAACTGTCAACCACCATGGGTGCGCGAGGAAGCACAGCGTCAACCCGAGACTGTCTAGACCGTCTGGGTTGTGCTGTCAACACCCTACCGGGTTGCTGAGGTTGACGCACTGCGTCAAAACAAGTCACCTCTGCTGGTTGTTGAACGTCCTGAACGTCAACAACCACCTCCGAGCGTCGCTTAACGTCAACGTGCGGCTGGCAACCCACACTGGGTCGCATCGGTGGAGGAACCACCTCAACTGGCAGACGCGAGTAGGTTACCTCAGCGTCAACAGGGCGCACAACCGACCGGTTGGAAGGTTGTTGGCCAGAAGGTTCGGTAGCAACCTTCTCCGCATTAAAGTCCTCTATCAAGGACGCAAGCTTGGACTGCATGTCTTGCAGCAAAGCCCATTCAGGGTCTACGGGAGCAGGTGCGGCAACAGACGGGGTTAGCGACTGAGGCGGTACCGCTTTCCATCCCTGAAAGCCTTGTTTATTCATGACATAATTGTACAGCAAAACTTCAAAGGCTCGAAAACAGCTGTGAAGTTGACCTGTAAAAAAAACTTGGAGCGTCTCCTGGCCAGGCGCCAGGGAGAGTGTACGAGATTTGAGAAGTCTATCTGGGCAGAGGCATGAACTCCCAAGCCGAGAACTTCTCTCGTGTCATATCAGACTCTCGCTCTATAAGCCAGTTTAAAAGAAGGGAAAGCAAAGGCTGTATCCCCCAAACTCCTCCTGGTGAAAAACCAGTCGCCTAGCAAACGTAAAGCTCTCTAGGAGAGCGAGAGAGCACTAGCTTAAAAACAACGGCTTCGAAGTAGCTAGGCCTAGTGTAAGCTCTGACGTTTAGGCGAACGAGGAGCAGCAGTTACAAAAAGATCCGGACAAAGATCCTTAAAAAAAATCATCATGATTTAATTAAAGTCCATAGGGGGCTAAGCAGCTTTAGGCTCCTCTCCATCTGACAGAGTCCTCAAGGGAATATCAGTAGGAGGGGGAACAGCAACTTCCTCATCTACAGGAACCTTGTCCGATAAAAGCTGAGTCTCAAGCAAGGGAGAGACCTACCGTGGTGGCAATGCTTTACAAGCAGAGTCCACACTCACTGGTGTATTAGTAGCGGACCAGAACGCAACGTCATGTAACTGCTTGACAGTCTGTGAACTGTCAACAACTGAACTGTCAACCACAACAGGTGCGTGAGGACGCACAGCGTCCACTCGAGACTGCTTTGACTGCCTAGACTGAGCAGTCAAAACAACTCTAGAATGCGGAGGTTGACGCACAGCGTCAAAACAAGTCAACTCCGATTGTTAGTGAACGTCTTGAACGTCAACAGGAGCATCAGCAAGTGGCATAACGTCCAAATGCGGCTGAAAAACCACACGAGACCGCATAGAGTGTGGTTCTAAACAACCTGACTGACGTGACTTAGCTACGCCAACGTCAACAGTAAGCACAAAGGAACGTTAGGTTGGCTGAAAGCCAGGATATCGATGAGATAAACGGCTAGACTCAACGGACTAATCGGCAGAAGAGTCTTCCATAAGGGAGGCAAGCATATTCTGCATGTCTTGCCATACAACCCATTAAGGATCAACGGAAATGGTTGTGGTAAGAGACGAGGATAACGTCTGTGACCGCAACACTTTGCCAACAAAAAAGACTCTCGGAGTCTGTGTTACGCTTTTGTTAGGCGGCGAGCAGTTATCCGATGACTGCATAGGGTCAGAGCTGTCCTAATGGCTGTAACCAGGACGCTGGACCTGTCCTGAAAGGACTGACTTTCGCTTAAGGGCTTCGAAACCTTGTGACAGGTTTCTTATGCGAAAAGCCTTCGAATGACGAGGAGAAAAAACGTCTCTCTCGTCTTATGGTAGGGGAGATCTTGGTAAGATACACCCGATACCATAGAGGGAAACGTCTGTTCGTTGATCAAGGCCTTTCGAACCCATAAGTCGTTCGACATTACTTCTCCCCTGGGCTTGGGAGCATGCAAGAGGTCCCGGACTAGGTGAACGACAGGCACGAACAGACGAACCCTCGGACGCAACACTGTAACACTTTGCGCATATCACTTTATCACTTCGATTTTCTGTTTTGCACTTATTTCACTGAAATCGAAACTTTTACTGATTTCTACCTGAAACACGCAATTCTACCCTTCATTAAAAGGTAGTAATTGCGAAATCAGTCGAATAATGCAAGCTCATTAATACCAGCAAAAAACAGAAAACATATTCAGTGGCTGGGAAAGAGACTAAACACTAGTTCATATAAACTACGTTTTCAATCTCTCACCGCACATAGCCTGGGGACGAGAATAAAAAACTAAAAACGTTTTATCCTTCCTCCCCGTACAGAGACTAGGGACAAGAGTAACTCGAGAACAATGTTACCCGCTTGAACGGAACGTTTTCTCTCCTCTCTCTCCCTCCGTCTCTATCTCTCTTGATTTCGCACCTAAGAGAAGAGCCCAATTATATCTCGTCAAAAAAAACATGTTATTTGACTAAAGGAAAAAACTGAAAGGTTTTTCAAATAAAAAGTTCCTTTAAAATAGAATTTAAAACATTTAAGCTAAGAAAGAATGAACAAAACGTCAGAATCGATTTACTCTTACTGCAAAGTGAAACCGTGATACACTCTCTCTCTATCGTAACGATAGAGCGCATGTTGAACGTCCTGAACGTCAACAACTGCGTAGCATAAATAAACTAAACGTTAGTTCATCTTTGAAAACAGTACGAAGACTATCAAAGAAATTCTTTCATAAAATATTACATTTAAAAAGTTTTAAATCCTTAGCTCTTTAAAAGCTATTGACGATATAAAGGGCTCAACGTTGATTAACTTCGGTTTCCAAGTTAGGACCGCCTACTCTCAGGAAAGGTCGCATATAAACAAAACATTAAAATTTATTTTCATATGTTTATAATAAATGGAAAGTTAATCGAAGAGGCCTAATAAAGGCGGAGAGATATAAAATATATAGAGGAAAATCTATAAATAATTTATAACGTGATAAGATAATTACTAAAAGCCTAAACACACTTCCGTCTAAGGGAAGGGTCGGCCATTTAAAAGTGAAAGAAAGTCCATACTCTCTTTGTCACCATAATTAAATCTATCCAAAACGAGTTCAAGATTTAAGATGAAGATAAAACACCTGCATTGTGAAAGCTCAAACCAGAATATAGTACTTCACCAATATGATGTGAAAAACTCCAGTTTAGCAACAGCGAGTAAAGTACGTCTTGTCGACACGTCGACAGAGAGAAAATTGAGTCTTTGTTTACATAAGAGCTGGGTATCTGGTCGACAGATGGCGCTGTTGGGCACACCTGCAACCTGTGTAGCGATCGCTGGCGAGTTTTTCCGTAGAGTTGTCTGTCGAGCAACAGAGTTGCAGCTATATATTCACCGGCTAAGTTAAATATTTAAAAATATAATGCAAAATTTGCTGGGAAAAAAAAAAACCCTGGGGGTTAAGGGTTGGAAATTTCCAAATAGCCTAGGGGTAAAAGGGTTAAATTCACTAAATTTGGGAATTGCAAAAATACTCATCAAATAATTCTTGATAAATAATTCTCAAATAGAATGTAGTAAATGACATCAGGAAGGAGAACCTCAAATAAATTAAAAACATAAATTATATGTTTTAAAAACTGAAGAAAGAGATAATAACTAACAATAATCTAATTTACCTAAAGTTTGGTTAACTCTAAACTTCAACAAATGCAGCCGTTTTTAGTCAACTGCTGGACAAAGGACAGAGACATGTCCTTATTCATGTCAGTGGTTTGGCATTTTCATTCCCACACTGGCCAATGCGGATTGGTTATGGTGGAGACTATTCTGATCACTCACAGCAAACCATCCTAGTATTGGTGGCTCTGACTAGTATAGCTTTGCTGATCATGGCGAGACAAAAAACCCTTTTACCACTTAATTTAACTAGGCTTTAAATAATTATGTATTTATCAATGTAATAATTGGTATAAAACTAGTGATGAAAACCACAGTAATATCTACATGTGAAACAGTAATCAGAAAAGATTATGAAATTTTATTATTCTTAATTTAGCATGAGTGAATAGTTTTCTTTTCTTATATTATTCTCCTTTTACTGAAAGGGAATTTGATTCCACACTTGGTACTTGTAATGGTAGAGCTCCTGGATCCAGAGGAATTCCATATGCAACGATTAAACATACATCTGTTAATACCAAGCTATTTGTTTTAAGCAGTATTAACAACAATTAGAATAGCATCAACGTATCCCTGCACGTCGTAAGAGGCAACTAAGAGGGACGGGATGAGGGGACTAGGAATCCCCGCACCTGTGAGACAAAGATAAAAGGGAAGGGTGAAGTGATGTTTTGTGAAAGGAGAGCAGGAAAAGCACCTGGTATGGATGGTGTGAGGGCTGAGATGTTAAAGGAAAGGGGTGCAACTAAACTTGAATGGTTAGTGAGATTGTTTAATTTATATTTCATGTCAATGGTACCAGTGAACTAGGTATGTGCATGTAATGTTACACTATACAAAGGTAAGGGAGATGTGCATGGGTGTTGTTATTCAAGGGGTATTAGTTTGTTGAGAGTGGTTGGAAAAGTACATGGTAGAGTGTTAATTAATAAGGTTGAGGATAAAAGAGAGGAGGCCATTTTATAAATACAGGATGGTTTTAGAAAAGGTAGGAGATGCATGGATCACATTTTTACAGTTAGGCAGATATGCAAGAAATATTTAGCAAAAGAAAAGGTGTATGTTGCATTCAAGGATCTGGAGAAAGCCTAAGATAGAGTTGATAAGGGAAGTGATGTGGAACGGGATGAGGTTATATAGAATTAGTGGAAGGTTGTTCCAAGCAGTAAAGTGTGTATACATAAGCAGTAAAGCGTGTGTTAGTACAGGAAATGAAGCGAGTGAGTGGTTTCCAGTGAGAGAGGGGATGAGACAAGAGAGTGTGATGTTGCCATGGTTATTCAATTTGTTTGTTGATGGGGAAAAGACAGGAATGTGAGTGTCCCTATGGTTGTTCAATTTCTTTGTTGATGGGGGTGAGACAGGAATGTGTGATGTTGCCATGGTTGTTCAATTTGTTTGTTGATGGGGCTGAGACAGATATGTGTGATGTTGCCATGGTTGTTCAATTTGTTTGTTGATGGGGGTGAGACAGGAATGTGTGATGTCCCTATGGTTGTTCAATTTGTTTGTTGATGGGGGTGAGACAGGAATGTGTGATGTCTGCATGGTTGTTCAATTTGTTTGTTGATGGGGCTGAGAAAGATATGTGTGATGTCCCCATCGTTGTTCAATTTGTTTGTTGATGGGGAAAAGACAGGAATGTGTGATGTCCCTATGGTTGTTCAAATTTTTTGTTGATGGGAGTGAGACAAATGTGTGATGTTGCCATGGTTGTTCAATTTTTTTGTTAATGGGGGAAAGACAGGAATTTGTGATGTTCCCATGATTGTTCAATTTGTTTGTTGATGGGGCTGAGATAGATATGTGTGATGTTGCCATGGTTGTTCAATTTGTTTGTTGATGGGGAAAAGACAGGAAAGTGTGACCCCCATGGCTGTTCAATTTGTTTGTTGATGGGGCTGACACAGGAATGTGTGATGTTCCCATCGTTTTTCAATTTGTTTGTTGATGGGGAAAAGACAGGAATGTGTGATGTCCCTATGGTTGTTCTAATTGTTTGTTGATGGGAGTGAGACAGAAATGTGTGATGTTGCCATGGTTGTTCAATTTGTTTGTTGATGGGGGGTGAGACAGGAATGTGTGATGTTGCCATGATTGTTCATTTGTTTGTTGATTGGGATGAGACAGATATGTGTGATGTTGCCATGGCTGTTCAATTTGTTTGTTGATGGGGAAAAGACAGGAATGTGTAATGTCCCAACGGTTGTTCAATTTGTTTGTTGATGGGGCTGAGACAGATATGTGTGATGTTGCCATGGTTGTTCAATTTGTTTGTTTATGGGTGGTGAGACAGGAATGTGTGATGTTGCCATGGTTGTTCAATTTGTTTGTTGATGGGGAAAAGACAGGAATGTGTGATGTCCCTATGGTTATTCAATTTGTTTGTTGATGGGTGTCAGACGAATATGTAATGTTGCCATGGTTGTTCAATTTGTTTGTTGATGGGGGGTGATACAGGAATGTGTGATGTTGCCATGGTTATTCAATTCGTTTGTTGATGGGGAAAAGACAGGAATGTGTGATGTCCCTAGGGTTATTCAATTTGTTTGTTGATGGGTGTCAGACAAATATGTGATGTTGCCATGGTTGTTCAATTTGTTTGTTGATGGGGGGTGAGACAGGAATGTGTGATGTTGCCATGGTTGTTCAATTTGTTTGTTGATGGGGCTGAGACAGACATGTGTGATTTTGCCATGGTTGTTCAATTTGTTTGTTGATGGGGGGTGAGACAGGAATGTGTGATGTTGCCATGGTTGTTCAATTTGTTTGTTGATGGGGGGTGAGACAGGAATGTGTGATGCTGCCATGGTTGTTCAATTTGTTTGTTGATGGGGCTGAGACAGAAATGTATGATGTCCCCATGGTTGTCCAATTTGTTTGTTGATGGGGAAAAGACAGGAATGTGTGATGTTGCCATGGTTATTCAATTTGTTTGTTAATGGGGAAAAGACAGGAATGTGTGATGTCCCAATGGTTGTTCAATTTGTTTGTGGACGGGGCTGAGACAGAAATGTGTGATGTCCCTCTGGTTATTCAATTTGTTTGTTGATGGGGGTGAGACATATGTGTGAGGTTGCCATGGTTGTTCAATTTGTTTGTTGATGGGGGTGAGAGAGGAATGTGTGATGTCCCCATGGTTGTTCAATTTGTTTGTTGATAGGGCTGAGACAGAAATATGTGACGTCCCCAAGGGTGTTCAATTTGTTTGTTGATGGGGAAAAGACAGGAATGTGCGATGTCCCCATGGTTATTCAATTCGTTTGTTGATGGGGCTGAGACAGATATGTGTGATGTTGCCATGGTTGTTCAATTCGTTTGTTGATGGGGCTGAGACAGATATGTGTGATGTTGCCATGGTTGTTCAATTTGTTTGTTGATGGGGCCAAGACAGAAATGTGTGATGTCCCCATGGTTGTTCAATTTGTTTGTTGATGGGGAAAAGACAGGAATGTGTGATGTTGCCATGGTTATTCAATTTGTTTCTTGATGGGGAAAAGACAGGAATGTGTGATGTCCCAATGGTTGTTCAATTTTTTTGTTGACGGGGCTGAGACAGATATGTGTGATGTTGCCATGGTTGTTCAATTTGTTTGTTGATGGGGCTGAGACAGAAATGTGTGATGTCCCTATGGTTGTTCAATTTGTTTGTTGATGGGAGTGAGACAGATATGCGTGATAATGCCATGGTTGTTCAATTTGTTTGTTGATGGGGGTGAGAGAGGAATGTGTGATGTCTGCATGGTTGTTCAATTTATTTGTTGATAGGGCTGAGACAGAAATGTGTGACGTCCCCAAGGGTGTTCAATTTGTTTGTTGATGGGGCTGAGACAGATATGTGTGATGTCCCCATGGATATTCAATTTGTTTGTTGATGGGGAAAAGACAAGAATGTGTGATGTCCCAAAGGTTGTTCAATTCGTTTGTTGATGGGGCTGAGACAGATATGTGTGATGTTGCCATGGTTGTTAAATTTGTTTGTTGATGGGGGTGAAACAGGAATGTGTGATGTCCTATGGTTGTTCAATTTGTTTGTTGATGGGGGTGAGACAGAAATGTGTGATGTTGCCATGGTTGTTCAATTTGTTTGTTGATGGGGAAAAGACAGGAATGTGTTATGTCCCCATGGTTGTTCAATTTGTTTGTTTATGGGGCTGAGACAGATGTGTGATGTTGCCATGGTTGTTCAATTTGTTTGTTAATGGAGTTGTTGAGAGAGGTGAATGCTCAAGTGCTTGGTCGAGGATTGACACTGATAGATAAGAGTGATCATGAGTGAGAGGTGAATCAAGTGTCGTTTGCAGATGATACTAAATTGATTGTAGACTCGATTAGTGACAGAGTTTGGGAGGGTGTGTAAGAGTAGTTAGTTGAGAGTTAATGTGGGTCAAAATAAGGCTGTAAGACGCATGAGAAAGGAGGGAGGTGCTAGGTTCAATGTCATGTTGAACAGACAGTTAGTTTAGGAAGTACATACATATATACATATACCAAAGTACTTCCCCCAATTTTGGAGGGTAGCCTACATCAAACAAACGAAACAAAAGAGGACCTTTCCTCTCTATGTTCCTGCCAGCCTGACAAGGGACTCAACCGAGTTCGGCTGGTACTGCTAGGGTGCCACAGCCCAACCTCCCACATTATCCACCACAGATGAAGCTTCATAATGTTGATTCCCCTACTGCTGCTATCTTCGCGGTCATCCAATGCACCGGAGGAAGCAGCAGGACCTACTGGAACTGCGTCACAATTGCTTGCCATTCATCCCTATTTCTAGCAAGCTTTCTTCCCTCTCTCATCTACCCTCCTATCACCCAGAGTTTTCTTCACTCCATCCATCCACCCAAACCTTGGCCTTCCTCTTATACTTCTCCCATCAACTCTTGCATTCATCACCTTCTTTAGCAGACAGCCATTTTCCATTCTCTCAACATGGCCAAACCACCTCAACACATTCATATCCACTCTAGCTGCTAAATCATTACCTACACCCGTTCTCACCCTCACTACTTCATTCCTAACCCTATCTACTTGAGATACACCAGCCATACTCCTTAGACACTTCATCTCAAACACATTCAATTTCTGTCTCTCCGTCACTTTCATTCCCCACAACTCCGATCCATACATCACAATTGGTACAATCACTTTCTAATACAGAACTCTCTTTACATTCATGCCCAACCCACTATTTTTTACCACTCCCTTAACTGTCCCCAACACTATGTATCCTTCATTCATTCTCTGACGTACATCTGCTTCCACTCCATCATTAGGCATTAGATCAGTTTAAGTACTTGAGGTCTGTTATTTCTGCAAATGGTAAAGTGGAAGCAGATGTACGTCAAGGTGAGTTAAGGATGTAAAGTGTTGGGGGCAGTGAAGGGACTGGTAAAAAATAGAGGGTTAGACATGGATGTAAACAGAGTTCTGTATGAGAAAGTGATTGTACAAACTGTAATGTATGGATCGGAGTTGTGGGGAATGAAAGTCATGGAGAGGCAGAAATTTAATGTGTTCAAGATTAAACGTGAGGAGTGTGGCTGGTGTATCTCCATTAGATAGGGTTAGAAACAAAGTAGTGAGGGTTAGAAGAGGTGTAAGAGATAAATTAGCAATTAGAGTTGATATGAATGTGATGAGGAGGTTTGGCCATGTAGAGAATAGAAATTGACTGTCTGCTGAAGAAGGTGATGAACACTAGAGTTGATGGGAGAAGTACAAGAGGAGGGCCAAAGTTTGGGTGGATGGATGGAGTGAAGAAAGCTCTAGGTGATAGGACGATAGATGCGAGAGTGACAAAAAAGTGTGATCGCAATAGAAATGAATGGTGATCAATTGTGACACACTTCTGATAAGCCTTGCTGTTTCCTCCAGTCACCTTGGTGACTGCTAGAGTACCAGCAGTATGGGATTCAGCATATGAAGCTTCATTTGCGCTGGATGACGGGAGAGATTGGGCTGTGGCACCATAGCAGTTCCAACTAAACTTGGCTGAATATCTCGTTAGGTTTAGAGGAGCGAAGATTATTCCCCCCCCCCCCCTTTTTATGATGGCTAACCACCCCCTCACCTCCCAAATTAGGGGAAGGGCTTTAGTCAATAGATAGATAGATATTATGTAATTCTAGATTAAACATTAATTTAGAATTTACATAATAAATGTGATAATCTGATGCACCTCTTATTTTCCAACATAAAAAATTGTGCACTTTTTATTTCAAAGCTTTTTCTTTAAAGACATAAAATGACAACATTAGATATTTTCAACTCAACATTTCACTTCATTTGAGTAAAATCTATGAAGCAATTGTTGTCTTTAAAATCAAAGGTCTATGGGAGCAAGAGGGGTATAGGAGAGGACTTTCTTTCAACCGAGAACAACCAGTAATAAATAATCTGTATCTGAAGGTCTAATCTCTATCTTTTTTGTGAACTTACTTTGTTTGCCAGATATAAGTGAATTTCTAAGTATCATTATCTGAATTGGTGCCAATAGATCTTGGGAGGATAAGTAAATAAAAAAGAACACCAACCTTCATCAAAACCATGTGTAAATAAAAAAGAACACCAACCTTCATCAAAATCATGTGTGAATAAAAAAGAACACCAACCTTCATCAAAATCATTCTTTCACACACATTTCCAATGAATAAACCATACAACAGTCCCCTCCCGTAAAGCTTCAATAAGTAAAATGGCCAAATACAAACCTTGTTTTATTACAGTACGTTCTAGAGAAGCGAGGTGCATCCGGAATTCTCTCCGCCAGAATCTTAATCCGTTAACATATGCACGTAATGTTACCGGCGTTTGTGAACAGCCTGCAGATCCGTCAATGCCTCTCGTAAATAAATCCAACTCCCTTAACTGCTTTAGAGGTAAACAGAGATCCTCTAGGAGGGATATAAATGCTCCCTGAAAAAAAGAAGTTTTCAAAATAGTTAAAATCTATAGACTTTACTCATGAAATCATCAACAAAACTAGAAATTGAGGTGATTCATCAATATATATCTAACTATATGATTTCTATAAGTAAAAAGAAAAACAAAAAAGAATTTGAAGGGAAGTGTAATTAACAAAAAATAAAATCCTACTTTTTAAGTATTGCATTAATAATGTTCAATCATTCTTGAGGTTAAATGAACTACAGTATAATGAAGACTATCATATAACATAAACGAGCAATCAGAGATTTCTGACCTCGGGTAGAGGATGATGTTGACAAAAAAAAAAAAAAAAATGCAAATCCGGATCTAGAATTGGAATCTAGACCAGATCATCTTCAAAAGTTAATGGAGTCGTCAATGGCCTAAGATTTATCAGTGTTGAGTCAGAGAAACTACCACAAAAAGGGTACATTTACAGAGTTCATTGTCTTCTTAATCAAAAGAGAGCTTAACTAAATCCTTATAATATTCATAAATAATAAAATATACAAGAGAGACTTACACGAGTCAAGCTTGGAATTGTTACTTTATTTTCCATAACAAAATCTCCTTTCTCATTCAGCTGGAAGATGTGGGCAGACACAGGATTCATCAGCATCCATATAACTTCTCGCATAACCACCCACTCTGACAGAAGTTGCGATTTCTCTTCTCCTTTTGTTTTCTCCCTATTATAAAATCAAATTAATGTTTAAAAAAGACTTGAAACAGATAAATCATTTATATAAATGATATATTTCTACATTAGGTAAAATTGCCAAACAAAGCAAACACGAAATTATTCCAAAAGTTATTGGTGCTTACATGTAAAATAGAATGACAAAGGACTAATTTGGAATAATTTGCATTTTCCTAGCTATAAAAACTTGAAACTCTTTACATAGGAGTATTAGCAAGCAGGAAAAGCAGGGGTAATCAGGGAGTCACTTTAGAGGTATTTTTTGTGTTTGTCCATGTTTACAAAGTTTGGTGTAATTATAAGGGCTATGGAATAAATTTAACTCTTCCCATGTTTTCAGTGGAAAATCCGCAGGTCCGGCCCTGTGGCACAAAAATCCTAAAAATTTCAATATGTCAATCTATGTCCTGAATTGATTCAGGGAGTCACTTTAGAGGTATTTAATGTGTTTGTGCACGTTTACAAAGATTGGTGTAATTATAAGGGCTATAGGAGGAATTTAATTCTTCCCATATTTTCAGTGGAAAATCCGCAGGTCCGGCCCAGTGACTTAAAAATCCCAAAAATTTCAATATGTCAATCTATGCCCTGAATTGATTCAGGGAGTCACTTTAGAAGTATTTAATGTGTTTCTGCAGGTTTACAAAGTTTGGTGTAATTACAAGGGCTATAGGAGGAATTTAATTCTTCCCATATTTTCAGTGGAAAATCCGCAGGTCCGGCCCAGTGACTTAAAAATCCCAAAAATTTCAATATGTCAATCTATGCCCTGAATTGATTCAGGGAGTCACTTTAGAAGTATTTAATGTGTTTCTGCAGGTTTACAAAGTTTGGTGTAATTACAAGGGCTATAGGAGGAATTTAATTCTTCCCATATTTTCAGTGGAAAATCCGCAGGTCCGGCCCAGTGACTTAAAAATCCCAAAAATTTCAATATGTCAATCTATGCCCTGAATTGATTCAGGGAGTCACTTTAGAAGTATTTAATGTGTTTGTGCAGGTTTATAAAGTTTGGTTTAATTACAAGGGCTATAGGAGGAATTTAATTCTTCCCATATTTTCAGTGGAAAATCCGCAGGTCCGGCCCAGTGACTTAAAAATCCCAAAAATTTCAATATGTCAATCTATGCCCTGAATTGATTCAGGGAGTCACTTTAGAAGTATTTAATGTGTTTGTGCAGGTTTACAAAGTTTGGTTTAATTACAAGGGCTATAGGAGGAATTTAATTCTTCCCATATTTTCAGTGGAAAATCCGCAGGTCCGGCCCAGTGACTTAAAAATCCCAAAAATTTCAATATGTCAATCTATGCCCTGAATTGATTCAGGGAGTCACTTTAGAGGTATTTAATGTGTTTGAGCACGTTTACAAAGTTTGGCATAATTATAAGGGCTACAGGAGGAATTTAACTCTTCTCATATTTTCAGAGGAAAATCCGCAGGTCCGGCCCTGTGACTTAAAAATCCCAAAAATTTCAATATGTCAATCCATGTCCTGAATTGATTCAGGGAGTCACTTTAGAGGTATTTAATGTGTTTGCGCACGTTTACAAAGTTTGGTGTAATTACAAGGGCTATAGGAGGAATTTAACTCTTCACATATTTTCAGTGGAAAATCCCAAAAATTTCAATATGTCAATCTATGTCCTGAATTGATTCAGGGAGTCACTTTAGAGGTATTTAATGTGTTTGTGCACGTTTACAAAGCTTGGTGTAATTATAAGGGCTATAGGAGGAATTTAACTCTTCTCATATTTTCAGAGGAAAATCTGCAGGTCCGGCCCAAAAATTTCAATATGTCAATCTATGTCCTGAATTGATTCAGGGAGTCACTTTAGAGGTATTTAATGTGTTTGCGCACGTTTACTAAGTTTGGTTTAATTATAAGAGCTATAGGAGGAATTTAACTCTTCCCATATTTTCAGTGGAAAATCCGCAGGTTCGGCCCTGTGACTTAAAAATCCCCAAAATTTCAATATGTCAATCTATGTCCTAAATTGATTCAGGGAGTCAATTTAGAGGTATTTACTGTGTTTGTGCAGGTTTACAAAGCTTGGTTCAATTATAAGGGCTATAGGAGGAATTTAACTCTTCCCATATTTTCAGTGGAAAATCCGCAGGTCCGGCCCTGTGGCACAAAAATCCCAAAAATTTCAATATGTCAATCTATGTCCTGAATTGATTCAGGGAGTCACTTTAGAGGTATTTAATGTGTTTGTGCACGTTTACAAAGCTTGGTTCAATTACAAGGGCTATAGGAGGAATTTAACTCTTCCCATATTTTCAGTGGAAAATCTGCAGGTGGCACAAAAATCCCAAAAATTTCAATGTGTCAATCTATGTCCTGAATTGATTCAGGGAGTCAGTTTAGAGGTATTTAACCCTGGAAAGGTATGATGGGTTGTTTGCGACCCCTACAGCATTTTCAAAACCTGTTTTTTCCCCATAAATCATCAGCTGTCTCGAATATGGAAGTGATCGACCTGCAAGGGGTGACTAGTCTACATGCCATTGTCTGCTTTAGGACTGATTTTCGTCTAACTTCCCTCCTTCCCCGTTTTTTTACCCCCCCCCCCCCCCCAGGGGTCGACCTCAACCCTGAATACCTTTATAGGGGTAAGTGATCAAACAGCAAAGTTATCACATAATTATAAATTGTCGAACAGTGTTGATACTTGTTTGGTTCTTTATAGTTGGAAAGTGTGGGTGGATGGTGTGTCTACCACTTGCATGACATTGGTTTTGGCTTAGATGCCATATATTGCCATGAGGTCCATTTTCCCTCAAATGCTAATTTCTGATTTTTTTGGGTTTTTTGCAAATTTGATTTTTTTTCTATTTATTTTGAATTTATCTTCAATAATGGCCAGCAGACAGTATTCCCTCGGCATGGATGTCATCAACACACTTCTTGTGGAGTTAAAAAGAGATGATGATAATATGGAGCTTGCAACCCCATTCTTCATTCCAAGTGGTAGATTGGGCTGTAAGAGTTGTTGCGGTCTGCGGCCATTTTGTTGACATACCCGAAAGGTAAGTTGGCATATCTCTATATATTCTTGTTCTGTATAGAATTTGTGATATTTTGGTATAATTCAATGCATAAATATCATATTTTATAGGAGATACAATGGTTTTCATAAGAAATTTACATTGTGAACTAGGCCGTTATAACAGTAAATTACATCTTAGTGCACATTTTATTATGTATTTCTGTTCTAGGATAATATGAGTTTATTCTATAAAAAAATTAGCCTCTTCCTATCTCATTTGGGTACTCCAAAAAATTCATGAAATTTGGACAAATTTTATTGGCCAAAAAAATTTACCCTTTTTTTCTCATTTCAGATCTTGACTTCAATGGGTCCAACTCATTTCCAGCAATTACACGCTGTTGCTTTGCCATCTAAGAAGGTGTCCCTATAGGGATTTATGTGTATATGTATATTTCTATTTTTTGTGAATATTTACGTCGTCTTTTTTTTTGTATACTTAAATTTTTAATATATTTTCAATAAATAGTTATTTTGTAGATGGGTATCATTTATATTTTCAGTAATTTTTAGCATTCTTTGAAGTATTTTTAGCAAGTCAAACAATACAGATTGATGCATAACTAAATTTTTCCTGAATTTTTTTCGGAGTCGGGGTCGTTCACGACCGAGTATACCCTTAAAGGGGTGTCCGAGTAGCATACCTATCAAGGGTTAATGTGTTTGCGCACGTTTACAAAGCTTGGTGTAATTAGAAGGGCTATAGGAGGAATTTAACTCTTCCCATATTTTTAGTGGAAAATCCGCAGGTCCCGCCCTGTGACTTAAAAATCCCAAAAATTTTAATAAGTCTATCTATGTCCTGAATTGATTCAGGGAGTCAATTTAGAGGTATTTAATGTGTTTGTGCAGGTTTACAAAGTTTGGTTTAATTATAAGGGCTATAGGAGGAATTTAACTCTTCTCATATTTTCAGAGGAAAATCCGCAAGTTCGGCCCTGTGACTTAAGAATCCCAAAAATTTCAATATGTCAATCTATGTCCTGAATTGATTCAGGGAGTCACTTTAGGGGTATTTAATGTGTTTGTGCAGGTTTACAAAGCTTGGTTTAATCATAAGGATCTAGGAGGAATTTAACTCTTCTCATATTTTCAGTAAAAAATCCGCAGGTCCGGCCCTGTGACTTAAAAATCCCAAAAATTTCAATATGTCAATCTATGTCTTGAATTGATTCAGGGAGTAACTTTAGAGGTATTTAATGTGTTTGCGCACGTTTTCAAAGTTTGGTTTAATTATAAGGGCTATAGGAGGAATTTAACTCTTCCCATATTTTCAGTGGAAAATCCGCAGGTCCAGCCCTGTGACTTAAAAATCCGAAAAATTTCAATATGTCAATCTATGTCCTGAATTGATTCAGGGAGTCACTTTAGGGGTATTTAATGCGTTTGTGCAGGTTTACAAAGCTTGGTTTAATTATAAGGATCTAGGATGAATTTAACTCTTCTCATATTTTCAGTAGAAAATCCGCAGGTCCCGCCCTGTGACTTAAAAATCCCAAAAATTTCAAGATGTCAATCTATGTCCTGAATTGATTCAGGGAGTCACTTTAGAGGTATTTAATGTGTTTGCGCACATTTACAAAGTTTGGTGTAATTATAAGGGCTATAGGACGAATTTAACTCTTCTCATATTTTCAGAGGAAAATCCGCAGGTCCGCCCTGTAAATCCGAAAAATTTCAATATGTCAATCTATGTCCTGAATTGATTCAGGGAGTCACTTTAGGGGTATTTAATGTGTTTGTGCAGGTTTACAAAGCTTGGTTTAATCATAAGGATCTAGGAGGAATTTAACTCTTCTCATATTTTCAGTAAAAAATCCGCAGGTCCGGCCCTGTGACTTAAAAATCCCAAAAATTTCAATATGTCAATCTATGTCTTGAATTGATTCAGGGAGTCACTTTAGAGGTATTTAATGTGTTTGCGCACATTTACAAAGTTTGGTGTAATTATAAGGGCTATAGGAGGAATTTAACTCTTCCCATATTTTCAGTGGAAAATCCGCAGGTCCAGCCCTGTGACTTAAAAATCCGAAAAATTTCAATATGTCAATCTATGTCCTGAATTGATTCAGGGAGTCACTTTAGGGGTATTTAATGTGTTTGTGCAGGTTTACAAAGCTTGGTTTAATTATAAGGATCTAGGATGAATTTAACTCTTCTCATATTTTCAGTAGAAAATCCGCAGGTCCAGCCCTGTGACTTAAAAATCCCAAAAATTTCAAGATATCAATCTATGTCCTGAATTGATTCAGGGAGTCACTTTAGAGGTATTTAATGTGTTTACGCACGTTTACAAAGTTTGGTTTAATTATAAGGGCTATAGGAGGAATTTAACTCTTCCCATATTTTCAGTGGAAAATCCGCAGGTCCGGCCCTGTGACTTAAAAATCCCAAAAATTTCAATATGTCAATCCATGTCCTGAATTGATTCAGGGAGTCACTTTAGAGGTATTTAATGTGTTTCTGCAGGTTTACAAAGTTTGGTGTAATTATAAGGGCTATAGGAGGAATTTAACTCTTCACATATTTTCAGTGGAAAATCCGCAGGTCCGGCCCTGTGACTTAAAAATCCCAAAAATTTCAGTATGTCAATCTATGTCCTGAATTGATTCAGGGAGTCACTTTAGAGGTATTTAATGCGTTTGTGCAGGATTACAAAGTTTGGTGTAATTATAAGGGCTATAGGAGGAATTTAACTCTTCCCATATTTTCAGTGGAAAATCCGCAGGTCCGGCCCTGTGACTTAAAAATCCCAAAAATTTCAATATGTCAATCTATGTCCTGAATTGATACAGGGAGTCACTTTAGAGGTATTTAATGTATTTGTGCACGTTTACAAAGCTTGGTGTAATTATAAGGGCTATAGGAGGAATTTAACTCTTCCCATATTTTCAGTGGAAAATCCGCAGGTCCGGCCCTGTGACTTAAAAATCCCAAAAATTTCAAAATGTCAAAATATGTCCTGAATTGATTCAGGGAGTCACTTTAGAGGTATTTAATGTGTTTGTGCACGTTTACAAAGCTTGGTGTAATTATAAGGGCTATAGGAGGAATTTAACTCTTCCCATATTTTCAGTGGAAAATCCGCAGGTCCGGCCCTGTGACTTAAAAATCCCAAAAATTTCAATATGTCAATCTATGTCCTGAATTGATCCAGGAAGTCACTTTAGAGGTATTTAATGTGTTTGCACAGGTTTACAAAGCTTGGTTTAATTATAAGGGCTATAGGAGGAATTTAACTCTTCTCATATTTTCAGAGGAAAATCTGCAGGTCCGGCCCAAAAATTTCAATATGTCAATCTATGTCCTGAATTGATTCAGGGAGTCACTTTAGAGGTATTTAATGTGTTTGCGCACGTTTCCTAAGTTTGGTTTAATTATAAGAGATATAGGAGGAATTTAACTCTTCCCATATTTTCAGTGGAAAATCCGCAGGTTCGGCCCTGTGACTTAAAAATCCCCAAAATTTCAATATGTCAATCTATGTCCTAAATTGATTCAGGGAGTCACTTTAGAGGTATTTACTGTGTTTGTGCAGGTTTACAAAGCTTGGTTCAATTATAAGGGCTATAGGAGGAATTTAACTCTTCCCATATTTTCAGTGGAAAATCCGCAGGTCCGGCCCTGTGGCACAAAAATCCCAAAAATTTCAATATGTCAATCTATGTCCTGAATTGATTCAGGGAGTCACTTTAGAGGTATTTAATGTGTTTGTGCACGTTTACAAAGCTTGGTTCAATTACAATGGCTATAGGAGGAATTTAACTCTTCCCATATTTTCAGTGGAAAATCCGCAGGTGGCACAAAAATCCCAAAAATTTCAATGTGTCAATCTATGTCCTGAATTGATTCAGGGAGTCATTTTAGAGGTCAATCTATGTCCTGAATTGATTCAGGGAGTCACTTTAGAGGTCAATCTATGTCCTGAATTAATTCAGGGAGTCACTTTAGAGGTATTTAATGTGTTTGTGCACGTTTACAAAGCTTGGTGTAATTATAATGGCTATAGGAGGAATTTAACTCTTCCCATATTTTCAGTGGAAAATTCGCAGGTCCGGCCCTGTGACTCAAAAATCCCAAAAATTTCAATATGTCAATCTATGTCCTGAATTGATTTAGGGAGTCACTTTAGAGGTATATAATGTGTTTGTGCACGTTTACAAAGTTTGGTTTAATTATAAGGGCTATAGGAGGAATTTAACTCTTCCCATATTTTCAGTGAAAAATCCGCAGTGGCGCAAAAATCCAAAAAATTTCAATATGTCAATCTATGCCCTGAATTGATTTAGGGAGTCAATTTAGAAGTATTTAATGTGTTTGCGCACGTTTACAAAGTTTGGTTTAATTATAGGGGATATAGGAGGAATTTACTCTTCCCATATTTTCAGTGGAAAATTCGCAGGTCCGGCCGGCCCTGTGTCAGTAAAATCACAAAAATTTCAATATGTCAATCTATGTCCTGAATTGATTCAGGGAGTCACTTTAGAGGTATTTAATGTGTTTGTGCAGGTTTACAAAGCTTGGTTTAATTATAAGGGCTATTGGAGGAGTTTAACTCTTCCCATATTTTCAGTGGAAAATCCGCAGGTCCAGCCCTGTGGCACAAAAATCCCAAAAATTTCAATATGTCAATCTATGTCCTGAATTGATTCAGGGAGTCACTTTAGAGGTATTTAATGTGTTTACGCACGTTTATAAAGTTTGGTTTAATTATAAGGGCTATAGGAGGAATTTAACTCTTCCCATATTTTCAAAGGAAAATCCGCAGGTCCGGCCCTGTGACTTAAAAATCCCAAGAATTTCAATATGTCAATCTATGTCCTGAATTGATTCAGGGAGTCACTTTAGAGGTATTTAATGTGTTTGTGCACGTTTACGAAGCTTGGTGTAATTATAAAGGCTATAGGATGAATTTAATTCTTCCCATATTTTCAGTGGAAAATCCGCAGGTTCGGCCCTATGACTTAAAAATCCCAAAAATTTCAATATGTCAATCTATGTCCTGAATTGATTCAGGGAGTCACTTTAGAGGTATTTAATGTGTTTGCGCACGTTTACAAAGTTTGGTGTAATTATAAGGGCTATAGGAGGAATTTACTCTTCCCGTATTTTCAGTGGAAAATTAGCAGGTCCGGCCCTGCGGCACAAAAATCCCAAAAATTTCAATATGTCAATCTATGTCCTGAATTGATTCAGGGAATCACTTTAGAGGTATTTAATGTGTTTGCGCACGTTTACAAAGTTTGGTGTAATTATAAGGGCTATAGGAGGAATTTAACTCTTCTCATATTTTCAGAGGAAAATCCGCAGGTCTGCCCTGTGACTTAAAAATCCCAAAAATTTCAATATGTCAATCTATGTCCTGAATTGATTCAGGGAGTCACTTTAGAGGTATTTAATGTGTTTGCGCACGTTTACAAAGTTTGGTGTAATTATAAGGGCTATAGGAGGAATTTACTCTTCCCATATTTTCAGTGGAAAATCCGCAGGTCCAGCCCTGTGGCACAAAAATCCCAAAAATGTCAATATGTCAATCTATGTCCTGAATTGATTTAGGGAGTCACTTTAGAGGTATTTAATGTGTTTGCGCACGTTTACAAAGTTTGGTTTAATTATAAGGGCTATAGGAGGAATTTAACTCTTCCCATATTTTCAGTGGAAAATTCGCAGGTCCGGCCCTGGGGCACAAAAATCCCAAAAATTTCAATATGTCAATCTATGTCCTGAATTGATTCAGGGAGTCACTTTAGAGGTATTTAATGTGTTTGTGCACGTTTACAAAGTTTGGTTTAATTATAAGGGCTATAGGAGGAATTTAACTCTTCCCATATTTTCAGTGGAAAATCCGCAGTGGCGCAAAAATCCAAAAAATTTCAATATGTCAATCTATGCCCTGAATTGATTCAGGGAGTCAATTTAGAGGTATTTAATGTGTTTGCGCACGTTTACAAAGTTTGGTTTAATTATAGGGGCTATAGGAGGAATTTACTCTTCCCATATTTTCAGTGGAAAATTCGCAGGTCCGGCCGGCCCTGTGGCACAAAAATCCCAAAAATTTCAATATGTCAATCTATGTCCTGAATTGATTCAGGGAGTCACTTTAGAGGTATTTAATGTGTTTGTGCAGGTTTACAAAGCTTGGTTTAATTATAAGGGCTATAGGAGGAATTTAACTCTTCCCATATTTTCAGTGGAAAATCCGCAGGTCCGGCCCTGTGGCACAAAAATCCCAAAAATTTCAATATGTCAATCTATGTCCTGAATTGATTCAGGGAGTCACTTTAGAGGTATTTAATGTGTTTGTGCAGGTTTACAAAGCTTGGTTTAATTATAAGGGCTATAGGAGGAATTTAACTCTTCCCATATTTTCAGTGGAAAATTCGCAGGTCCGGCCCTGGGGCACAAAAATCCCAAAAATTTCAATATGTCAATCTATGTCCTGAATTGATTCAGGGAGTCACTTTAGAGGTATTTAATGTGTTTGTGCAGGTTTACAAAGCTTGGTTTAATTATAAGGGCTATAGGAGGAGTTTAACTCTTCCCATATTTTCAGTGGAAAATCCGCAGGTCCGGCCCTGTGGCACAAAAATCCCAAAAATTTCAATATGTCAATCTATGTCCTGAATTGATTCAGGGAGTCACTTTAGAGGTATTTAATGTGTTTACGCACGTTTACAAAGTTTGGTTTAATTATAAGGGCTATAGGAGGAATTTAACTCTTCCCATATTTTCAGTGGAAAATCCGCAGGTCCGGCCCTGTGACTTAAAAATCCCAAGAATTTCAATATGTCAATCTATGTCCTGAATTGATTCAGGGAGTCACTTTAGAGGTCAATCTATGTCCTGAATTGATTCAGGGAGTCACTTTAGAGGTCAATCTATGTCCTGAATTAATTCAGGGAGTCACTTTAGAGGTATTTAATGTGTTTGTGCACGTTTACAAAGCTTGGTGTAATTATAATGGCTATAGGAGGAATTTAATTCTTCCCATATTTTCAGTGGAAAATTCGCAGGTCCGGCCCTGTGACTCAAAAATCCCAAAAATTTCAATATGTCAATCTATGTCCTGAATTGATTTAGGGAGTCACTTTAGAGGTATTTAATGTGTTTGTGCACGTTTACGAAGCTTGGTGTAATTATAAAGGCTATAGGAGGAATTTAATTCTTCCCATATTTTCAGTGGAAAATCCGCAGGTTCGGCCCTATGACTTAAAAATCCCCAAAAATTTCAATATGTCAATCTATGTCCTGAATTGATTCAGGGAGTCACTTTAGAGGTATTTAATGTGTTTGCGCACATTTACAAAGTTTTGTGTAATTATAAGGGCTATAGGAGGAATTTACTCTTCCCGTATTTTCAGTTTTGTGTAATTATAAGGGCTATAGGAGGAATTTACTCTTCCCGTATTTTCAGTGGAAAATTGTCCTGTGGCACAAAAAACCCAAAAATTTCAATATGTCAATCTATGTCCTGAATTGATTCAGGGAGTCACTTTAGAGGTATTTAATGTGTTTGCGCACGTTTACAAAGTTTGGTGTAATTATAAGGGCTATAGGAGGAATTTAACTCTTCCCATATTTTCAGTGGAAAATTCGCAGGTCCGGCCCTGTGACTAAAAAATCCCAAAAATTTCAATATGTCAATCTATGTCCTGAATTGATTCAGGGAGTAACTTTAGAGGTATTTAATGTGTTTGTGCAGGTTTACAAAGCTTGGTTTAATCATAAGGGCTATAGGAGGAATTTAACTCTACCCATATTTTTAGTGGAAAATCCGCAGGTCCTGAATTGATTCAGAGAGTCACTTTAGAGGTATTTAATGTGTTTGCGCACGTTTACAAAGTTTGGTTTAATTATAAGGGCTATAGGAGGAGTTTAACTCTTCCCATATTTCCAGTGGAAAATCCGCAGGTCCTGCCCTGTGACTTGAAAATCCCAAAAATTTCAATATGTCAATCTATGTCCTGAATTGATTCAGGGAGTCACTTTAGAGGTATTTAATGTGTTTGCGCATGTTTACAAAGTTTTGTGTAATTATAAGGGCTATAGGAGGAATTTACTCTTCCCATATTTTCAGTGGAAAATCCGCAGGTCCGGCCCTGTGGCACAAAAATCCCAAAAATATCAATATGTCAATCTATGTCCTGAATTGATTCAGGGAGTCACTTTAGAGGTATTTAATGTGTTTGCGCACGTTTACAAAGTTTGGTGTAATTATAAGGGCTATAGGAGGAATTTACTCTTCCCATATTTTCAGTGGAAAATCTGCAGGTCCAGCCCTGTGGCACAAAAATCCCAAAAATGTCAATATGTCAATCTATGTCCTGAATTGATTTAGGGAGTCACTTTAGAGGTATTTAATGTGTTTGCGCACGTTTACAAAGTTTGGTTTAATTATAAGGGCTATAGAAGGAATTTAACTCTTCCCATATTTTCAGTGGAAAATTCGCAGGTCCTGCCCTGGGGCACAAAAATCCCAAAAATTTCAATATGTCAATCTATGTCCTGAATTGATTCAGGGAGTCACTTTAGAGGTATTTAATGTGTTTGTGCAGGTTTACAAAGCTTGGTTTAATTATAAGGGCTATAGGAGGAATTTAACTCTTCCCATATTTTCAGTGGAAAATCCGCAGGTCCGGCCCTGTGGCACAAAAATCCCAAAAATTTCAATATGTCAATCTATGTCCTGAATTGATTCAGGGAGTCACTTTAGAGGTATCTAATGTGTTTGTGCACGTTTACGAAGCTTGGTGTAATTATAAAGGCTATAGGAGAAATTTAATTCTTCCCATATTTACAGTGGAAAATCCGCAGGTTCGGCCCTATGACTTAAAAATCCCAAAAATTTCAATATGTCAATCTATGTCCTGAATTGATTTAGGGAGTCACTTTAGAGGTATTTAATGTGTTTGCGCACGTTTACAAAGTTTGGTGTAATTATAAGGGCGATAGGAGGAATTTACTCTTCCCATATTTTCAGTGGAAAATCCGCAGGCCCTGTGGCACAAAAATCCCAAAAATTTTAATATGTCAATCTATGTCATGAATTGATTTAGGGAGTCACTTTAGAGGTATCTAATGTGTTTGTGTACGTTTACGAAGCTTGGTGTAATTATAAAGGCTATAGGAGGAATTTAATTCTTCCCATATTTTCAGTGGAAAATCCGCAGGTTCGGCCCTATGACTTAAAAATCCCAAAAATTTCAATATGTCAATCTATGTCCTGAATTGATTCAGGGAGTCACTTTAGAGGTATTTAATGTGTTTGCGCACGTTTACAAAGTTTTGTGTAATTATAAGGGCTATAGGAGGAATTTACTCTTCCCGTATTTTCAGTGGAAAATTAGCAGGTCCGGCCCTGTGGCACAAAAATCCCAAAAATTTCAATATGTCAATCTATGTCCTGAATTGATTCAGGGAGTCACTTTAGAGGTATTTAATGTGTTTGCGCACGTTTACAAAGTTTGGTGTAATTATAAGGGCTATAGGAGGAATTTAACTCTTCTCATATTTTCAGTGGAAAATCCGCAGGTCTGCCCTGTGACTTAAAAATCCCAAAAATTTCAATATGTCAATCTATGTCCTGAATTGATTCAGGGAGTCACTTTAGAGGTATTTAATGTGTTTGCGCACGTTTACAAAGTTTGGTTTAATTATAAGGGCTATAGGAGGAATTTAACTCTTCCCATATTTTCAGTGGAAAATTCGCAGGTCCGGCCCTGTGGCACAAAAATCCCAAAAATTTCAATATGTCAATCTATGTCTTGAATTGATTCAGGGAGTCACTTTAGAAGTATTTAATGTGTTTGTGCAGGTTTATAAAGTTTGGTTTAATTACAAGGGCTATAAGAGGAATTTAATTCTTCCCATATTTTCAGTGGAAAATCCGCAGGTCTGGCCCTGTGGCACAAAAATCCCAAGTTTCAATATGTCAATCTATGTCCTGAATTGATTCAGGGAGTCACTTTAGAGGTATTTAATGTGTTTGCGCATGTTTACAAAGTTTTGTGTAATTATAAGGGCTATAGGAGGAATTTACTCTTCCCATATTTTCAGTGGAAAATCCGCAGGTCCGGCCCTGTGGCACAAAAATCCCAAAAATATCAATATGTCAATCTATGTCCTGAATTGATTCAGGGAGTCACTTTAGAGGTATTTAATGTGTTTGCGCACGTTTACAAAGTTTGGTGTAATTATAAGGGCTATAGGAGGAATTTACTCTTCCCATATTTTCAGTGGAAAATCCGCAGGTCCAGCCCTGTGGCACAAAAATCCCAAAAATGTCAATATGTCAATCTATGTCCTGAATTGATTTAGGGAGTCACTTTAGAGGTATTTAATGTGTTTGCGCACGTTTACAAAGTTTGGTTTAATTATAAGGGCTATAGGAGGAATTTAACTCTTCCCATATTTTCAGTGGAAAATTCGCAGGTCCTGCCCTGGGGCACAAAAATCCCAAAAATTTCAATATGTCAATCTATGTCCTGAATTGATTCAGGGAGTCACTTTAGAGGTATTTAATGTGTTTGTGCAGGTTTACAAAGCTTGGTTTAATTATAAGGGCTATAGGAGGAATTTAACTCTTCCCATATTTTCAGTGGAAAATCCGCAGGTCCGGCCCTGTGGCACAAAAATCCCAAAAATTTCAATATGTCAATCTATGTCCTGAATTGATTCAGGGAGTCACTTTAGAGGTATCTAATGTGTTTGTGCACGTTTACGAAGCTTGGTGTAATTATAAAGGCTATAGGAGGAATTTAATTCTTCCCATATTTACAGTGGAAAATCCGCAGGTTCGGCCCTATGACTTAAAAATCCCAAAAATTTCAATATGTCAATCTATGTCCTGAATTGATTTAGGGAGTCACTTTAGAGGTATTTAATGTGTTTGCGCACGTTTACAAAGTTTGGTGTAATTATAAGGGCTATAGGAGGAATTTACTCTTCCCATATTTTCAGTGGAAAATCCGCAGGCCCTGTGGCACAAAAATCCCAAAAATTTTAATATGTCAATCTATGTCATGAATTGATTTAGGGAGTCACTTTAGAGGTATTTAATGTGTTTGTGTACGTTTACGAAGCTTGGTGTAATTATAAAGGCTATAGGAGGAATTTAATTCTTCCCATATTTTCAGTGGAAAATCCGCAGGTTCGGCCCTATGACTTAAAAATCCCAAAAATTTCAATATGTCAATCTATGTCCTGAATTGATTCAGGGAGTCACTTTAGAGGTATTTAATGTGTTTGCGCACGTTTACAAAGTTTTGTGTAATTATAAGGGCTATAGGAGGAATTTACTCTTCCCGTATTTTCAGTGGAAAATTAGCAGGTCCGGCCCTGTGGCACAAAAATCCCAAAAATTTCAATATGTCAATCTATGTCCTGAATTGATTCAGGGAGTCACTTTAGAGGTATTTAATGTGTTTGCGCAAGTTTACAAAGTTTGGTGTAATTATAAGGGCTATAGGAGGAATTTAACTCTTCTCATATTTTCAGAGGAAAATCCGCAGGTCTGCCCTGTGACTTAAAAATCCCAAAAATTTCAATATGTCAATCTATGTCCTGAATTGATTCAGGGAGTCACTTTAGAGGTATTTAATGTGTTTGCGCACGTTTACAAAGTTTGGTTTAATTATAAGGGCTATAGGAGGAATTTAACTCTTCCCATATTTTCAGTGGAAAATTCGCAGGTCCGGCCCTGTGGCACAAAAATCCCAAAAATTTCAATATGTCAATCTATGTCTTGAATTGATTCAGGGAGTCACTTTAGAAGTATTTAATGTGTTTGTGCAGGTTTATAAAGTTTGGTTTAATTACAAGGGCTATAAGAGGAATTTAATTCTTCCCATATTTTCAGTGGAAAATCCGCAGGTCCGGCCCTGTGGCACAAAAATCCCAAGTTTCAATATGTCAATCTATGTCCTGAATTGATTCAGGGAGTCACTTTAGAGGTATTTAATGTGTTTGCGCACGTTTACAAAGTTTGGTGTAATTATAAGGGCTATAGGAGGAATTTAACTCTTCCCATATTTTTAGTGGAAAATTCGCAGGTCCTGCCCTGGGGCACAAAAATCCCAAAAATTTCAATATGTCAATCTATGTCCTGAATTGATTCAGGGAGTCACTTTAGAGGTATTTAATGTGTTTGTGCAGGTTTACAAAGCTTGGTTTAATTATAAGGGCTATAGGAGGAATTTAACTCTTCCCATATTTTCAGTGGAAAATCCGCAGGTCCTGCCCTGTGGCACAAAAATCCCAAAAATTTCAATATGTCAATCTATGTCCTGAATTGATTTAGGGAGTCACTTTAGAGGTATTTAATGTGTTTGCGCACGTTTACAAAGTTTGGTTTAATTATAAGGGCTATAGAAGGAATTTAACTCTTCCCATATTTTCAGTGGAAAATTCGCAGGTCCTGCCCTGGGGCACAAAAATCCCAAAAATTTCAATATGTCAATCTATGTCCTGAATTGATTCAGGGAGTCACTTTAGAGGTATTTAATGTGTTTGTGCAGGTTTACAAAGCTTGGTTTAATTATAAGGGCTATAGGAGGAATTTAACTCTTCCCATATTTTCAGTGGAAAATCCGCAGGTCCGGCCCTGTGGCACAAAAATCCCAAAAATTTCAATATGTCAATCTATGTCCTGAATTGATTCAGGGAGTCACTTTAGAGGTATCTAATGTGTTTGTGCACGTTTACGAAGCTTGGTGTAATTATAAAGGCTATAGGAGAAATTTAATTCTTCCCATATTTACAGTGGAAAATCCGCAGGTTCGGCCCTATGACTTAAAAATCCCAAAAATTTCAATATGTCAATCTATGTCCTGAATTGATTTAGGGAGTCACTTTAGAGGTATTTAATGTGTTTGCGCACGTTTACAAAGTTTGGTGTAATTATAAGGGCGATAGGAGGAATTTACTCTTCCCATATTTTCAGTGGAAAATCCGCAGGCCCTGTGGCACAAAAATCCCAAAAATTTTAATATGTCAATCTATGTCATGAATTGATTTAGGGAGTCACTTTAGAGGTATCTAATGTGTTTGTGTACGTTTACGAAGCTTGGTGTAATTATAAAGGCTATAGGAGGAATTTAATTCTTCCCATATTTTCAGTGGAAAATCCGCAGGTTCGGCCCTATGACTTAAAAATCCCAAAAATTTCAATATGTCAATCTATGTCCTGAATTGATTCAGGGAGTCACTTTAGAGGTATTTAATGTGTTTGCGCACGTTTACAAAGTTTTGTGTAATTATAAGGGCTATAGGAGGAATTTACTCTTCCCGTATTTTCAGTGGAAAATTAGCAGGTCCGGCCCTGTGGCACAAAAATCCCAAAAATTTCAATATGTCAATCTATGTCCTGAATTGATTCAGGGAGTCACTTTAGAGGTATTTAATGTGTTTGCGCACGTTTACAAAGTTTGGTGTAATTATAAGGGCTATAGGAGGAATTTAACTCTTCTCATATTTTCAGTGGAAAATCCGCAGGTCTGCCCTGTGACTTAAAAATCCCAAAAATTTCAATATGTCAATCTATGTCCTGAATTGATTCAGGGAGTCACTTTAGAGGTATTTAATGTGTTTGCGCACGTTTACAAAGTTTGGTTTAATTATAAGGGCTATAGGAGGAATTTAACTCTTCCCATATTTTCAGTGGAAAATTCGCAGGTCCGGCCCTGTGGCACAAAAATCCCAAAAATTTCAATATGTCAATCTATGTCTTGAATTGATTCAGGGAGTCACTTTAGAAGTATTTAATGTGTTTGTGCAGGTTTATAAAGTTTGGTTTAATTACAAGGGCTATAAGAGGAATTTAATTCTTCCCATATTTTCAGTGGAAAATCCGCAGGTCTGGCCCTGTGGCACAAAAATCCCAAGTTTCAATATGTCAATCTATGTCCTGAATTGATTCAGGGAGTCACTTTAGAGGTATTTAATGTGTTTGCGCATGTTTACAAAGTTTTGTGTAATTATAAGGGCTATAGGAGGAATTTACTCTTCCCATATTTTCAGTGGAAAATCCGCAGGTCCGGCCCTGTGGCACAAAAATCCCAAAAATATCAATATGTCAATCTATGTCCTGAATTGATTCAGGGAGTCACTTTAGAGGTATTTAATGTGTTTGCGCACGTTTACAAAGTTTGGTGTAATTATAAGGGCTATAGGAGGAATTTACTCTTCCCATATTTTCAGTGGAAAATCCGCAGGTCCAGCCCTGTGGCACAAAAATCCCAAAAATGTCAATATGTCAATCTATGTCCTGAATTGATTTAGGGAGTCACTTTAGAGGTATTTAATGTGTTTGCGCACGTTTACAAAGTTTGGTTTAATTATAAGGGCTATAGGAGGAATTTAACTCTTCCCATATTTTCAGTGGAAAATTCGCAGGTCCTGCCCTGGGGCACAAAAATCCCAAAAATTTCAATATGTCAATCTATGTCCTGAATTGATTCAGGGAGTCACTTTAGAGGTATTTAATGTGTTTGTGCAGGTTTACAAAGCTTGGTTTAATTATAAGGGCTATAGGAGGAATTTAACTCTTCCCATATTTTCAGTGGAAAATCCGCAGGTCCGGCCCTGTGGCACAAAAATCCCAAAAATTTCAATATGTCAATCTATGTCCTGAATTGATTCAGGGAGTCACTTTAGAGGTATCTAATGTGTTTGTGCACGTTTACGAAGCTTGGTGTAATTATAAAGGCTATAGGAGGAATTTAATTCTTCCCATATTTACAGTGGAAAATCCGCAGGTTCGGCCCTATGACTTAAAAATCCCAAAAATTTCAATATGTCAATCTATGTCCTGAATTGATTTAGGGAGTCACTTTAGAGGTATTTAATGTGTTTGCGCACGTTTACAAAGTTTGGTGTAATTATAAGGGCTATAGGAGGAATTTACTCTTCCCATATTTTCAGTGGAAAATCCGCAGGCCCTGTGGCACAAAAATCCCAAAAATTTTAATATGTCAATCTATGTCATGAATTGATTTAGGGAGTCACTTTAGAGGTATTTAATGTGTTTGTGTACGTTTACGAAGCTTGGTGTAATTATAAAGGCTATAGGAGGAATTTAATTCTTCCCATATTTTCAGTGGAAAATCCGCAGGTTCGGCCCTATGACTTAAAAATCCCAAAAATTTCAATATGTCAATCTATGTCCTGAATTGATTCAGGGAGTCACTTTAGAGGTATTTAATGTGTTTGCGCACGTTTACAAAGTTTTGTGTAATTATAAGGGCTATAGGAGGAATTTACTCTTCCCGTATTTTCAGTGGAAAATTAGCAGGTCCGGCCCTGTGGCACAAAAATCCCAAAAATTTCAATATGTCAATCTATGTCCTGAATTGATTCAGGGAGTCACTTTAGAGGTATTTAATGTGTTTGCGCAAGTTTACAAAGTTTGGTGTAATTATAAGGGCTATAGGAGGAATTTAACTCTTCTCATATTTTCAGAGGAAAATCCGCAGGTCTGCCCTGTGACTTAAAAATCCCAAAAATTTCAATATGTCAATCTATGTCCTGAATTGATTCAGGGAGTCACTTTAGAGGTATTTAATGTGTTTGCGCACGTTTACAAAGTTTGGTTTAATTATAAGGGCTATAGGAGGAATTTAACTCTTCCCATATTTTCAGTGGAAAATTCGCAGGTCCGGCCCTGTGGCACAAAAATCCCAAAAATTTCAATATGTCAATCTATGTCTTGAATTGATTCAGGGAGTCACTTTAGAAGTATTTAATGTGTTTGTGCAGGTTTATAAAGTTTGGTTTAATTACAAGGGCTATAAGAGGAATTTAATTCTTCCCATATTTTCAGTGGAAAATCCGCAGGTCCGGCCCTGTGGCACAAAAATCCCAAGTTTCAATATGTCAATCTATGTCCTGAATTGATTCAGGGAGTCACTTTAGAGGTATTTAATGTGTTTGCGCACGTTTACAAAGTTTGGTGTAATTATAAGGGCTATAGGAGGAATTTAACTCTTCCCATATTTTCAGTGGAAAATTCGCAGGTCCGGCCCTGTGGCAAAAAAATCCGAAATATTTCAATATGACAATCTATGTCCTGAATTGATTCAGGGAGTCACTTTAGAGGTATTTAATGTGTTTGTGCACGTTTACAAAGTTTGGTTTAATTATAAGGGCTATAGGAGGAATTTAACTCTTCCCATATTTTCAGTGGAAAATCCGCAGGTCCTGCCCTGTGGCACAAAAATCCCAAAAATTTCAATATGTCAATCTATGTCCTGAATTGATTCAGGGAGTCATTTTAGAGGTATTTAATGTGTTTGTGCACGTTTATGAAGCTTGGTGTAATTATAAAGGCTATAGGAGGAATTTAATTCTTCCCATATTTTCAGTGGAAAATCCGCAGGTCCGTCCCTGTGACTTGAAAATCCCAAAAATTTCAATATGTCAATCTATGTCCTGAATTGATTCAGGGAGTCACTTTAGAGGTATTTAATGTGTTTGCGCATGTTTACAAAGTTTTGTGTAATTATAAGGGATATAGGAGGAATTTACTCTTCCCATATTTTCAGTGGAAAATCCGCAGGTCCGCCCCTGTGACTTGAAAATCCCAAAAATTTCAATATGTCAATCTATGTCCTGAATTGATTCAGGGAGTCACTTTAGAGGTATTTAATGTGTTTGCGCATGTTTACAAAGTTTTGTGTAATTATAAGGGCTATAGGAGGAATTTACTCTTCCCATATTTTCAGTGGAAAATCCGCAGGTCCGGCCCTGTGGCACAAAAATCCCAAAAATTTCAATATGTCAATCTATGTCCTGAATTGATTCAGGGAGTCACTTTAGAGGTATTTAATGTGTTTGCGCACGTTTACAAAGTTTGGTGTAATTATAAGGGCTATAGGAGGAATTTAACTCTTCTCATATTTTCAGAGGAAAATCCGCAGGTCTGGCCCTGTGACTTAAAAATCCCAAAAATTTCAATATGTCAATCTATGTCCTGAATTGATTCAGGGAGTCACTTTAGAGGTATTTAATGTGTTTGTGCACGTTTACAAAGTTTGGTGTAATTATAAGGGCTATAGGAGGAATTTACTCTTCCCATATTTTCAGTGGAAAATCCGCAGGTCCGTCCCTGTGGCACAAAAATCCCAAAAATGTCAATATGTCAATCTATGTCCTGAATTGATTTAGGGAGTCACTTTAGAGGTATTTAATGTGTTTGCGCACGTTTACAAAGTTTGGTTTAATTATAAGGGCTATAGGAGGAATTTAACTCTTCCCATATTTTCAGTGGAAAATTCGCAGGTCCGGCCCTGGGGCACAAAAATCCCAAAAATTTCAATATGTCAATCTATGTCCTGAATTGATTCAGGGAGTCACTTTAGAGGTATTTAATGTGTTTGTGCACGTTTATGAAGCTTGGTGTAATTATAAAGGCTATAGGAGGAATTTAATTCTTCCCATATTTTCAGTGGAAAATCCGCAGGTCCGGCCCTGTGACTTGAAAATCCCAAAAATTTCAATATGTCAATCTATGTCCTGAATTGATTCAGGGAGTCACTTTAGAGGTATTTAATGTGTTTGCGCATGTTTACAAAGTTTTGTGTAATTATAAGGGCTATAGGAGGAATTTACTCTTCCCGTATTTTCAGTGGAAAATCCGCAGGTCCGCCCCTGTGACTTGAAAATCCCAAAAATTTCAATATGTCAATCTATGTCCTGAATTGATTCAGGGAGTCACTTTAGAGGTATTTAATGTGTTTGCGCATGTTTACAAAGTTTTGTGTAATTATAAGGGCTATAGGAGGAATTTACTCTTCCCATATTTTCAGTGGAAAATCCGCAGGTCCGGCCCTGTGGCACAAAAATCCCAAAAATTTCAATATGTCAATCTATGTCCTGAATTGATTCAGGGAGTCACTTTAGAGGTATTTAATGTGTTTGCGCACGTTTACAAAGTTTGGTGTAATTATAAGGGCTATAGGAGGAATTTAACTCTTCTCATATTTTCAGAGGAAAATCCGCAGGTCTGGCCCTGTGACTTAAAAATCCCAAAAATTTCAATATGTCAATCTATGTCCTGAATTGATTCAGGGAGTCACTTTAGAGGTATTTAATGTGTTAGCGCACGTTTACAAAGTTTGGTGTAATTATAAGGGCTATAGGAGGAATTTACTCTTCCCATATTTTCAGTGGAAAATCCGCAGGTCCGTCCCTGTGGCACAAAAATCCCAAAAATGTCAATATGTCAATCTATGTCCTGAATTGATTTAGGGAGTCACTTTAGAGGTATTTAATGTGTTTGCGCACGTTTACAAAGTTTGGTTTAATTATAAGGGCTATAGGAGGAATTTAACTCTTCCCATATTTTCAGTGGAAAATTCGCAGGTCCGGCCCTGTGGCACAAAAATCCCAAAAATTTCAATATGTCAATCTATGTCCTGAATTGATTCAGGGAGTCACTTTAGAGGTATTTAATGTGTTTGTGCAGGTTTACAAAGCTTGGTTTAATTATAAGGGCTATAGGAGGAATTTAACTCTTCCCATATTTTCAGTGGAAAATCCGCAGGTCCGGCCCTGTGGCACAAAAATCCCAAAAATTTCAATATGTCAATCTATGTCCTGAATTGATTCAGGGAGTCACTTTAGAGGTATTTAATGTGTTTGTGCAGGTTTACAAAGCTTGGTTTAATTATAAGGGCTATAGGAGGAATTTAACTCTTCCCATATTTTCAGTGGAAAATTCGCAGGTCCGGCCCTGTGGCACAAAAATCCCAAAAATTTCAATATGTCAATCTATGTCCTGAATTGATTCAGGGAGTCACTTTAGAGGTATTTAATGTGTTTGTGCACGTTTACGAAGCTTGGTGTAATTATAAAGGCTATCGGAGGAATTTACTCTTCCCATATTTTCAGTGGAAAATCCGCAGGTCCGGCCCTGTGACTTAAAAATCGCAAAAATTTCAATATGTCAATCTATGCCCTGAATTGATTCAGGGAGTCACTTTAGAGGTATTTAATGTGTTTGCGGACGTTTACAAAGTTTTGTGTAATTATAAGGGCTATAGGAGGAATTTACTCTTCCCATATTTTCAGTGGAAAATTAGCAGGTCCGGCCCTGTGGCACAAAAATCCCAAAAATTTCAATATGTCAATCTATGTCCTGAATTGATTCAGGGAGTCACTTTAGAGGTATTTAATGTGTTTGCGCACGTTTACAAAGTTTGGTGTAATTATAAGGGCTATAGGAGGAATTTACTCTTCCCATATTTTCAGTGGAAAATTAGCAGGTCCGGCCCTGTGGCACAAAAATCCCAAAAATTTCAATATGTCCTGAATTGATTCAGGGAGTCACTTTAGAGGTATTTAATGTGTTTGCGCACGTTTACAAAGTTTGGTGTAATTATAAGGGCTATAGGAGGAATTTAACTCTTCTCATATTTTCAGAGGAAAATCCGCAGGTCTGGCCCTGTGACTCAAAAATCCCAAAAATTTTAATATGTCAATCTATGTCCTGAATTGATTCAGGGAGTCACTTTAGAGGTATTTAATGTGTTTGCGCACGTTTACAAAGCTTGGTTTAATTATAAGGGCTATAGGAGGAATTTAACTCTTCCCATATTTTCAGTGCAAAATCCGCAGGTCCGGCCCTGTGACTCAAAAATTCCAAAAATGTCAATAGGTCAATCTATGTCCTGAATTGATTCAAGGAGTCACTTTAGAGGTATTTAATGTGTTTGCGCACGTTTACAAAGTTTGGTGTAATTATAAGGGCTATAGGAGGAATTTAACTCTTCCCATATTTTCAGTGGAAAATTCGCAGGTCCGGCCCTGGGGCACAAAAATCCCAAAAATTTCAATATGTCAATCTATGTCCTGAATTGATTCAGGGAGTCACTTTAGAGGTATTTAATGTGTTTGTGCACGTTTATGAAGCTTGGTGTAATTATAAAGGCTATAGGAGGAATTTAATTCTTCCCATATTTTCAGTGGAAAATCCGCAGGTCCGGCCCTGTGACTTGAAAATCCCAAAAATTTCAATATGTCAATCTATGTCCTGAATTGATTCAGGGAGTCACTTTAGAGGTATTTAATGTGTTTGCGCATGTTTACAAAGTTTTGTGTAATTATAAGGGCTATAGGAGGAATTTACTCTTCCCGTATTTTCAGTGGAAAATCCGCAGGTCCGCCCCTGTGACTTGAAAATCCCAAAAATTTCAATATGTCAATCTATGTCTTGAATTGATTCAGGGAGTCACTTTAGAGGTATTTAATGTGTTTGCGCATGTTTACAAAGTTTTGTGTAATTATAAGGGCTATAGGAGGAATTTACTCTTCCCATATTTTCAGTGGAAAATCCGCAGGTCCGGCCCTGTGGCACAAAAATCCCAAAAATTTCAATATGTCAATCTATGTCCTGAATTGATTCAGGGAGTCACTTTAGAGGTATTTAATGTGTTTGCGCACGTTTACAAAGTTTGGTGTAATTATAAGGGCTATAGGAGGAATTTAACTCTTCTCATATTTTCAGAGGAAAATCCGCAGGTCTGGCCCTGTGACTTAAAAATCCCAAAAATTTCAATATGTCAATCTATGTCCTGAATTGATTCAGGGAGTCACTTTAGAGGTATTTAATGTGTTAGCGCACGTTTACAAAGTTTGGTGTAATTATAAGGGCTATAGGAGGAATTTACTCTTCCCATATTTTCAGTGGAAAATCCGCAGGTCCGTCCCTGTGGCACAAAAATCCCAAAAATGTCAATATGTCAATCTATGTCCTGAATTGATTTAGGGAGTCACTTTAGAGGTATTTAATGTGTTTGCGCACGTTTACAAAGTTTGGTTTAATTATAAGGGCTATAGGAGGAATTTAACTCTTCCCATATTTTCAGTGGAAAATTCGCAGGTCCGGCCCTGTGGCACAAAAATCCCAAAAATTTCAATATGTCAATCTATGTCCTGAATTGATTCAGGGAGTCACTTTAGAGGTATTTAATGTGTTTGTGCAGGTTTACAAAGCTTGGTTTAATTATAAGGGCTATAGGAGGAATTTAACTCTTCCCATATTTTCAGTGGAAAATCCGCAGGTCCGGCCCTGTGGCACAAAAATCCCAAAAATTTCAATATGTCAATCTATGTCCTGAATTGATTCAGGGAGTCACTTTAGAGGTATTTAATGTGTTTGTGCACGTTTACGAAGCTTGGTGTAATTATAAAGGCTATCGGAGGAATTTACTCTTCCCATATTTTCACTGGAAAATCCGCAGGTCCTGCCCTGGGGCACAAAAATCCCAAAAATTTCAATATGTCAATCTATGTCCTGAATTGATTCAGGGAGTCACTTTAGAGGTATTTAATGTGTTAGCGCACGTTTACAAAGTTTGGTGTAATTATAAGGGCTATAGGAGGAATTTACTCTTCCCATATTTTCAGTGGAAAATCCGCAGGTCCGTCCCTGTGGCACAAAAATCCCAAAAATTTCAATATGTCAATCTATGTCCTGAATTGATTCAGGGAGTCACTTTAGAGGTATTTAATGTGTTTGCGCACGTTTACAAAGTTTGGTGTAATTATAAGGGCTATAGGAGGAATTTACTCTTCCCATATTTTCAGTGGAAAATCCGCAGGTCCGTCCCTGTGGCACAAAAATCCCAAAAATTTCAATATGTCAATCTATGTCCTGAATTGAATCAGGGAGTCACTTTAGAGCTATTTAATGTGTTAGCGCACGTTTACAAAGTTTGGTGTAATTATAAGGGCTATAGGAGGAATTTACTCTTCCCATATTTTCAGTGGAAAATCCGCAGGTCCGTCCCTGTGGCACAAAAATCCCAAAAATTTCAATATGTCAATCTATGTCCTGAATTGATTCAGGGAGTCACTTTAGAGGTATTTAATGTGTTTGCGCACGTTTACAAAGTTTGGTGTAATTATAAGGGCTATAGGAGGAATTTAACTCTTCTCATATTTTCAGAGGAAAATCCGCAGGTCTGGCCCTGTGACTTAAAAATCCCAAAAATTTCAATATGTCAATCTATGTCCTGAATTGATTCAGGGAGTCACTTTAGAGGTATTTAATGTGTTTGTGCACGTTTACAAAGTTTGGTGTAATTATAAGGGCTATAGGAGGAATTTACTCTTCCCATATTTTCAGTGGAAAATCCGCAGGTCCGTCCCTGTGGCACAAAAATCCCAAAAATGTCAATATGTCAATCTATGTCCTGAATTGATTTAGGGAGTCACTTTAGAGGTATTTAATGTGTTTGCGCACGTTTACAAAGTTTGGTTTAATTATAAGGGCTATAGGAGGAATTTAACTCTTCCCATATTTTCAGTGGAAAATTCGCAGGTCCGGCCCTGGGGCACAAAAATCCCAAAAATTTCAATATGTCAATCTATGTCCTGAATTGATTCAGGGAGTCACTTTAGAGGTATTTAATGTGTTTGTGCACGTTTATGAAGCTTGGTGTAATTATAAAGGCTATAGGAGGAATTTAATTCTTCCCATATTTTCAGTGGAAAATCCGCAGGTCCGGCCCTGTGACTTGAAAATCCCAAAAATTTCAATATGTCAATCTATGTCCTGAATTGATTCAGGGAGTCACTTTAGAGGTATTTAATGTGTTTGCGCATGTTTACAAAGTTTTGTGTAATTATAAGGGCTATAGGAGGAATTTACTCTTCCCGTATTTTCAGTGGAAAATCCGCAGGTCCGCCCCTGTGACTTGAAAATCCCAAAAATTTCAATATGTCAATCTATGTCCTGAATTGATTCAGGGAGTCACTTTAGAGGTATTTAATGTGTTTGCGCATGTTTACAAAGTTTTGTGTAATTATAAGGGCTATAGGAGGAATTTACTCTTCCCATATTTTCAGTGGAAAATCCGCAGGTCCGGCCCTGTGGCACAAAAATCCCAAAAATTTCAATATGTCAATCTATGTCCTGAATTGATTCAGGGAGTCACTTTAGAGGTATTTAATGTGTTTGCGCACGTTTACAAAGTTTGGTGTAATTATAAGGGCTATAGGAGGAATTTAACTCTTCTCATATTTTCAGAGGAAAATCCGCAGGTCTGGCCCTGTGACTTAAAAATCCCAAAAATTTCAATATGTCAATCTATGTCCTGAATTGATTCAGGGAGTCACTTTAGAGGTATTTAATGTGTTAGCGCACGTTTACAAAGTTTGGTGTAATTATAAGGGCTATAGGAGGAATTTACTCTTCCCATATTTTCAGTGGAAAATCCGCAGGTCCGTCCCTGTGGCACAAAAATCCCAAAAATGTCAATATGTCAATCTATGTCCTGAATTGATTTAGGGAGTCACTTTAGAGGTATTTAATGTGTTTGCGCACGTTTACAAAGTTTGGTTTAATTATAAGGGCTATAGGAGGAATTTAACTCTTCCCATATTTTCAGTGGAAAATTCGCAGGTCCGGCCCTGTGGCACAAAAATCCCAAAAATTTCAATATGTCAATCTATGTCCTGAATTGATTCAGGGAGTCACTTTAGAGGTATTTAATGTGTTTGTGCAGGTTTACAAAGCTTGGTTTAATTATAAGGGCTATAGGAGGAATTTAACTCTTCCCATATTTTCAGTGGAAAATCCGCAGGTCCGGCCCTGTGGCACAAAAATCCCAAAAATTTCAATATGTCAATCTATGTCCTGAATTGATTCAGGGAGTCACTTTAGAGGTATTTAATGTGTTTGTGCAGGTTTACAAAGCTTGGTTTAATTATAAGGGCTATAGGAGGAATTTAACTCTTCCCATATTTTCAGTGGAAAATTCGCAGGTCCGGCCCTGTGGCACAAAAATCCCAAAAATTTCAATATGTCAATCTATGTCCTGAATTGATTCAGGGAGTCACTTTAGAGGTATTTAATGTGTTTGTGCACGTTTACGAAGCTTGGTGTAATTATAAAGGCTATCGGAGGAATTTACTCTTCCCATATTTTCAGTGGAAAATCCGCAGGTCCGGCCCTGTGACTTAAAAATCGCAAAAATTTCAATATGTCAATCTATGCCCTGAATTGATTCAGGGAGTCACTTTAGAGGTATTTAATGTGTTTGCGGACGTTTACAAAGTTTTGTGTAATTATAAGGGCTATAGGAGGAATTTACTCTTCCCATATTTTCAGTGGAAAATTAGCAGGTCCGGCCCTGTGGCACAAAAATCCCAAAAATTTCAATATGTCAATCTATGTCCTGAATTGATTCAGGGAGTCACTTTAGAGGTATTTAATGTGTTTGCGCACGTTTACAAAGTTTGGTGTAATTATAAGGGCTATAGGAGGAATTTACTCTTCCCATATTTTCAGTGGAAAATTAGCAGGTCCGGCCCTGTGGCACAAAAATCCCAAAAATTTCAATATGTCCTGAATTGATTCAGGGAGTCACTTTAGAGGTATTTAATGTGTTTGCGCACGTTTACAAAGTTTGGTGTAATTATAAGGGCTATAGGAGGAATTTAACTCTTCTCATATTTTCAGAGGAAAATCCGCAGGTCTGGCCCTGTGACTCAAAAATCCCAAAAATTTTAATATGTCAATCTATGTCCTGAATTGATTCAGGGAGTCACTTTAGAGGTATTTAATGTGTTTGCGCACGTTTACAAAGCTTGGTTTAATTATAAGGGCTATAGGAGGAATTTAACTCTTCCCATATTTTCAGTGCAAAATCCGCAGGTCCGGCCCTGTGACTCAAAAATTCCAAAAATGTCAATAGGTCAATCTATGTCCTGAATTGATTCAAGGAGTCACTTTAGAGGTATTTAATGTGTTTGCGCACGTTTACAAAGTTTGGTGTAATTATAAGGGCTATAGGAGGAATTTAACTCTTCCCATATTTTCAGTGGAAAATTCGCAGGTCCGGCCCTGGGGCACAAAAATCCCAAAAATTTCAATATGTCAATCTATGTCCTGAATTGATTCAGGGAGTCACTTTAGAGGTATTTAATGTGTTTGTGCACGTTTATGAAGCTTGGTGTAATTATAAAGGCTATAGGAGGAATTTAATTCTTCCCATATTTTCAGTGGAAAATCCGCAGGTCCGGCCCTGTGACTTGAAAATCCCAAAAATTTCAATATGTCAATCTATGTCCTGAATTGATTCAGGGAGTCACTTTAGAGGTATTTAATGTGTTTGCGCATGTTTACAAAGTTTTGTGTAATTATAAGGGCTATAGGAGGAATTTACTCTTCCCGTATTTTCAGTGGAAAATCCGCAGGTCCGCCCCTGTGACTTGAAAATCCCAAAAATTTCAATATGTCAATCTATGTCTTGAATTGATTCAGGGAGTCACTTTAGAGGTATTTAATGTGTTTGCGCATGTTTACAAAGTTTTGTGTAATTATAAGGGCTATAGGAGGAATTTACTCTTCCCATATTTTCAGTGGAAAATCCGCAGGTCCGGCCCTGTGGCACAAAAATCCCAAAAATTTCAATATGTCAATCTATGTCCTGAATTGATTCAGGGAGTCACTTTAGAGGTATTTAATGTGTTTGCGCACGTTTACAAAGTTTGGTGTAATTATAAGGGCTATAGGAGGAATTTAACTCTTCTCATATTTTCAGAGGAAAATCCGCAGGTCTGGCCCTGTGACTTAAAAATCCCAAAAATTTCAATATGTCAATCTATGTCCTGAATTGATTCAGGGAGTCACTTTAGAGGTATTTAATGTGTTAGCGCACGTTTACAAAGTTTGGTGTAATTATAAGGGCTATAGGAGGAATTTACTCTTCCCATATTTTCAGTGGAAAATCCGCAGGTCCGTCCCTGTGGCACAAAAATCCCAAAAATGTCAATATGTCAATCTATGTCCTGAATTGATTTAGGGAGTCACTTTAGAGGTATTTAATGTGTTTGCGCACGTTTACAAAGTTTGGTTTAATTATAAGGGCTATAGGAGGAATTTAACTCTTCCCATATTTTCAGTGGAAAATTCGCAGGTCCGGCCCTGTGGCACAAAAATCCCAAAAATTTCAATATGTCAATCTATGTCCTGAATTGATTCAGGGAGTCACTTTAGAGGTATTTAATGTGTTTGTGCAGGTTTACAAAGCTTGGTTTAATTATAAGGGCTATAGGAGGAATTTAACTCTTCCCATATTTTCAGTGGAAAATCCGCAGGTCCGGCCCTGTGGCACAAAAATCCCAAAAATTTCAATATGTCAATCTATGTCCTGAATTGATTCAGGGAGTCACTTTAGAGGTATTTAATGTGTTTGTGCACGTTTACGAAGCTTGGTGTAATTATAAAGGCTATCGGAGGAATTTACTCTTCCCATATTTTCACTGGAAAATCCGCAGGTCCGGCCCTGTGGCACAAAAATCCCAAAAATTTCAATATGTCAATCTATGTCCTGAATTGATTCAGGGAGTCACTTTAGAGGTATTTAATGTGTTTGTGCACGTTTACGAAGCTTGGTGTAATTATAAAGGCTATAGGAGGAATTTAATTCTTCCCATATTTTCAGTGGAAAATCCGCAGGTCCGGCCCTGTGACTTAAAAATCGCAAAAATTTCAATATGTCAATCTATGCCCTGAATTGATTCAGGGAGTCACTTTAGAGGTATTTAATGTGTTTGCGGACGTTTACAAAGTTTTGTGTAATTATAAGGGCTATAGGAGGAATTTACTCTTCCCATATTTTCAGTGGAAAATTAGCAGGTTCGGCCCTGTGGCACAAAAATCCCAAAAATTTCAATATGTCAATCTATGTCCTGAATTGATTCAGGGAGTCACTTTAGAGGTATTTAATGTGTTTGCGCACGTTTACAAAGTTTGGTGTAATTATAAGGGCTATAGGAGGAATTTACTCTTCCCATATTTTCAGTGGAAAATTAGCAGGTCCGGCCCTGTGGCACAAAAATCCCAAAAATTTCAATATGTCCTGAATTGATTCAGGGAGTCACTTTAGAGGTATTTAATGTGTTTGCGCACGTTTACAAAGTTTGGTGTAATTATAAGGGCTATAGGAGGAATTTAACTCTTCTCATATTTTCAGAGGAAAATCCCAAAAATTTTAATATGTCAATCTATGTCCTGAATTGATTCAGGGAGTCACTTTAGAGGTATTTAATGTGTTTGCGCACGTTTACAAAGCTTGGTTTAATTATAAGGGCTATAGGAGGAATTTAACTCTTCCCATATTTTCAGTGCAAAATCCGCAGGTCCGGCCCTGTGACTCAAAAATTCCAAAAATGTCAATAGGTCAATCTATGTCCTGAATTGATTCAAGGAGTCACTTTAGAGGTATTTAATGTGTTTGCGCACGTTTACAAAGCTTGGTTTAATTATAAGGGCTATAGGAGGAATTTAACTCTTCCCATATTTTCAGTGGAAAATCCGCAGGTCCGGCCCTGTGGCACAAAAATCCCAAAAGTTTCAATATGTCAATCTATGTCCTGAATTGATTCAGGGAGTCACTTTGGAGGTATTTAATGTGTTTGCGCACGTTTACAAAGCTTGGTTTAATTATAAGGGCTAAGGAGGAATTTAACTCTTCCCATATTTTCAGTGGAAAATCCGCAGGTCCGGCCCTGTGGCACAAAAATCCCAAAAGTTTCAATATGTCAATCTATGTCCTGAATTGATTCAGGGAGTCACTTTAGAGGTATTTAATGTGTTTGCGCACGTTTACAAAGCTTGGTTTAATTATAAGGGCTAAGGAGGAATTTATCTCTTCCCATATTTTCAGTGAAAAATCCGCAGGACCGGCCCTGTGGCACAAAAATCCCAAAAGTTTCAATATGTCAATCTATGTCCTTAATTGATTCAGGGAGTCACTTCAGAGGTATTTAATGTGTTTGTGCACGTTTACAAAGCTTGGTGTAATTATAAGGGCTATAGGAGGAATTTAACTCTTCCCATATTTTCAGTGGAAAATCCGCAGGTCCGGCCCTGTTGCACAAAAATCCCCAAAAATGATATTTTCATTATAAAATAAGTTTTTGAATATACTTACCCGGTGAATATATAAATAGCTGACGTCTCCGACGGCCCGACAGATTCCAAAAACTCGCGAGCGATCGCCATGAAGGTTGCGGGTGTGCCCACCAGCGCCGACTATCGGCCAGATACCGTATATACTTCTCAACCAAACCAGTTCTTCTCGTTCCGTAGGGTCTCTATTGGGGAGGAAGGGAGGGCCTTTAATATTATGTATTCACCAGGTAAGTATATTCAAAAATTTATTTTAAATTGAAAATATCATTTTTAAATATTAAACTTAGCCGTTGAATATATAAATAGCTGATTCACACCCATGGTGGTGGGTAGAGACCAGTATCAAAACAATAAAGGCGTATATGCTCAAGAGTTTTTGACAAATATTCAAAAAAACAAACTTAAGTATAGGTACCTGGTAATGAAGCTGACTCTGATGATTACTCTGCCTCATTAGTCCGCTATCCTCACGAAGCCCAGCCATCCTCTCAGGATGCTGAAAGACTCCCAGGAGCTGCTATATCCCGGGTGAACACCCCTATAACAGGACCTCATCAATACCCTTAATCTGGGCGCTCTCAAGAAACAACATTTTGACCACCCGCCAAATCAAAAAGATTGCAAAAGACTTCTTAGTCTTCCGTACAACACAAAACAAGATTAAAAATTTCAAGAGTATATTAAAAGGATATTGGGATTAAGGGAATGTAGTGGTAGAACCCTCACCTACTACTGCACTCGCTGCTACGAATGGACCCAGTGTGTAGCAGTCCTCATAAAGAGTCTGGACGTCTTTCAAATAAAATGAAGCGAACACCGACTTGTTCCTCCAAAAGGTCGCGTCCATAATACTTTTAAGGGATCTATTTTGCTTAAATGCCACCGAAGTCGCTATCGCTCTAACTTCGTGAGCCTTGACCTTAAGAAAACTACGATCCTTCTCACTTAAATGAGAATGTGCCTCCCGAATTAAAAGTCTAATAAAGTAAGATAACGCATTCTTAGACATGGGCAAAGAGGGCTTTTTAACGGAGCACCATAAAGCCTCTGAACAACCTCGAAGCGGTTTAGTTCTAGATAAGTAAAACTTAAGAGCTCTAACGGGGCACAGCACTCTTTCAACTTCATTACCTACAATCTCAGAAAGACTAGGTATTTCAAAAGATTTAGGCCAAGGACGAGACGGAAGTTCATTATTGGCCAAAAAACCAAGTTGAAGAGAACATACTGCTTTATTTGTCGAGAAGCTGATGTTCTTGCTAAAAGCATGGATCTCACTGACCCTTTTAGCCGAAGCCAAGCTCACCAAAAAAAGTGTCTTGAGGGTAAGATCCTTCAGGGAGGCTGAATTTAAAGGTTCAAACCTGTCTGACATTAGGAACTGTAGGACCACGTCCAAGTTCCAAGCAGGAGTTGAAATATGACGCTCCTTAGAGGTCTCGAAAGACTTAAGGAGGTCTTGGAGATCTTTGTTATTCGAAAGATCCAAACCTCTATGCCTGAAAACAGAAGCTAACATGCTTCTGTAGCCTTTAATGGTGGATGCAGAGAGGGAGCGACCGTTTCTCAGATATAGCAGAAAATCCGCAATCTGCGCTACAGAGGTACTGGAAGAGAAAATAGAGGAGGACTTGCACCAATCTCTGAATACCTCCCACTTCGACTGGTAGATCTTGATGGTAGAGGATCTTCTAGCCCTCGCGATCGCTCTAGCTGCCTCCTTCGAAAATCCTCAAGCTCTAGAGAGTCTTTCGATAGTCTGAAGGCAGTCACACGAAGCGCGGGGAGGCTTTGATGAAGTCTCTTTACGTGAGGCTGTCGTAAGAGATCCATCCACAAAGGCAGACTCCTTGGAACGTCTACCAGCCATAGAAGTACCTCTGTGAACCACTCTCTCGCAGGCCAGAGGGGAGCAACCAACGTCAACCTGGTCCCTTCGTGAGAGGCGAACTTCTGCAACACCTTGTGGAGGATCTTGAAAGGTGGAAAGGCATAAACGTCCAGGTGAGACCAGTCCAGCAGAAAGGCATCTATGTGGGCCGCCTCTGGATCTGGGACCAGAGAGCAATAAGGCGGGAGCCTTTTTGTCAGTGAGGTCGCAAAGAGATCGATGGTGGGTTGACCCCAAGTCATCCAAGGACTCTTGCACACATCCTTGTGGAGCGTCCACTCCATAGGAATCACCTGACCTCTTCGACTGAGACAGTCCGCCAAGACATTCAACTTCCCTTGGACGAACCTCGTCAAAAGCGAGATGTTTCGATCTTTTAACCAAATGAGGAGGTCCCTTGCGATGACGAAAAGAGCGTGGGAGTGAGTGCCTCCTTGCTTCGAGATGTAAGCCAAGGCCGTGGTATTGTCTGCATTCACTTCTACCACCTTGTTTCGAATCAGACTCTCGAAACTCCTCAGCGCTAAATGGACTGCTAACAGCTCCTTGCAGTTTATGTTAAGGCTCCTCTGGTCTGCGGCCCAAAGACCCGAGCATTCCAGACTGTCCAGAGTCACCCCCCAACCCAAATCCGATGCGTCTGAAAATAACACATGGTTTGGGTTCTTGACTGCCAGAGAAAGACCTTCCCGAAGTCTTATATTGCTGTCCCACCAAGCTAGGCAAGTCTTGACTGGATCGGAGATTGGAATCGAGACCGTCTCTAAAGTTTTCTCCTTGTTCCAATGGGAGTCTAGGTGGAACCGGAGAGGGCGTAGGTGAAGTCTCCCTAGAGAGATAAACTGTTCCAGAGACGAAAGCGTCCCTAGGAGGCTCATCCAGTCTCTCACAGAGCAACGGTTTTTCTCTAGCACGAGACGGACTTTGAGCAAAGCCTGCTCGATCCTGTTGGCAGACGGAAAAGCCCGAAAAACTAGACTCTGTATCTCCTTCCCCAAATAGAGAATCGTTTGGGAGGGAGTCAGCTGTGACTTCTCCATGTTAACCAAGAGGCCCAACTCTTTCGCAAGATCCAAAGTCCACTGTAGGTCCTGCAGACAGCGATGACGGGACGACGCTCTGAGTAACCAGTTGTCCAAATACAGGGAGGCTCTGATCCCCGATAAATGTAGGAACTTCGCTACATTTCTCATGAGCCTCGTAAAAACAAGAGGAGCAGGGCTGAGGCCGAAGCACAGCGCTCGGAATTGATACACCACATTCCTGTACACAAACCTCAGATAATGTTGAGAGTCTGGATGTATCGGAATGTGGAAGTACACATCCTGCAAGTCGAGAGAGACCATCCAGTCGCTCTCTCTGACTGCTGCCAAAACGGATTTGGTGGTCTCCATCGTAAACTTTGTTTTTACAACAAACACGTTGAGAGCACTGACATCCAGCACTGGCCTCCAACCTCCTGTGTTCTTCGGAACCAGGAAGAGACGGTTGTAAAAACCTGGGGATTGAAGGTCCGAGACTTTCACCACCGTCCCCTTTTCTAACAACAGAGACACCTGAAGATATAACGCCTGTCTCTTTGTCTCCTCTCGATACCTGGGAGAGAGGTCTATCGGATCTTTTACTAGAGGAGGTCTCCGTACAAAAGGAATTTTGTAACCCTCCTTCAGCAACAAAACAGACTCCCGGTCTGCACCCCTCTTCTCCCAGGCCTGCCAGAAGTTGGTCAATCTGGCACCTACTGCTGTCTGAGGACAAGGGCAGTCAGACTCTGCCACGGGAGGATTTAGATCCTCTCTTCTTGCCCCGCTTACTATCGGCACGAGAGCCTGCCTTACAGGGAGCTCTGCCACGAAAAGGCGGGATAAATCTTGTCGCTGGAGTGTCAAATCTAGGTCTGTTGACCTGAAAAGACGAAGGTAAAGCCTTACGAGCAGACGTGGCCATTAAATCATGAGTGTCCTTCTGTACAAGAGACGCTGCAATATCTCTAATAAGCTGCTGCGGGAACAAGGCAGAAGACAATGGCGCAAAGAGAAGTTCTGACCTTTGACAAGGAGTGACACCTGCAGACAGAAAAGAACACAGAGTCTCCCTCTTCTTAAGAACCCCTGCTGTGAAAGTAGCAGCAAGTTCATTAGAGCCATCCCTAATTGCCTTGTCCATGCACGACATAATCTGAACAGAGACATCTCAGTCTGCTGACGAGACCTTCTTACTCAAAGCTCCCAGAGATCAATCCAAAAAATTGAAAACCTCAAAGGCACGGTAAATTCCTTTGAGGAGATGATCTAGATCCGAAGAGGACCAGCAAACTTTCGAGCGTCTCATGGCCAGACGACGAGGAGTCTACGAGGCTTGAGAAGTCTCCCTGGGCAGAGGCTGGCACCCCCAAGCCGAGAACTTCTCCCGTGTCATACCAGACGCTCGCACGAGAAGCCAATTTGAAAGGGGGAAAAGCAAAAGCGGACTTCCCCAAATTCCTCCTGGACATTAACCAGTCGCCCAACAAACGCAAAGCTCTCTTAGAAGAGCGAGAGAGCACTAACTTCGTGAACGACGGAGTCGAAGAAGCTAGGCTCAGCGTGAACTCAGATGGAGGCGAACGAGGAGCAGCAGAAACAAAATGATCAGGAAACAGGTCCTTAAAGATAAGCATGATCTTCTTAAAGTCAAGGGAGGGCTGAGCAACCCTAGGCTCCTCTCCATCCGAAAGAGTCCCCAAAGGAACATCAGCAGGAAGGGGATCAATGACTTCCTCATCCAAAGGAACTTCATCCGACAACGGCAAAGTCTCGCGACACGAAGAGGCATGCCGAGGAGGCAACGCTTGACAGGCTATATCAATATGCAACGGGGCTGCAGCAACAGCTGAGGTAACGACGTCACGTCGACACTGCAAAGACTGAAAGTCTTGAGGCTGACAAACAACAACAGACTGTGTCGACTGACGTTCGACATCACGTCGGGACTGCACTGACTGCGGGACTTGAGTTTAAAAAACAACACCCGACCGTGGCGACTGACGTTCAACGTCACGTCGGGGCAACGGAGTCGGCTGATGAACGTCACGTCGAGACTGCGGTGATAGTTGTTGAACGTCACCTTGAGTCTGCGGAAAAGGAGGTTCCACGTCACGTAACTGACGTGAATGACGAGGAACACGATCAGAGTCGCGTTTAACAGCACCGATAACATTAGCGCTAACGTCATAATGACGAGACAAATCTCGCTTAGGCGGTTGAAGACCAGAGTCACGCTTGTCGGACTGGCGAACCGCAAGCAAAGGATTTTTACAAACCTGTTCATGCTCATAAACCTCCATTAAAGATGAAAGTTTCAACTGCATGTCCTGTAAGACACTCCACTTCGGGTCAACGGGAGTCAAAACGGGCCGTGACGTCGGCAACGTCTGTGCATGCAAATCATCGCACCGAACGAGACCCTCGGACTCAATGTCACGTTTACGCTTAACAGGCGAACAGCCATCCGATGACTGAATACGGTCAGAGCTGCCCCAATGGCTACAGCCAGGACGCTGGACCTGTCCTGAAGGGACTGACTTGCGCTTTAAGGGTCTTGAAACCTTACGCCAAGGTTTCTTATGCGGCAAATCGTCGGAAGACGAGGAGAACTTAGTCTCCCCCGTCTTATGGTAAGGACGTTCTTGATGAGAAACGTCTGATACCTTTGAGGGAACGTCTGTACGTCGGTTTACACCTCTCGCTCCCTTAAGTCCTACGACATTCCTTCTCCCTGGTGCAGGGGAGCCTGAAAGAGGTTTCGGACTAGGGGAGCGACAAGCACGAACAGACGAACCCTCGGTCGCAACACTAAACACATTGGGCGCACTTTCCACTTTACCACTTTGACTTTCCACTTTACTACTTTGACTCTTTAAAAGCTGAACGTCGGACATAAGCTGGTTCCTGTCCGATGCTAAGGTTTCAACCTTCTCACCCAACGCTTGAATAGCTAAAAACATATCACGCATTGAAGGTTCATGAGTGCCAATAGGGGGTTCAGAAACTACCACTACAGGGGAAGGATTAGGTTCAGGGGCATGGGAAGAGGAAAAGTCTAAAGATCTAGAAGAGCTTCTCCTCACCCTATCTCTTTCGAGTTTCCAAGTATATTTTTCATACTCCAACCACTCGAACTCCGATAAAACCACACACTCCTCACACCGATCTCCTAATTGGCAGGATTTACCCCGGCAATAAGCACAAACAGTATGAGGGTCGATAGAAGCTTTCGGAAGACGTTTGTTACAATCTTTCGCACATTTGCGATATACAGGAGAAGGGTCAGCCATTATGAAAATCCAGAGAAAATCCAAAGGAAAGCCAAGTTCATCAACAAAAAACAAAAAGGGGTTTCAAGAGTTTTATTGAAGGAACAAACCAACACAGCGAAAGCCAATAAAACCAAAACCAAGTACTTCACCAATTCGGTAGAAAACTCGAGGTCTAGAGCGAGCGGAACCAATGTTGTCGGTGACACCGACAGAGAAGAACTGATTTGGTTGAGAAGTATATGCGGTATCTGGCCGATAGTCGGCGCTGGTGGGCACACCCGCAACCTTCATGGCGATCGCTCGCGAGTTTTTGGAATCTGTCGGGCCGTCGGAGACGTCAGCTATTTATATATTCACCGGCTAAGTTTAATATTTAAAATTTCAATATGTCAATCTATGTCCTGAATTGATTCAGGGAGTCACTTTAGAGGTATTTAATGTGTTTGTGCATGTTTACAAAGTTTGGTGTAATTATAAGGGCTATAGGAGGAATTTAACTCTTCCCATATTTTCAGTGGAAAATCCGCAGGTCCGGCCCTGTGGCGCAAAAATCCCCAAAAGTTCACTGTATCAATCTATGTCCTGATTATGTCCTGAATTGATTCAGGAAGTCACTTTAGAGGTATTTAATTTTTGTGCATGTTTACAGAATTTGGTGTAATTATAAGGGCTATAGGAGGAATTTAACTCTTCCCATATTTTCAGTGGAAAATCCGCAGGTCCGGTCCTGTGGCACAAAAATCCCAAAAATTTCAATCTGATAGACGAGAGTGATCATGAATTGGAGATAAATCAGTTGTTGTTTGCAGATGATACTGTACTGGTTGCAGACATAGAAGAGAAGCTTAGTCGATTAGTGACTGAGTTTGAAAGGGCATGTGAGAGAAGGAAATTGAGAGTTAATGTAGATAAGAGTAAGGTTATGAGATGCACAAGAAGGGAAGAATGTGCGAGGTTGAATGTCATGTTGAATGGAGAATTACTTGAGGAAGTAGATCAGTTCAAGTACTTGGGGTCTGTTGTTGCTGCAAATGATGGAGTGGAAGCAAATGTATGTCAGAGAGTGAATGAAAGATGCAAAGTGTTGGGGACAGTAAAGGAAGTGGTAAACAATAACGGGTTAGGCATGAATGTAAAGAGAGTTTTAGGTGAAAACTTTATTGTACCAACAGTGATGTATGAATCTGAGTTGTGGGAATGAAAGTGATGTAGCGACAGAAATTGAATGTGTTTGAGATGAAGTGTCTGAAAAGTATGGCTGGTGTATCTCGATTAGATAGGGTTAGGAACAAAGTAGTGAGGGTGAGGACAGGTGTAAGAAATTATTTAGCAACTAGAGTGGATATGAATGTGTTGAGGTGGTTTGGCCATGTAGAGAGGATGGAAAGTGGCTATCTGCTAAAGAAGGTGATAAGTGCAAGAGTTGTTGGGAGAAGTACACGAGGAATGCCAAGGTTTGGGTGGATGGATGGAGTGAAGAAAGCTTTGGGTGATAGGAGGATAGATGTGAGAGAAAAGAGAGCGTGCTAGAAATAGGAATGAATGGCGGGCGATTGTGATGCAGTTCCGGTAAGCCCTGCTGCTTCCTACGGTTGCCTCGGTAACCGCGGAGGTAGAAGCAGTAGGGGATTCAGCGTATGAAACTTCATTTGTGGTGGATAACGGGGGCGGGTTGACTGTGGCACCCTAACATACCCGCCAAACTCGGCAGAATCACTCGTCAGGGTGGGAGGAGCGCAGAAAGGAAAGGTCCCTTTTGTTCCTTTGTTTGATGTTGGCTACCCCCAAAAAATTGAGGGAAATGCCTTGGTAATTAGATAGAGTTTTAGTTTTCTCTCAACCACTGACATTCTAGTTCTAGCAAATAATATGGAGAGATCATCTACAAGGTGTTGAGAGAATATCTTGGGAAATAAAAGAGGATATCCCATTAATAGCTAATGCAAATAGGGTTACACTCAGCACACTACCCTGGGGAACTCCCTCTTCCTGACATTTCTTATCTGACAGAGTTTCTCCTACTTTGATTTGAAAAAATCTATGTAAAATAAATGCTTGAATGAACAGTGGTAGCTCTCCTCTCAATCCCATATCATGAATGGTTTCAAGTTTACCATATCTCCAAGCAGTATCATATGCCTTTTCAAGGTAAAGAAAAAAAAAAAAAAACTTACATGGTGCTGTTTGAAAGCAAAGGCTTCACAAATACAGGACTCGAGTCATACCAAATCAGTCGAGAGCGTTTTTCTAAATCCACCAGGGTTTGTGGACGAGTTACTACTGTTAAGTGTTCTCCTGGCAAGCCTGCACTTCTTTCCTGGTGAACTGGGGTTAGGATTTCCTTGCTTGTGATCGCATGATGAAACAATGCGCTTACACGTTGAAGTAAGGCTTAAAGTCAGATGTCTGTGCGTTGTCATCGGTGAGAGAAGCTCGCCCTCGAACCTCAACAGGTAGATGGGTGCGAGATGAAGCGTTTAAGGCTTTCTCGTCGAACTGCAGTCTACTCTGCCATGAGTCAACTTGATCATACGCTGGAGCTGGCAAACACTCTGGTTAATACTCTTGTTCGCTAAACCCTCGTCGGTAAGAGATCTTGCTTCATTCAAGTTTACCTGTTCATGCACCACATCTACGTAAGCGTTACTCATCAATATTCCCGAAGGAGTTTGGCAAGCAGTCCTGCGCAATCCAGCATTAGGATTCGGTACAGGGACTGGACGAGGAACGCTAGATAATGAGAGACGAGTCCGTTTAACATGACGGCAAGGGATCAATGATTTCTTATGCATTTTTATAAATATGATGTGATTTGATGAGAAATGTTTCTTTTTATGCCATTAAATAACAATGATTTATCATGATAACATTGATAAGAAAAAAGATTTACCATAATGTTGTGTGATGAGCCGTAACCAGAAAGAGAGATCCAATGTAGTACTGGCTGGCCAGTCAAAGAACCCAATAACTCTCTAGCAGTAGTATCTCAACAGGTGGCTGGTGCCTTGGCCAACCTACTACCTACAAATAATGGTGAGAGAGCAGCTGCGATCAGCCTATGCACTACCTCCCTCGTTGTCTCAGTCCGAAGAGCATTGCTCCGATGTGCTAGAAAAAGGAATGGATGAATCCAAAAACCTTTTCGTAGCACCACTCTGAAGAGACCACTCGGGGGAAGACCTAACTCGCAAACAAGAAAGATGCTCCCCTTGAGAAGGACAGGACAATGCTTCGGACTTCACAACCCCTCCGCAGGCTGAGCATGCTCAGGTTGAGGGAGTGTCTCGTCGTCAATGATCTAATGTGCAAGACCAAGGTCAAGCTGCTCAGGATCGGCCGCATTTAGCCTTCCCGACTGAGCCCTCCAAGGAGTGCAAGACCGAACCCACTCTTGCACAAGTGCCGAGGCCACATGAGCAAACGGTGACAGAGCGGGCAAAGAGACAGACCAAGGTGGGGACACTAGACTTTACGGGTGCAATACCTCCAGAGTCTCCGGGAGGAAGACCAAGGGCAACCTCTGAGGAACCCAGTGTCCGCTTCCTCTGTCCCTAACTGGATCAACTCCAGAAGACCTTCCTTGGACGGGGGACCTGCGATTCCTAAAGAAGACCAAAGATGAAGGATGTCGTCAACGGAGAAATACTCCCCTTTGGCAGAGGGCACCGCCGCTTCGCTAGGGGAAGCGGCGGTGTCCTCTAAGCTTAAGGATTGTCCAGGGGTCAAACAGCCACTGCTTCTACTCTATAGTTCCAAAGGGGAAACCGAGCGAGCAGGAGTCGCATGGATGTCAAGAAGATGAAGAAGGCAGTCGAGGTTTCTTCGCCTTTCCTGAGTCATCTGCCAAATCTCTCCCACTAGGAGGCTGTTTACTCCTGACATTCTGCAGAAGGCGAGTTCTGCCTACAAGTGTGTCCTTTGGAGTGAGGGTCGGTCTCGACCGCGGACATGAAGGTGCCCCATTGACACCCTTCAGGTCCTGGACAAGTCCGGATGCCGAACCTTAACAGCAAGTCACACCTGCAATGAGAAAAAGATTAAAAAAGCCAGTCAAAGTGACAATAGAACACGTGTGTGTTTGTGTGAGCGGGGTAGCCGGCACTACCTCCTAGCGCCCCCCCCCCCCCCCTTCTAACTAGCAGTGGGTAGTTACACCTCACAGAAAGTCTTATAGCTAGTATTCCAGCTTTGCCAAAAGTATATTACTTATAAAGAGAGATAGGATTGTATTCAGTGACTAAACAAACAGAGATTTACTGGCCATAAGCACTCTCACGTATCTCACAATTACCGAGTAGACACTCAAATGACCATGAGCTAAGGATAAAACACAAGTCAAGAGCGCTACACATTAAAAGGGTAGGTGAGATGAATGCGAAAGACTCAATCGTAGAGAGGAAGCGAGAAAACAACCTCTCCACTTAGCGACTAGCAGTGTTGTGAGGAGACGCTGACCAACCTCCCTCTTGCTCCTTGCGTATGCACTGTGTTTACCAACCCCGAGTCATGACGCAATCAACCAAATTTTTATTAGTAGTAACCCTATATAAATGACTTGGAAGTTTGTATCCACATAGGAATAAACTTATTTTTCAAATTCAACATCACTAGTGAGGAAGTTTCAGAGACATGATGTTCAACAGGCAATAAATATCAAGGAGCACAAGACAGAATGTGTAAAGAATTAATTTCTTGGCTAATCCAAAGACAAAAATCCAATAAATAACATATAAAACCAAAAATCAAGCTAAAAAAACTCTCGTACATACCAAACACTAGCTACATTTGCTGCAGGGTGTGAAGATGTTGTTTCATGCTGGTAGCAAAGTCCTTTCCAATACGGCATCTGGGTATTCTCGGATATCCATGATTTTGCTCGATGAGATTGCTCTAACAAGTTTATAGCCTTAATTTTTGTTCTTGACATGGGCTTGAGAAAAAGTTCCTCTTCAGCATAACTTTTATAACTGAGGGTGTTTTTTCTTGATCTCAAGTAGTCCTCTTCCTCACTGTCAGACCAATCCTAGAATATCTTATAAATTAGCAAACATAGTAACAATTAGAAAACTGTCACGTTCTTATTGTAATATACTTCTCAAATAATATATAAAATATTTAAGAAACTTTTGTTTTTCCTAGCTATACAAACCAGCGTCCTTTAATTAGGGAGATTACTTCAGCCCAGGCTAGAATCTGTCGTTGAAAATTGTTAATGAACAGTTTACCATCTGTCGAAGGAGGGGCAAGAATGATCGATTGATTGATTTTGGGTTCTCTGGCATCGTGACATTGAAGATCATTTACATCAAAGTGGAGCGAAAAGCCACGTCACAGACCCCTTCCAGTTTGAGAATACAGTATTCACATTTTGATCCTTCAGCTCAGGACTCAAGTGGGGAAGTTTATATTAAAGGACTCCGGTTTGTATGGCTTGGAGGAATGCAAATTATTTTTTAAAAATTTTATTACTATGCGGCATAGAAATCCTCATCTTTTAATTAGGGAGACTCACTCCTCGTGGAGTTGAAAATCCTCTAAAACCATAACTGAAAGATTTTGACTCTTCCCTGGAAGTGTTTAGTGCGTGATATGTTTTCCATAAGGATGAAAAACTGATAAGCACTGGGATGTACAATAGAAACTGTACTAGATAAGTCAAGAAGAGGCCCTCCCGAAAAGGGAATGTCAGAATCAAATACCAAATACAGTACATGACTGATGGATTGGTATAGGATTTGCAATCCCATGCTTGCATGGGGGATGGAGAGATACTGTATACTAATACTTCTTTGGAAATGAAGAATGGTGCTCTAAAGTTTAACTTGCCCGCATCTGGCCTCACCACCATGAAATGATTCGACCGCTTGTCCCCACAAGAGGGGGAAAAGAATGAAGTAGAAGAGCCAGTTGTAACACCATTTATTCCACACTTCTAGGTAGTAGGCTGGCCAGGGCACCAGCCACCCATTGAGATACTACCGCTAGAGAGTTATTGGATCCGACTGGCCAGCAGTAATACATTCAATCCTTTTCTCTGGTTATGGCTCAATTTTTCTTTGCTTACACATACACCGAATAGTCTGGCCTATTCACTTCATATTCTCGTCTTTCCTTATACAGCTGACAACACTGAAATTACCAAATACTTCTTCTTTGGTCAAGGGGCTAATTACTATACTGTAATTGTTCAGTGGCTACTTTCCTCTAGGTAAGGGTAGAAGAGACTCTTTAGCTATGGTAAGCAGCTCTTCTAGATGAAGGACACTCCAAAATCAAACCATTGTTCTCTAGTCTTGGGTAGTGCCATAGCCTTTGTACCATGATCTTCCACAGTCTTGGGTTAGAGTTCTCTTGCTTGAGGGTACACTCGAGCACACTATTCTTATTTCTTCCTCTTGTTTTTAGAAATGGAGTGTTGGGCAGGCATAATAGAAGGGCCATGGATGCCTGGTGGTTTATCGAGAGGTTGTCTTTTCCTTATCCGATTCTTTTTCTTTCCAAAACCATCCTTGCTGTCCTCCCTTCAGTTGAATTGGCTATCTTGAAGGGTATTTAGCCTTGCATGGAGTATGGGCTCCTCCATGTTGATCATTTTTCCCCAATTTTTTTTTTCTATAATCTATGGGTTTGATCAATCACTTTATTCATATTTAGGTACATATTGTTTTTGTTATTATTATTGATAATTTAGTTTTTAAGTATGATGTATCTTTTTTATTACCATTAATTTTTATGCTGTCTGGAGACATTGAGCAAAATCAGGGACCAGTACGCCCTAGATGTCAATGTCGACTACTGTATTGCAATATTATCGATCTTCATGCAAATATTCAAGACCTTACAGTTGCGTCCAGACAGTAGGATATTCTTTCATGCTCATCTGAGCTCCTTATAACTGGTTTTAAGAAGCCATTAATGTTGAAAAGCGATGCCATCCCTAGGGCCAGGGGAATGGCGGTGTACATTAGGACCGAGTACCCTGCTTCTCATAAGTACTGCTATGAATGTGGGGGTCATGAAATTTAGGTGATAAAAGTTTGTGGCAGGAATAACAACTTCTATTTGTGTTCGGCGATTCTCTCTGATTGTCTTCTTACCATTACGGTTAAGATACAAGAAGATGATAGGAAGGCCTCTTTTTTCTTTGTTGGTGATTTCAATGCTCACCATAGGGAGTGGTTAATTTCTGTTTACCCTACCGATCGCCATGGCTCTTTAGTCTTTGCCTCTGAATCAGGCTGTAAGCAAATCATAAGTGAAGCTACTCACAGGTCTGGTAATTGTTTTGCTCTCCCCTAGATTCAGCAGGGGGACTAGCGCCGTCTTCGGCGTCAGCCACAGCAGGGGACAAAAAGTCCAAGTGGCGAGCGGCCACAGCAGGGGACCAAAAGTCCGAGTGGCGGGTGACAACACCATGATTGTCTGGTGCTGCGCCCAAATTCGAAAGATCCACCTCTGAGAAAGTCAGTGTACGCTTCCTATCAGCACCCAATTGAAGGAGTTCGAACAGAACTTCCCTCGACAGGGGACCATCTACACTCAGCGACGGCCACATCTGCAACAAACCAGAAAAGAGCAGGCGCTCCCAGGGGGAAGGGATAGCACCGTTTCGTCAGGGGAAACGGTACCGCCTCTTAATCCTTGAGATTGTCCTGGGGTTAATAGGGCTGAATTGCTACTCGGGCATTCCTCGCAGAGGACCGGTCGTGGAGCAGCTTTGGGAAGAGATCAAGGAAAAAAAGGAGTCCGAGATTTCTTCGACTTTGAGGAAGACCCCAGAGGAGAAGAATCTCACATACTTCTTTTTCCAAAACCAAAACCTCTCCCAATGGCAGGCAAACCCCTCCCGACACTCAGGACAAGTGCTGTCCTGGTCACACCATTGACCTCAGCAAGACGGACACAGCTGGTGAGGATCCAGCTCACAGGTGGACTTAAAGGCACCACAGGAGTGGCCTTCGGGTCCAAGACAGGAGCGCATGAGCCCGGTCAGAAGAAAACACACACTCTGAAAAGGGAGAGAAAAAATAGAATTAGTTGTCACGCAATCAAATGGCAAGTCAAGTTTAAGGCGAGAGAGAGTGGCAACATCTACACACTACCGAGCCAAAAGCAAAGTGGATGCTCAGCCCAGGTTGTGTGAGTAAGCAGGGTATCCAGCTACCCTCCAACCCTCCCACTAACTAGTGGTTGGGGAAGTTGTCCCTCGCTTAAACCTTATGGCTTGCCTTTCAGCTATGCTGGAAGTAATATTCCCTATAAATAGCGAGGTTTGGTGTAGAGTGACGGAACAACTCAACTTTTAGATTATCTTTTAATTTACTGTATAGATGGATGAATCTAATCTATTCATCATAATGCAGTACACTGTATAATATTGTATTTACTTTAGATGAGAGACCAAATTAATGAAAACATGATTAAAAAAAATTTTATACTGTATTAGAAGGAACCTTTTGATTTACCGTAAATTTCAGCACTATTAGAATAATTATTATAACTAAAATTAAATTAAATCTAAGAACAATAAATAAATTGTTTTAGAAATCTAATTTCAACTTGTCAGCCATTTTAATGTCATGGAAAATAAATATGGCTACGATAATATACAGTACTTTTTTCATTATTCTAGCTTCAGAATATAAAAATCTAGGTTTGTATATCTTCATACAGAAAAAGTGACAGGGTAAAGAATCAGCCCACCGAAAGAGGATCTTCTGGTCCAAATTCACATTCCTTTTCGCCTTTTAACAAGTAAGCTCCCCAGTCAATCTGCTCTTCAACTATATCTTGTGGGCTTGCAACAGCGGCATTTTCATCTGAGGAAGGATGTAACTCTGCCTCCGTCTCTGGCACATTAGTAGGGCTATTGCTCAAATGTAACATGAGAGATAAAAGGGACCACTCAATGTCAGTCTGTAATTTGAGGGAAAAAGATTCCAGAATTAATCATGTACCCCCTTGATAAATTTAGCAATTGTAAAACGGTAATATGCTACATGAAACAATATAACTTTATACATTTTCAGAAGTCATCGTACAAATATCAAGATAAGTTTAATTAGGTTCAAATTTTCCTATACTATTCAGATGCAGGGGTTATTTCCACAGTAATTCGAGCAATCATAACAATGACAATACAAGCCCTACTAAAACCTTTTTGCTTTCATCTTTAACAAAATGCTTTTAAGAAATAAAAAAAAAGAACTGGATGAAATTTGGGTAAGAGTTGATAAGTGACTGGCTCTGAATATTATTATTTCAAGAAGGCATCGATGAAGAGGTTGCATGGTTTCCAGGGAAATAAAATCTAGAAGAGATGACCTATCAAAATAATGTCTTCACAAAGTCATACAAGTATCAAAATCCATTTGGTAGAGGTCATCTTGTAACTAAGGGGAAACAGTACTTGAATGACGTAAGGGTAATGTTACTGAATGCACAAACTGGGCAAATTTCATCTTGTTAGAAAAGGAAAACAGGAAAAATAAAAATCCTATCTTGTTAGAATAGGAAACCAGGAAAAATAAAAATCCTATCTTGTTAGAATAGGAAACCAGGAAAAAAACATTCCATCTTTAAAGAATAGGAAAATCGGAAAAATAAAAATTCTATCTTGTTAGAATAGAAAAACAGGAAAAATAAAAATCCTATCTTGTTAGAATAAGAAAACAGGGTAAATGAATTAATCCAAAATGGACTTTTCTCTAAAACTGCAAATACTCTACTGTAGTATCATAAATTGCTAGTCCTGAATATGATAGCAAAATTGCATTAACAACCAATTACAGTGATGCCTCAGCATACGGAAGTAATCCGTTCAGGATACGGTTTCGTATCCTGATTTTTTCGCGTCCTGAGTCGCGTTTTACATGTAAATAGCCTAATCTGTTCCAAGCCTTACGAAAAGACACCTTTTCTTTCATAAACACTCTAAACTGTAGTAATAAACATGCAATGCAGCCATTTCTATCATTCAATAATTAACCCAACCATTAAAAACAGCCTAATCCATTCCAGAAACCACCATGAGACTATTCAATAATGTAGTTATAGCCTAGTTATCCCCTCCAAGCCCTAAGAAAACGGTCCGTTTTCTTTACTACTATATAAAAGTTACGGTACTGTATGTAAAGCATTTGGATCAGTGAAGGTGTATTGTTACCTGTACACCTAAATTAAGGGTTGATACCATGAAAAAAAAGGTACTGTACTCTCGGCGACAGGTTGGGATCTCGTAAGCTTTTCGTATACTGGGGCATAAAAATCTTTGTATCGCTTTTCGTACCCTGAATTTTTCGTAAGCAGAAACTTTCGTATCCAGAGGTATCACTGTATATTGCATTACAGAAATTTTTCAAGAAAATCCAAGTTGAAAATATCAGTGACACTGAATTCAAAATGAGATGTAAGCATGTAGTACATGCAAGGAAAAATAAATGTAGGACTTAACCAAAACATGACGAATTTGGAAATAATTTGTATTTTTCCTAACTATACAAACCTGTAGCTTTTTACATAGGAGTATCATTTCTATGCAAGCTGAAAACCAGCCATTAAGCTTTTGAGAGGTGTAACTACCCTCAGCTAGATAGTGGAGGGGGTTAGCATGCAGCAGCCTTTCCCCACACAGGATCGTCAGAAGAGACGGGCCCTGCTGGCACCAGGACCCCGTCCTCCAAACACACTCCCGTCCCTCCCTCAGCCCTCCCCCCCCTTTGCCTGCATCAACAACACAACCCCACTATCAGGAATTTCAGACTCCTGGGGAAGAGCAATAGGCCTCTTCCCCGCAACTGACTTACCTCGTCCCCTACTCTGGGTAGGGGAAGGCAGCTGAGAAACTCTATCCGACGGAGCGCCGGCCGAAGCAAGAGGCGAGGAGATGCTCGGTTTCCTAGGCGATCTCCTGGGAGCCTTCTTCTTCTTGGTGTCGTATCGCACCAACTGCACCTCGTTCCAGGACTCGCACTCCGGACACGTGGCCGTAGGGGAACAAACACTGCCCCTACACGAAGAACACAAGGAGTGCGGGTCGACTTCAGACTTCGAGAGGAAGGCGCCATACGATTTACCGGCCATAGGCCCGGGGCAACAACGGGGATGCTCCATCACGCACTAGCAAGACACCGCGAGACACAGGAACACAGAGGGAAAAGGATAAGGAAGAGCACAATGGGACCACGCGGGAACCGCGAGACACACAAAGGGTCGCACTGGATAAGGAAAGAGCGTCGGGATGTTATCGCGACGTGACCAGTAAACTTACTGGAGATCGAGACCTGAGCAAGCATGCTCTCTGACCCGGGGTCGCCTCATGGTGCGTATCACTCCGCCAGAGGTTACCCCGCATAGAAAACAGGAGTAGGGTAAACTACACAAAATTCTGATCGGTTGGGAGGAGATCCCAGATACTCCTAAGAAAGTAGTTCGAGGTAAGTATTCAGTGCTGGAACAATGACAAATTTGAAAGTTACTTTTATTTTTCTTAACAATACAAACCTAGAGCTCTTTATTAGGGATTATACTTTCGGCAAAGCTGAAACTAGCCATAAGACTTTTAGCAAGGTGTAAATAACCCACAGCTAGTTAGCGGGGGAAGGGGGGAAGCTGGCTACGCCCGATCAGGCACACACCCATGTTCTTTCCGTCACTTTTGCTTGCAGGCAGGACTTATCGGGGTATAAGTGGTGGCGAGCCAACTTCTATTAAGAGCTCAAGGCTTGTATCCTTGGAAAGAATACAATTAATTTTCAAATTTGTCATTAGTTCCAATACTAAATACAAACCCTTTCGCTCTTTATTAGGGATGACTCACCCATTAGGAGGGTGGAAGTCCAAACCAACTGGTTGGCTTTTAACAAGGTGTTTTCCTATACATGCTATGCAAGTAACAGGGAAAGACCCCGAGACCTTACTAAATTCCATTCAAAGCAGGGTTAGCGGCATGATAAATCCGTGTAATTGTGTGATGCTAGCAGTATGACTAGTCTAGATGAGAATTCCCAGAAACTTAAGAATCTTTGAATCAGCCATAGACATTACCCAATCCCACCTTGCAAGGGAGTACTGTATATGTAACAAGTACAGTATACAGTATATCTCTATGCAAGGTTATGTAAGAGAAACTGTTTTACCTGCAGACAGCTGAGGCCAGCTTTACAGAGTACCGTAGGTGTTGTTCCTGCAAAGAAACAGCCAGTCATTCTTTATCAACCAATCCAGACTTAACCACAGTTAAACTCTGTCCTCCACCATCTGCTACCTGTCCATTAAGGCGCTTGATGTGTTTAAACCATTTACAGTATTGTGTAGCCACTAAAGGACCAATGAACAAAATTGTAGGGGCTTGCAGACTGCAGCCAGACGTAGCACCCAGACTGCCTAGCGTCCGAATGCCGACCACACTCTAGCTTTTCACTGAAAGGTGCAGGAACATTCTTCAGACTTTGCACTTACTCTCCAGGCGTTCATCGCAGAACGAGGTTTCTTGAAGAAGAAACCAGCCAAGAGGCGTAGGCACAAGCTTCCCGCTGTAGAACTTGCAAGGAGCGTGGAACATCATCTTCAAGAACACTGAAGGTGCATCAACACAGAGAATGACTCCCCTTCGAAGGAGAACAGAGCCGTTTTGCAAGGGTAAGCAGAGGCGGCCTCCATTATACAGTACAGGCTGTCCAGAGTCGAAGGGGGAAGAGATCGTAAGAAAGGTTCCTCCGCCCTCGAGAAAACGCTGCACTACTGTTTTCTAAACAGGACTCACACCTGTAATAACAAATGACTGTTTAAATATATATAAAAATGTGTCTATATGTATCTACAAGAAAACCAGAAAAAAGTCAAAGGAAGGATAAAAACGTTGGGTGGAGAGAGAGACGAACATCTATGCTCATCGAGCCAAAAGTAAAAAGGTGACAATAGAACACAGGTGTGTATGCATGTGTGTGTGAGCAGGGTAGCCGGCTAGCCCAACTACCTCCGCTACCTAGCAGTGGGGTAGTTACAACTCGCTAAAAGTATTATGGCTAGCTTCAGCTTTGCAGAACGTATTATCCCTAATAAAGAACAAAAAGGTTAGTATTTAGTGATGGAACAACACAATATTAGGCAGTATATAGTGTATTAATTATCCAAGCATTGGCAATGGGCAGTGAGTTGTTAGGTTAGAAGTTATCCCAACCTAAGGCACCAAAGATACGCAAATTTGCACCTGTCTCTGATACCTAACCCTCGCAAAGAGTGGGGGCTGACTGTATGAAGATTACTGCTTATTGTATGCTCTGTATGGCCATAATAATGCTGGCTATTTGAAGCGCCAGCTGAATCCCAAGATGCAATGCATCTGTCCTTCAATTTTTTATCTTTATTCAGTTTCTTAAATATGCCTAATTTCTTGTACTGTACTTAGTCTTGGTCTAATAATCAGACTTCATTGGTAGAATCTTGGTCTGACTTTGATTTGGTTCCATTTCTAATAATATCAAACAGATTACTCAATCATCTGGATAGGCAATCCCTTTACAAGGAGAGCTAAGAACCCACACTCTAATGTATAGTTCTCCATCTCTTGAGACACAAAGACATCTCTCATACAATAATCAAGATCATCACTATTTAATTTTTATAAACTGTAATTCAGAGAAAATATTGACAAACTATTGAAATGAAGTTATGCATATCAAAAAAAATTCTTTAACTATCATATAACATATATATAGAACCATATGCAGAAAAACTTTACGACTTACTAACATCTTTGAGGAGAAATAAACACACTAAAAATGATATTTTAATTATAAAATAAATTTTTGAATATACTTACCCGGTGAATATATAATAGCTGCAACTCTGTTGCTCGACAGACAAAAAACAGTAAAAACTCGCCAGCGATCGCTATACAGGTTGCGGGTGTGCCCACCAGCGCCAACTGTCGGCCAGATACCACTCTCGATGTAAACAAAGACTCAATTTCTTCTCATCCCACTGCGTCTCTATTGGGGAGGAAGGGAGGGTCGTTTAATTTATATATTCACCGGGTAAGTATATTCAAAAATTTATTTTATAATTAAAATATCATTTTTAAATATTTAACTTAGCCGGTGAATATATAATAGCTGATTCACACTCAAGGAGGTGGGTAGAGACCAGTTAAATATGTTTACATCGTACAAGCTAAGAGTTTTTATTTCATTTTGGAAGTTATCAGTATAACAAAAACAAAATAAATAGGTACCTGGTAAGGAAGTCGACTTAGACGATTACTCTGCCTTGTAAGTACGTCTTCCTTACGGAGCCTCGCGATCCTCTTAGGATGCTGACAGACCCCTAGGAGCTGAAGTATCAAGGGCTGCAACCCATACAACAGGACCTCATCAAACCCCTAATCTGGGCGCTCTCAAGAAATGACTTTGACCACCCGCCAAATCAACCAGGATGCGAAAGGCTTCTTAGCCTTCCGGACAACCCATAAAAACAACATTAAAAACATTTCAAGAGACAGATTAAAAGGATATGGAATTAGGGAATTGTAGTGGTTGAGCCCTCACCCACTACTGCACTCGCTGCTACGAATGGTCCCAGTGTGTAGCAGTTCTCGTAAAGAGACTGGACATCTTTCAAGTAAAATGACGCGAACACTGACTTGCTTCTCCAATAGGTTGCGTCCATTATACTTTGCAGAGATCTATTTTGCTTAAAGGCCACGGAAGTTGCTACAGCTCTAACTTCGTGCGTCTTAACCTTAAGCAAAGATCGGTCTTCCTCACTCAGATGTGAATGAGCTTCTCGTATTAACAATCTGATAAAGTATGACAAAGCATTCTTTGACATAGGCAAGGATGGTTTCTTAACTGAACACCATAAAGCTTCAGATTGGCCTCGTAAAGGTTTAGTACGATCTAAATAGAACTTAAGAGCTCTAACAGGGCATAAGACTCTTTCTAGTTCATTGCCTACGATCTCCGATAAGCTAGGAATATCGAAAGATTTAGGCCAAGGCCGAGAAGGTAGCTCCTTTTTGGCTAGAAAACCAAGTTGCAACGAACAAGTAGCTTTTTCCAACGAAAATCCGATGTTCTTGCTGAAGGCATGAATCTCACTGACTCTTTTAGCCGAGGCTAAGCATACCAGGAAAAGAGTCTTAAGAGTGAGATCTTTCAGGGAGGCTGACTGTAAAGGCTCAAACCTGTCTGACATGAGGAATCTTAGTAACACGTCTAAATTCCACCCAGGAGTAGCCAAACGACGCTCCTTAGTGGTCTCAAAAGACTTAAGGAGGTCTTGCAGATCTTTATTGTTGGAAAGATCTAAGCCTCTATGCCGGAAGACCGATGCCAACATGCTTCTGTAGCCCTTGATAGTGGGAGCTGAAAGGGATCGTCCTTTTCTCAGGTATAAGAGAAAATCAGCTATTTGGGCTACAGAGGTACTGGTCGAGGATACAGAAACTGACTTGCACCAGTCTCGGAAGACTTCCCACTTCGATTGGTAGACTCTAATGGTACACGCTCTCCTTGCTCTAGCAATTGCACTGGCTGCCTCCTTCGAAAAGCCTCTAGCTCTCGAGAGTCTTTCGATAGTCTGAAGGCAGTCAGACGAAGAGCGTGGAGGCTTTGGTGTACCTTCTTTACGTGTGGCTGACGTAGAAGGTCTACTCTTAGAGGAAGACTTCTGGGAACGTCTACTAACCATCGAAGTACCTCGGTGAACCATTCTCTCGCGGGCCAGAGGGGAGCAACTAACGTCAACCTTGTCCCTTCGTGAGAGGCGAACTTCTGCAGTACCTTGTTGACAATCTTGAATGGTGGGAATGCGTAGAGATCCAGATGTGACCAATCTAGGAGGAAGACATCTATATGTATTGCTGCTGGGTCTGGGACTGGAGAGCAATAGATTGGAAGCCTCTTGGTCAGCGAGGTTGCAAAGAGATCTATGGTGGGTTGACCCCAAGTCGCCCAAAGTCTCTTGCACACATCCTTGTGAAGGGTCCATTCGGTTGGAATTACTTGCCCTTTCCGACTGAGACAATCGCCCTGGATGAACCTCGTTACTAGGGAGATGTCTCGACCTTTTGACCAGATGAGCAGGTCCCTTGCGATCTCGTACAACGTCAGTGAGTGGGTACCTCCTTGTTTGGAGATGTACGCCAAGGCCGTGGTGTTGTCCGAGTTTACTTCCACCACTTTGCCTCAAAGGAGATACTCGAAGCTTTTCAAGGCCAGATGAACTGCCAACAGCTCCTTGCAGTTGATATGCATGCTCCTCTGACTCGAGTTAAACAGACCTGAGCATTCCCGACCGTCTAGTGTCGCGCCCCAACCCAAATCCGATGCGTCCGAGAAGAGAACGTGGTTGGGTATCTGAACAGCCAGGGGAAGACCCTCTCTTAGGTTGATATTGTCCTTCCACCAAGTCAGACAAGGCTTTATCTTTCCGGAACTCGGGATCGAGACCGCCTCTAGCGTCTTGTCCTTTTTCCAGTGAAAAGCCAGATGGAATTGAAGAGGACGGAGGTGTAGTCTTCCTAGTGATACAAATTGCTCCAGGGATGACAGCGTCCCTACCAGACTCATCCACAGCCTGACTGAGCAGCGTTCTTTCTTCAGCATCTTCTGGATGGAGAGCAGGGCTTGATCTATTCTGGGGGCCGACGGAAAAGCCCGAAAAGCTTGACTGTGAATCTCCATCCCTAAATACAGAATAGTTTGGGATGGGACCAGCTGCGACTTTTCCAAATTGACTAGGAGTCCCAATTCCTTGGTCAGATCTAGAGTCCACTTGAGATCCTTCAGACAGCGACGACTGGAAGAGGCTCTGAGAAGCCAGTCGTCCAAATAAAGGGAGGCTCGGATGTCCGATAAGTGGAGGAATTTTGCCACATTCCTCATAAGCCTCGTAAACACGAGAGGAGCTGTGCTTAGGCCAAAGCACAGGGCCCGAAACTGGTAAACCACATCTTCGAAGACGAATCTCAGAAAAGGTTGGGAGTCTGAGTGAATGGGGATGTGGAAGTAGGCGTCCCTTAGGTCTAACGAGACCATCCAGTCTTCCTTTCTGACCGCTGCTAAGACTGACTTTGTGGTCTCCATGGAAAACTTCGTCTTTGTGACAAAGACATTCAGAGCACTGACGTCTAGCACCGGTCTCCAACCTCCTGTCTTCTTTGATACTAGGAAGAGACGGTTGTAAAACCCCGGTGATTGAAGGTCCGAGACTTTGACCACCGCTCCCTTCTCTAGCAAAAGAGACACTTCTAGTTTCAGGGCTTGTCTCTTTTCTTCCTCTCTGTACCTGGGAGAGAGATCGATGGGGGACGTCGCTAGAGGGGGTTTGCGTACAAAAGGGATTTTGTACCCCTCTCTGAGTAACTTCACAGATTGTTGATCTGCGCCTCTCTTCTCCCAGGCTTGCCAGAAGTTCTTGAGTCTGGCTCCTACTGCTGTCTGAAGTTGCGGGCAGTCAGACTCTGCCCTTAGAGGACTTGGATCCTTTCCTCTTCCCTCGCTTCCCTTCGGCACGAGCACCTCCCCTGCTGGAGGCTCTGCCACGAAAGGGCGGAATAAAGCGAGACGCTGGAGTGTCAATCCTCGGTCTAGCAGAGAATGTAGGCAAAGAGGGAGCTTTGCGAGCCGAGGACGCAACTAGATCGTGGGTGTCCTTCTGAACTAAAGACAAGGCAATTTCCTTAACCAAGACTTCAGGAAACAGGCACTTGGAAAGGGGAGCAAAGAGTAGCTCAGATCTTTGGCATGGCGTCACTCCAGCAGACAAGAAAGAACATAGAGACTCTCGCTTCTTCAGGACTCCGGACGTGAATGAGGCGGCAAGCTCGTTGGACCCATCACGGACGGCCTTGTCCATGCAGGACATAATGAGCAAGGAAACATCCATATCTGCAGAAGAGATTTTCCTGCTCAGGGCTCCTAAATACCAGTCTAGAAAGTTAAAGACTTCGAAAGCCCTAAATATACCTTTAAGAAGGTGGTCCAGGTCCGATGGTGACCAACAAATCTTCGAGCGTCTCATGGCAAGGCGGCGGGGAGAGTCTACAAGACTTGAGAAGTCGCCCTGGGCAGAGGCAGGAACTCCCAAGCCGAGAACTTCTCCCGTGGCATACCAGACGCTCGATCTAGACGAGAGTTTAGATGGGGGAAAGGCAAATGCTGTCTTTCCTAAACTCTTCTTGGTCTCTAACCAATCTCCCAACAGCCGCAAAGTTCTCTTGGATGAGCGAGAGAGAACGAGTTTAGTAAAGGCAGGTACGGTAGCAGGCACGCCTAATACAAACTCTGACGGCGGCGAACGCGGAGCCCCAGAAACAAAGTGGTCAGGGAACAACTCCTTAAATACAGCCATGACTTTTCTAAAGTCCAAGGATGGTTGAGTTGCCTTAGGCTCATCAAGCTCTGAAGGTTGATTCTCTTGTGGTTCAGCAACGTCATCATCTGATAGTTCCTCATCCGATAACTGATGAGGAAACGGCAAAGGAGTGGGCAACGTTTGACTCGCCGAGTCCGGTCGCACTGGTGCATGCGTGACGGAGCCGGACGCAGCGTCATGGAACTGCTGCACACTCTGAGAACTGTCAACAACCATGGGTGCGCGAGGACGCACAGCGTCCACCCGAGACTGTTTAGACCGTCTGGGTTGTGCAGTCAACACCATACCGGGTTGCGGAGGTTGACGCACCGCGTCAAAACAAGTCACCTCTGATGGTTGATGAACGTCCTGAACGTCAACAACCACCTCCGTGCGTCGCCTAACGTCAACGTGCGGCTGGCAACCCACACTGGGTCGCATCGGTGGAGGTACAACCCCAACTGGTAGACGCGAGAAAGCTACCTCAGCGTCAACAGGACGCACAACAGACCGCTTGGATGGTTGTTGGCCAGAAGGTTCAGCAGCAACCTTCTCCGCATTGAAGTCCTCCATCAAGGACGCAAGCTTGGACTGCATGTCCTGCAGCAACACCCATTTAGGGTCTACGGCAGCAGGTGCGGCAACAGACGGGGTTAGCGACTGAGGCGGCACAGCTTTGCCTCTCTTAGGCGGTGAGCAGTCATCAGATGACGGCAACGAGTCCGAACTGACCCAGTGGCTACAACCGGGACGTTGGACTTGTCCTGAAGGGACCGACTTACGCTTCAAAGGTCGGGAGACCTTGGTCCAAGGTTTCTTACGAGAAACACCTTCGGACGACGAGGTAAAAATGGGCTCTCTCGTCTTACGTTGGTAGGGGCGATCTTGGGGAGATACGCCTGATACCATAGAGGGAACGTCTGTTCGCTGATCAAGGCCTCTCGAACCCATGAGTCGTACGACATTGCTTCTCCCCTGGGCTTGGGAGCTTGCAAGAGGTCCCGGACTAGGAGGACGACAGGCACGAACAGACGAACCCTCAAGCGCAACACTGTTCACAACACTTTGAGAAACACTAGGCACTTTAACACTTTCCGCCGTGGCATTTTGGCACTTTAGTTCCTTTACGTCCGCCATGAGTTGATTGCGGTCACTTGCAAGGGCCTCAACTCTCTCCCCCAAGGCATGGATAGCACGCATCATGTCTGCCATCGATGGTTCCTGAGTGCTAGGAGGGGGGTTAGGAACAACCACTACAGGGGAAGGATTAGGTTCAGGGGCATGTGGAGAGGAAAAATCTACCGACCTAGAAGAGCTTCTCCTTACCCTATCTCTCTCTAGTCTGCGTGTATACTTCTCAAATTCGATAAAATCGAATTCCGAAAGGCCCACGCATTCCTCACACCGATCTTCCAATTGACAGGTTTTACCCCGACAATTGGAACAAACAGTGTGAGGGTCGAGAGAAGCCTTTGGAAGACGCCTATGACAATCCCTAGCATTACATTTTCTGAACTTGGGAACTTGTGAAGGGTCAGCCATTTTGAATTGGTCAAGGAAAAATTCCAAAAAACGATCTAAGTCATCAACAATTAATCCGATCCAAAAAAGAGTTCAAGGATTTATTTGAAGAAAAACACCTGTACTGCGAAAGCTCAAACCAAATTAAAGTACTTCACCAAATATGATGGGAAAAACTCCAGGTTTCAACAGCGAGTAAAGTACGTCTTGTCGACACGTCGACAGAGAAGAAATTGAGTCTTTGTTTACATCGAGAGTGGTATCTGGCCGACAGTTGGCGCTGGTGGGCACACCCGCAACCTGTATAGCGATCGCTGGCGAGTTTTTACTGTTTTTTGTCTGTCGAGCAACAGAGTTGCAGCTATTATATATTCACCGGCTAAGTTAAATATTTAAAAAAGCATCTATACAAAATTTAAAAAAAATACATTGTATTGAAATGAGGAAATACATGTTCACTATACAAAAAATTCTTACCTCATAGTGATCCTTGAAGAGGGATGATTGCAAAAACTTTGAAGTCAATTCTTTCAACTTTTGAGACCGGCTTGCTTGACCATGTACACTGAATTTAAGGCACAATCCATCAATAGATCGACGGACTGCGTGACTGTTAACTGCCAAGCAATGATGGTAGAGTAAATTTGACAACACATACTGCTCGCTACGGACAAAGTTCTCCTCATCTTCCTGAAATGTGTTGTATTAGAGCATTAAAATGTGCTGCAGGGACAAAAATTAAAAATTTTAAACTGTCCTCCTTTCATAAATATAAAGTAATTATGTATCCAGTACATAAAACTGAGGAATGTCATTATCTATTCTACCGATAAATATTTTCCCATTTTCTTTCACACGAATAGAGCACAGGTTGTGTCATAAGGTAGAATAGCCTTCATTCTCTAAGCAGACAGTATCCTTCTTCTTGATATTATGAGACAGTGGGGAGGAGGATGAGCAAGTACTGTATACAAACATCAGGTGAGTATAGAAATAAGAAATTTTATCATTAGTATTCTATTTTTGAAGAACATTAAATACAGTATAGTAAAAAATATTTGGGATAGTATCAGCTCACCAACAAACCCTTACCACCTCCTAGGTTGCCAAAGCCTTGACCTTACATATACATAAGTAAACTACTGTATGCCATAGTATCTATACTCAGTTAGGGTCAACTTTACCTCTCCACCATAACAAGCCAAACTACAACCCTGAAGATAAGCAATGCCACGGGATGCTAAGACAGATTAAAATTAAAAGTCTTTAGTCCTTTTTATTTCTTTATGCAATACAAACACAAAGTCCAGAGCCCTACAATCCACTGTACAGTATATACGGTAACTTCAGTTATTGTGTCTTAAACATTAAGCCTACAAAAGTTGAAAGCTAGTGGTTCATGGCCAAGTTTAATTGCTTGTACTGTATTACAAAATGTTAAGGTGATAACAACTTGGGAAAGTTTTTGTCATTAGCTTAATTTACTAAGGTAGTCAGTTCGTGACTTTGATATGAACACTTCATTGCTGATTTAAGAGATATACTGCAAGGCAAATGTTAAAAAGAGCAAGTCTAAATAGCAGTTCATTGCAAACAGTACTACTATCTCTCCAACATGCTCTACTATTGTTAGAAAAGGATAACATGTGAAACTTACTAATTTTCTAAGAGATAACACTGGGCATGCTTTAAACATTTTAACATTTTTCTAATGGTCTTATACTTCACAATCCAATAAATCCAATTTTCCACTATAATACCCTATGCTTTTCATCGATGTTCATAGTTAATTGGCCATTGAATTAGTCTTTACCTCATGCTTCCTCTCTTCTTCAGAGTCAAAAAGTTCCCAGTAGGGAAAGTCTCCAGTCTCCTTCAGAAAAGAGCAGATTTCACTCAAATCCAGAGTCTCCAGATGCTTCAAAGGACAGGAGGTTACCACTTAACCCCCTCTTCACTTTCTCTGAGAATTCATTCCTCAGAAAAAGTAAGGATCTTCGGCCCATTGCAAAGAACAAGACTTCGCGAGTCCCAGACAAGGATTCTCGAGCTTCCCAGGGAGTTCAAGACTATAGATCCAAACCTGATCCTGAAAGGGGTAATGTAATCAGTCCCTCTCATTCTTGATCCCCTCCAAGGAGAGAGGAATGTGAGACTTCTATTTCGACTCCTCCGTACACTTGCTGGGTATGATGTCGGAGAGGGAAGAAGTTGCCCCTACCCTTGACTAACACTTCTGCGGTGCCCTTCCTCAGCCGGCCTGACCTAAAGCTCCTGAAACTGAGGAGGGAGAGTCAAGAGTCCAAAATTTTTTACAGGTGTTAGTCTGCATGTGTTCACTAAATGGTCTCGGAGAGGCACCTTGCTCTCTTCCCAAGGGAAAGAAAGCGGCCATTAATGGACTATGCTATGCACCGAGGGACAGCAGACCGCATATAGAATTTCTGTAATTAATTCTGGCCTCACAAGCTCCAGACAAAGTCAAAGCACATGTCTCTGCGAAGGAGCATTCTCCAAAGGGCACTGATATCCTCCAGGTTGATTGCCCCAAACTTTTCTCTCCAGAGCAAGTATTATCTCACCCAGGAGGCTTCTCCTTCTCCCTTACCTCTTGACATAGCAGTTTACGATCTTACTCCAAGCCCTACATCAGACTATCTACAAGCACAATACGTCAACTTTACAGCGACAAAAGCGATGAATATGAAGAGCCCGGCAATGGCTTCCTTCCGGCCTCTTCATGGAACGACCACTGGTCTGGTACAGTGGGCTTTTGGGCTGACGAGTACTTCATGGACACTGAAAAGCAAAGGGCCTTGAAGAACGTTGTCTTGACTAAGGCCAAAGGGGTCGAGTTTTTGACTAATTAGTCTGCCAACCAATAGGCAAACTGGGTCCTGAAGAGTCATGACCTCTAGATTCTATAAGCAGATTGGCCAGAGAGAGATCCTAATTCTCCGCAATTAGTCTGCTAAGGTCCTCTCTGTTTCCGAGACAGAAGATAGAGATAATAGATAAAAAGTTAAGGAAGGCAATCAGGACACTCTATTGCACTAGGCGGTATCTTTTCAACTGCCACAGTCCGTCTCCACTTCCATCCTCTAGAGATCATCGTCTCCGGTTAGACAGGAACACAACCCTACCCCTAAGAAAGATACTCGTCCCTTCCAACTCGAGGTGAAAGATTCAGCAGCAGTAGCCCTTTCAGAACAGACAGGGTAAAGGGCACAACTAACACAGGAAAAAAAAATAGCAATTCTGCTAGGGGAGGTCACCTGTAGGAAGATGCCTGCAAAAGCAAAGAATGAAATAGTGGTATCATAGGGCGGAACAGTTAACCATGGAAGTTTTTTGTCAGCATACGTATCCCATTCAACATCTCTACCCCTCCCAATTTGACCACCAGGAATGTCATCGTCATACTGCCAGGGATCGGCAATGGATTTAGCCCTTCAGTTAGATGTCCAAGCCGTGCTGGAGAAGGGCCCTCTCCAAGGGGTAAACAATGGCTCCTCAGGATTCTTCAGTCGACTTTCTTGTAGAGAAAGCATCTGGAGACCAGTCATAAACTTCTCAGACATGAAAGAGTTCTTCAAACCTTGTTCAAGATGAAGACTCAAAGCACAATCAGGCAAGCGATCAGGTCATAAGACTTACTGATGATAGACTTAATGGATGTATACTTCAAAACCCCAATCCATCCCGACTCAAGGAAGTACCACTGATTCCTCATAGCAAGCAGTATACCAATTCAAAGACTTTTTTGTCTAAACAGCTCTGTTAGTTTTCACCAAAGTTTTAACTCTGGTTTCTACATGTCCAACAGCATTAGTCTTCTACATTGCATGGATGGTTGGTTGATTTTAGCAGACTTGTTAGACGACCTTCTTCTCCACCCAGACAAGATTCTTTCGTTCTGTAACAATTTGGGGATCGTGATGAATCGGAAGAAGTTAATCCCAATGCCCAGACACAAATTAACCTATCTAGGTATGGACATCGACACATTTGTAGGAAAAATGATATTTTAATTATAAAATAAATTTTTGAATATACTTACCCGGTGAATATATAATAGCTGCAACTCTGCGGCTCGACAGACACATACATAAAAAACTCGCGAGCGATCGCTATGCAGGTTGCGGGTGTGCCCACCAGCGCCAACTGCCGGCCAGATACCACTTTCGGATGTAAACAAAACCTTCAATTTCTTCTCGTCCCACTGCATCTCTATTGGGGAGGAAGGGAGGGTCGTTTAATTTATATATTCACCGGGTAAGTATATTCAAAAATTTATTTTATAATTAAAATATCATTTTTAAATATTTAACTTAGCCGGTGAATATATAATAGCTGATTCACACCCAAGGAGGGGGGTAGAGACCAGAGTTAAATATATTTACAACGTATAAGCTAAGAGTTTTTTCATTTTGACAGTTATCAATATAACAAAACCAAAATAAATAGGTACCTGGTAAGGAAGTAGACTTAGACGATTACTCTGCCTTGTAAGTCTGTCTTCCTTACGGAGCCCAGCGATCCTCTTAGGATGCTGACAGACTCCCAGGAGCTGAAGTATCAAGGGCTGCAACCCATACAACAGGACCTCAACAAACCCCTAATCTGGGCGCTCTCAAGAAATGACTTTGACCACCCGCCAAATCAACCAGGATGCGATAGGCTTCTTAGCCTTCCGAACAACCCATAAAAACAACATTAAAAACATTTCAAGAGACAGATTAAAAGGATATGGAATTAGGGAATTGTAGTGGTTGAGCCCTCACCCACTACTGCACTCGCTGCTACGAATGGTCCCAATGTGTAGCAGTTCTCGTAAAGAGTCTGGACATCTTTCAAGTAAAATAACGCGAACTCTGACTTGCTTCTCCAATAGGTTGCGTCCATGATACTTTGCAGAGATCTATTTGGCTTAAAGGCCACGGAAGTTGCTACAGCTCTAACCTCGTGCGTCTTAACCTTAAGCAAAGATCGGTCTTCCTCACTCAAATGTGAATGAGCTTCTCGTATTAACAATCTGATAAAATATGACAAAGCATTCTTTGACATAGGCAAGGATGGTTTCTTAACCGAACACCATAACGCTTCAGATTTGCCTCGTAAAGGTTTAGTACGAGTTAAGTAGAACTTAAGAGCTCTAACAGGGCATAATACTCTTTCTAGTTCATTGCCTACGATCTCCGATAAGCTAGGAATATCGATAGATTTAGGCCAAGGACGAGAAGGTAGCTCATTCTTGGCTAGGAAACCAAGCTGCAGAGAACAATTAGCTTTTTCTGACGAAAACCCGATGTTCTTGCTGAAGGCATGAAGCTCACTGACTCTTTTAGCCGAGGCCAAGCATACCAGGAAAAGAGTCTTAAGAGTGAGATCTTTCAGGGAGGCTGAATGTAAAGGCTCAAACCTGTCTGACATGGGGAATCTTAGGACCACGTCTAAATTCCACCCAGGTGTAGCCAAACGACGTTCCTTAGAGGTCTCAAAAGACTTAAGGAGGTCTTGCAGATCTTTATTGTTGGAAAGATCTAAGCCTCTATGCCGGAAGACCGAGGCCAACATGCTTCTGTAGCCCTTGATCGTAGGAGCTGAAAGGGAGCGAACTTTTCTCAGGTATAAGAGAAAATCAGCTATTTGGGCTACAGAGGTACTGGACGAGGATACGGAAACTGACTTGCACCAGTCTCGGAAGACTTCCCACTTCGATTGGTAAACTCTAATGGTAGACGCTCTCCTCGCTCTAGCAATCGCACTGGCTGCCTCCTTCGAAAAGCCTCTAGCTCTCGAGAGTCTTTCGATAGTCTGAAGGCAGTCAGACGAAGAGCGTGGAGGCTTTGGTGTACCTTCTTTACGTGTGGCTGACGTAAAAGGTCTACTCTTAGAGGAAGACTTCTAGGAACGTCTACCAGCCATCGAAGTACCTCGGTGAACCATTCTCTCGCGGGCCAGAGGGGAGCAACTAACGTCAACCTTGTCCCTTCGTGAGAGGCGAATTTCTGCAGTACCTTGTTGACAATCTTGAATGGTGGGAATGCGTAAAGATCTAGGTGTGACCAATCTAGGAGGAAGGCATCTATATGTATTGCTGCTGGGTCTGGGACTGGAGAGCAATAGATTGGAAGCCTCTTGGTCAGCGAGGTTGCAAAGAGATCTATGGTGGGTTGACCCCAAGTCGCCCAAAGTCTCTTGCACACATCCTTGTGGAGGGTCCATTCGGTTGGAATTACTTGACCTTTCCGACTGAGACAATCTGCTAGGACGTTCAAGTCGCCCTGGATGAACCTCGTTACTAGGGAGATGCCTCGATCTTTTGACCAGATGAGCAGGTCCCTTGCGATCTCGTACAGAGTCAGTGAGTGGGTACCTCCCTGTTTGGAAATGTACGCCAAGGCCGTGGTGTTGTCCGAGTTGACCTCCACCACCTTGCCTCGAAGGAGATTCTCGAAGCTTATCAAGGCCAGGTGAACCGCCAAAAGCTCCTTGCTGTTGATATGCATGCTCCTCTGACTCGAGTTCCACAGACCTGAGCATTCCCGACCGTCCAGCGTCGCGCCCAAGCCCAAGTCCGATGCGTCCGAGAAGAGAACGTGGTTGGGTTTCTGAACTGCTAGGGGAAGACCCTCTCGTAGACTGATATTGTCTTTCCACCAAGTCAGACAAGTCTTTATCTTTTCGGAAATCGGGATCGAGACCGCCTCTAACGTCTTGTCCTTTTTCCAGTGAAAAGCTAGATGGAATTGTAGAGGTCGGAGGTGTAGCCTTCCTAGCGAGACAAATTGCTCCAGGGATGACAGCGTTCCTACCAGACTCATCCAAAGCCTGACTGAGCAGTGTTCTTTCTTCAACATCTTCTGGATGACGAGCAGGGCTTGATCTATTCTGGGGGCCGACGGAAAAGCCCGAAAAACTTGACTGTGAATCTCCATCCCTAAATACAGAATAGTTTGGGATGGGACCAGCTGTGACTTTTCCAAGTTGACTAGGAGTCCCAATTCCTTGGTCAGATCTAGAGTCCACTTGAGATCCTTCAGAGAGCAATGACTGGAAGAGGCTCTGAGAAGCCAGTCGTCCAAATAAAGGGAGGCTCGGATGTCCGATAAATGGAGGAATTTTGCCACATTCCTCATAAGCCTCGTAAACACGAGAGGAGCCGTGCTTAGGCCAAAGCACAGGGCCCGAAACTGGTACACCACATCGTCGAAGACGAATCTCAGAAAAGGTTGGGAGTCTGAGTGAATGGGGATGTGGAAGTAAGCGTCCCTTAGGTCTAGAGAGACCATCCAGTCTCTCTTTCTGACCGCTGCTAGGACTGACTTTGTGGTCTCCATGGTAAACTTCGTCTTTGTGACAAAGACATTCAGAGCACTGACGTCTAGCACCGGTCTCCAACCTCCTGTCTTCTTTGATACTAGGAAGAGACGGTTGTAAAACCCCGGTGATTGAAGGTCCGAGACTTTGACCACCGCTCCCTTCTCTAGTAAAAGAGACACTTCCAGTTTCAGGGCTTGTCTCTTTGCTTCCTCTCGGTACCTGGGAGAGAGATCGATGGGGGACGTCGCTAGAGGAGGTCTGCGTACAAAAGGGATTTTGTACCCCTCTCTGAGCAACCTCACAGATTGTTGATCTGCGCCTCTCTTCTCCCAGGCTTTCCAGAAGTTCTTGAGTCTGGCACCTACTGCTGTCTGAAGTTGCGGGCAGTCAGACTCTGCCCCGAGAGGACTTGGATCCTTTCCTCTTTCCTCTCTTCCCTTCGGCACGAGCACCTCCCCTGCTGGAGGCTCTGCCACGAAAGGGCGGGATAAACTTGGACGCTGGAGTGTCTATCCTAGGTCTAGCAGACAAGGCAGGCAAAGGGGGAGCTTTGCGAGCCGAGGACGCAACTAAATCGTGGGTGTCCTTCTGCACTAAAGACAAGGCAATTTCCTTAAATAAGACTTCAGGAAACAAGCACTTAGACAAGGGCGCAAAGAGTAGCTCAGATCTTTGGCATGGCGTCACTCCTGCTGACAGAAAAGAGCACAGAGACTCTCGTTTCTTAAGGACTCCGGACGTGAATGAAGCGGCAAGCTCGTTGGACCCATCGCGGACGGCCTTGTCCATGCAGGACATAATGAGTAAGGAAACATCCCTATCAGCAGATGAGATTTTCCTACTCAGGGCTCCCAAACACCAGTCCAGGAAGTTAAAGACTTCAAACGCCCTAAATATGCCTTTAAGAAGATGGTCCAGGTCCGAAGGTGACCAACTAATCTTCGAGCGTCTCATGGCAAGGCGACGGGAGAGTCTACAAGACTTGAGAAGTCGCCCTGGGCAGAGGCAGGAACTCCCAAGCCGAGAACTTCTCCCGTGGCATACCAGACGCTCGATCTAGACGAGAGTTTAGATGGGGGGAAGGCAAATGCCGTCTTCCCTAAACTCCTCTTGGTCTCTAACCAATCGCCTAACAGCCGTAAAGCTCTCTTGGATGAGCAAGAGAGAACGAGTTTCGTAAAGGCTGGCATGGTAGCAGGAACGCCTAAAACAAACTCGGACGGCGGCGAACGAGGAGCCACAGAAATAAAGTGATCAGGGAACAACTCTTTAAAAACAACCATGACTTTTCTAAAGTCCAAAGATGGTGGAACTGCTTTAGGCTCATCTAATTCTGAAGGCTGATCCTCAGGCTGTGGTTCAGCAACGTCCTCATCTGACAGTTCCTCATCTGAAAACTGATGAGAAAACGGCAAAGGTGTAGGCAACGTTTGACTCGCAGAGTCCGGTCGCACTGGTGCATACGTGACGGAGCAGGACGCAGCGTCCTGAAACTGCTGAACAGTCTGGGAACTGTCAACAACAACAGGTGCGCGAGGACGCACAGCGTCCACCCGAGACTGTTTAGACCGTCTGGGTTGTGCAGTCAACACTATACCATACCGGGTTGCGGAGGTTGACGCACCACGTCAAAACAAGTCAACTCTGATGGTTGGTGAACGTCCTGAACGTCACCAATCGCATCAGTGCGTTGCCTAACGTCAACGTGCGGCTGGAAATCCACACTGGATCGCATTGGGGGAGGAACAACCCCAACTGGTTGACGCGAGAGAGCTACATCAACGTCAACAGGACGCACAACAGAACGCTTGGATGGCTGATGGCCAGTAGGTTCAACGGAAACCTTCTCAGCGTTGTAGTCCTCCATCAAGGACGCAAGCTTAGACTGCATGTCTTGCAGTAACATCCATTTAGGGTCTACGGAAGCAGGTGCGGTAACAGACGGGGTTAGCGACTGAGACGGCACAACTTTGCCTCTCTTAGGCGGCGAGCAGTCATCAGATGACGGCAACGGGTCCGAACTGTCCCAGCGGCTACATCCGGGACGTTGGACTTGTCCTGAAGGGACCGACTTGCGTTTTAACGGTCTAGAGACCTTGGTCCAAGGTTTCTTACGTGAAACACCTTCGGACGACGAGGTAAAAATGGGCTCTCTCGTCTTATGGTAGGGGCGATCTTGACGAGATACGCCTGATACCAAAGAGGGAACGTCTGTTCGCTGATCAAGGCCTCTCGAACCCATAAGTCGTACGACATTGCTTCTCCCCTGGGCTTGGGAGCTTGCAAGAGGTCCCGGACTAGGTGGACGACAGGCACGAACAGACGAACCCTCGGTCGCAACACTGTTCACAACACTTTGCGTAACATTTGGCACTTTCCCACTTTCCGCCGTGGCACTTTGGCACTTGAGTTCCTTCACGTCCGCCATGAGTTGATTCCGGTCACTTGCTAAAGCCTCAACTCTCTCCCCCAAGGCATGAATAGCACGCATCATGTCTTGCATAGACGGTTCCTGAGTGCTAGGAGGGGGGTTAGGAACAACCACTACAGGGGAAGGATTAGGTTCAGGGGCATGTGGAGAGGAAAAATCTACGGACCTAGAAGAACTTCTCCTTACCCTATCTCTCTCTAGTCTGCGTGTATATTTATCAAATTCGATAAAATCGAATTCCGAAAGGCCCACGCATTCCTCACACCGATCTCCCAATTGACAGGTTTTACCCCGACAATTGGAACAAACAGTGTGAGGGTCGAGAGAAGCCTTTGGAAGACGCCTATTACAGTCCCTAGCATTACACTTTCGAAACTTGGGAACTTGAGAAGGGTCAGCCATTTTGAATTAGTCAAGGGAAAATTCCAAAAAACGATCTAAGTCATCAACAAATAATCCGAATCAAAAAAGAGTTCAAGGGTTTAATTTGAAGAAAAACACCTGTACAGTACTGCGAAAGCTCAAACCAAATTAAAGTACTTCACCAAATATGATGGGAAAAACTCCAGGTTCTACAGCGAGTAAAAGTACGTCTTGTCGTCAACGTCGACAGAGAAGAAATTGAAGGTTTTGTTTACATCCGAGAGTGGTATCTGGCCGACAGTTGGCGCTGGTGGGCACACCCGCAACCTGCATAGCGATCGCTCGCGAGTTTTTTATGTATGTGTCTGTCGAGCCGCAGAGTTGCAGCTATTATATATTCACCAGCTAAGTTAAATATTTAAAAATATTTCCATCTTTGGATAGACAGGTATACTTTCAAGTGGTGGTTCTCCCTTTCTTTCAACAGCACCATCTGCCAGCACAGCTTTGCCAGAAGTTATTGGGATGCCTAGCCTCCCTAGAACATCTTCCAAACTGTTGTCTCCACCAGAGGACCCTTCAATGGGAAGTGAAGAAACACTGGTCTGGTCACAAGGCAACAGCACTACTCTATTGTTAGCTCCAATAGGGGGAGGTTTCCAGACTTGATCTGTAATGGTGGCTGGACACGACAAAACCTTTTAAAGAGCTTGCCCCTGTTATCACTTCCCCAAAATCTTTATCTGTTCATGGACAAGTCTCAGGAAAGATTGGGAGCTCACCTCCTAGCACCCAGACACTGGCCCAACCAGGAGCATCTAAGTCATATCAACATGTTGGAACTTCGAGCTGCTCTTCTCATAGTCCAGAGTCCCTGAAATACCCTGTTCCTGAGCACCCTCATCCTCTGCCACAAGCTAGGGTTAGGCAACATGCTCGGGAGAGGCTAACCCCCATCCCCCTTGTGTACAACCAGGATGGAACCAAGTACCTAAGTACATAATCAGGCCTGAGGAAAGCCTGGGCAAGCATACAGGTACAGGAGACATTCTGGTATGTGACCCACTGGAATTTTATTGTGAATGTTGTGAAAAATGTAAGGGTGATAAACCTAGACTAGGTACATGAAAATTTTAGAATTAATGCATCGTGAACATATTGGGGAAATGGGAGGGAGCCATTAAGTAAGGAGTTGGTAAGCAAGTAAGGAAGAGATGGCATGTAAGGAGTTGCTAAGTAAAGATAAGCAGATAAAAAAGGATGAGCCAATAAGTAAGGAGGAGCCAATAAGTAGGGAGGAACCCACAGTGTAGGTTAGGTTAGGTTACATTCCTGTACATTGCTCATTGTGTGTTTTCTCCAACCCAAAAATCCCATGATCCTGGTATGAATCCCCAGCCATGTTCTCCCAGGAGATCCTGTATCTCTCAAACTATTCATATTCAATACAGTAGAAATCAAATTCACATTCGTTGGAAACATACATTATATAGATAAACTATATTCTAATGTCATGAATCTAACCCTGGTCTACAGTAAAATTACCACTTATAAATTACCAACAAGGATGAATAACATTTGCTTACATTAGCTCAAGTTGAAAGTAGTGTTATGACTAATAGCCTAACAAAGCTGACCTGACCTAGTGAGTGTAACCATACTCATGCACTGTTCAGATATCAATATGTTCAATGGATACGAAAAAGACATTTTAACTAGTCGTAAATAAGTGGGGGTTGCTTCATGCATATAAGAGTACGAAAACTGCATGTCAGGTTAGGTAGGTAGGGAGTGAAAATTAGATTTTGATCATTACCATTGGGTAGTAATCATCATCATCTCCTCCTACACCTACTGACGCAAAGGGCCTCGGTCAGATTTCACCAGTCGTCTCTATCTTGAGCTTTTAATTCAATACTTCTCCATTTATCATCTCCTAATTCGTGCTTTGTAGTCCTCAGCCATGTAGGCCTGAGTCTTCCAACTCTTCTAGTCCCTTGGAGAGCCCAGATGAAGGTTTGGTGAACTAATCTCTCTTGAGAAATGTGAAGAGCATGCCCAAACCATCTCCATCAAGCACATTTTTAAATTAGAACATACTGTACAGTATTCACAATTTCTCCTTACGTTAACGACTTTACATATTCTTTTGACACAAAATGTTCTTTCAATTTGACTCTTCCATGGAACTTTTCCCAGAAACTCTTCATTGTCATGTAAAAAATCATTTACTTAAATAAGGGAACTCAACAGAAGTCAGCAAGAGTTAGGGGGTCACAGAGGGTTACAAATGAAGCAAAGCACCCACAGGGTAAATAAGGACATGGAGATGTAGGTTGGGTTAAGTGTGGGTACTTAAGGTTAGTACATAATGCTTTAATTTCACTACAACTATATTCATTGACATGTCTGCATAGAAAATGAGACTACTGATGTTGCATTCTATTAGTGAAAGAATATCAAGTAAATGATTCCTTTTTATGCAACAAGGAGACATTTCTGGGAAAGTTTGCATGCAAGAAAGTCATATTTGAAAGAGTAAAATTGCATAAATAAAAAATACTTGAAATTCATATTAATTTGAAGTGAAATTGTAAATATTTACCTATTTACCAGCCAATGTATAGAAACCTCAAACGTTACCCTATGGCTAAAACCCGTGAATGCTAGACTAGGCACAAAGATAAGCTGTCAACTTCCATAAATAACCTAATTAAACATCAAAACAATCCCAGGGCTAAAATGTTTGGCTAGCGTAACTTACATAGGCCTACATGGTATACTAATTAACATAGGGTACAAGCCTAAGCTTCTGTCTAACTAGATTAAGAGCTTTCATTATAGAACAGTACATCATTAGGTCAGTAGAACTTGCATAAATGATTAGATCTTTGCAAATACACTATTTTGAATCCCATATACTACTGGTGGTAACGTCTGTTAAAAAAGTTACAGATTTTATTAAAATAAATTCTGTTTTACTCTGTTTGTCATATTAGCACATACCACAGGAGCCTTCTTCCTCCTGGTAGTTCTGCAAACACATGCAGATGGTGCTTCTGTCATAAGTTACTTGTACGAACAGAATAGAGGGCCCAATCTTTCATATTCTAAGGCTCTTTGTTATTTATTTTCAATACTGTACTGGAAAATACAATATAATAACTTATTTTATTTATCATGTTAATAATGAAAGGTTAGCGTAGAAACGTGTGTTTGATATATTGTCTGATAATAGGAAATGGAAGCAAAGTCCAGGTTCAAACAGAGGCTGGAGCACGAAGTTACAATTCACCCCCCCCCCCCCATTTAATTATGTAAAATTGATAATTAACGCTGAAATCCTTGACCTAAGGCCTAACGTGCACAGCGAAACATATTCCGCTTGCCAAAACATAGGAGCAATGAGATAATATTTGATCATAAGCGAAGCAAGCTACGGCAGCACAAAAGCCAATAAATCATTAGCTTAATTATGTAAAAAAATATTTGTGGTACGATGAACACTGCTATGAATGACTCCAGAGAAAATGAGAGGGAAAATTTTATTTTCTATGTCCCTGGAAGTCCTGGCAAACAAAGCTCTAGAGTTTTGACCGTTTCATTACTATTCCTTGGTTTGGATTCCAGTAACTTTTGGGGAGTGTATGTATGATAGCGGCCACCTGCATGTATGATTACAGCTTGAAATACAGCAGTGTAAGGGGGGTTGCAGGGAGCGTTAGCACCCCGCCGTTAGGTAAGTAGGTAAGGACACGGCTTGAAGGTTAGGTTAGGGGGGGAAAGTTAAGGTTAGTTGATGTTCATTTTTAATCCACAAGGGAGGAACTGGCAGCTGACAAACAAACACTCCATTTTTTGTAAAGGTAAAGGTGTCTGGTTTCAGTTTCTGTTTCATCAGAATAGATGCTCGCCAGAACATCAGCCGGGCAAGCCCAACACCCCACAGTGGTGCCCAACTACAGCAGTGGCTTCACCAGTAAACAAGTTAAACTCATGGTCCCAGACTGGGACAAATCTGCTGCCATGCAAATGCTTGGTGAACATGTTACCACTGTGCTAGCCAGATGTACAGTAATACGACGACTGTTTTTTTTATGATTATGACTGGCGGAAACAAGTTCAAAAATTTTATTTCATATATTATACAATTAGACTGATATACCGTATATTTTAAGGTGCTTCAAACATAATTGAAGACAATACCTAGCGCAATGGAATAGCTTTTCAGTTATTGTTGTCGACCCACCATAACATTATAGATTTCCGCCAGAAATATTTATCATAAACGTTCATAACACAATTATATACGTTAAAATAAAGTCTTTTTTTCCACAAAACGATTATTGCAATTCCATAATTTTACCGATACTGTGGCTTTTACACAAGACTTACCTTAAATCCTAAAACGTGAGTGATAAGCTCTTTGGTCAATGCATCAAATTTTTCCTGGTGGGCCATATTGTACTATTTCTCACTGACCTGTTATTGATAATTGACTTTAAGATTACTATGATAAATCTCTTAACATGTTAAAGACAAAACATCTTCGTCAATGGTTTGACAGAATTAATTGCTACCGCGCCGTTTGACAGTTTGTTATTGTACGGATTAGAGAAGTCACTAGAGCGCGGTCCTCAATACAAATCTCAAGCGACGAGACACAGGAGCAGGAATATGTTAATAATGGCGAGTCCATTGAGGTATCATTACAATTATTAATACTTGCTAAGCTACAACCCTTCTTGGGGAAGCAGAATGCTATAAGCCCAGGGGCCCCAACAGGGAAAATAGTCCCGTGATGAAAGGAAACAAGGAAACATAAAATGTTTCAAGAATAGCAACAACATTAAAATAAATATTTCCTATATAAACTACAAAAACTTTAACAAAACAATAGGAAGATAAATTAGATAGAATAGTGTGTCCGAGAGTACCCTCAAGTAAGAGAATTCTAACACAAGACAGTGGAAGATCATGGTACAAAGGCTATGGCACTACCCAAGACTAGAGAACAATGCTTTGGTTTTAGAGTGTCCTTCTCTTAGAAGAGCTGCTTACCATAGCCAAAGAGTCTCTTCTATTTTTACCAAGAGGAAAGTAGCCACTGAGCAATGAGAGTGCAGTAGTTAACCCCTTGGGCGAAGAGGAATTGTTTGGTAATCTCAGTGTTGTTAGGTGTGTGTGAGGACAAAGAATATGTAAATGGGCCAGACTACTAGGTGTATGTGTAGGCAAAAGGAAAGTGAACCGTAACCAAAGAGAAGGATCCAATGTAGTACTGTCTGGCCAGTCAAAGGATCCCATAAGTCTATTGTGGTAGTATTTGAATTCTCTCACCTCTAGGTTGAGCGGGCGTAAAGGGAGTCGCTCCTGTTTACTTTGTAACAAGTCGCCTTCTCCATTTCATTCCACATCACAGCAAGTTATGAATGTTATATCTTCCTGATCCTTCGAGAATTGCACAAAGAGAATGTACAGTACCTTACAAGGAAAACACAACAAGACATCAGAATTTTTCTCCAAATTTTATCTCCAGAAATTAAAGAAAAAAAAATGAATTTGATTACCAAATACCTTTATCCTACCAACGTTCCTTAAATGGAACATGATTTTCTGACCATTATATTCCAATAAGAAATATATTATCACATTTCTTCCCATTTCTTTGGTCGAAATAAGTTCTTTTCTCCAGAAAATTTTTAAAAATTAATTTGAAATAATTTCTCTCTCAACGATTTAAAAATGTTAATAATTGCCATTTTTACGCATTCCTGAATAAATGTCTTGTATTTGTTGTGATGAAAATATAATACTTTATTACCACTAACTAAAACTTATGTAGAAACTCTGGTATTTCATAATTAAAATATTACGAAAAAAGGTCAAACCTAAGGAATCTCCTCAGAATGGCCTAAGAGAGTTTGTTCCTCCAAAGAAGTCAGGAAAGGAGATACCAGTTGTTAATTTTGCAGTCAATCCTATTGGTTACCAGTTTGACCCCTTGCGAGAATTTTTCTCTGACTGGAGCGAAGAGTATGAATTAGATAATTACTATAGTCTACAGTCGATAGGGATAACAGTACAAAAAATAGAGTCCATTTCCTATAAGGATGAGTATTATCATGTTACTCTGCCTTGGAAGGAGGATATGATTAAAAAAACAAAAAAAAAGTTCCTTCTAACTTGAAATTATCTTTAGCGGTAGCCGAAAGAGAGCATGAGGAGAAGCTAGATAGTAAGGGTATGTCGAAAAAATATGAAGAGGATCTACCAGCAAGAGCCGTTAGGTATATAACCAGTATAAAGAAGAGCACCAGGTCAGGCATATATCCCCAGCCCCCATCGACCTGTTATCAAGATGGATGAGTTAGTTACTACCAAAATAACGCCTGTGTTTAATTGCTCTCTAAAGATCGGAAAAGCTCCTTCGCTTAATGAAGCTGCCTTCCAGGGCATTGGCCTGATGAATAACCCGTTATATCTTAGAACCAGCGATTATGTTATCCTTGCGGACATAATAAAGGCTTTCCTTTAAATTAGACTCCCTCTTGATGAGGAAAGGAATTTTTTTTTTTTTCAGAGAGAAATTGATAGCAAATATGTCCCCTATAGGTATAATACCATAATATTTGGTTTTGTGAGTTCCCCTTACATCGCGAATTACCAAGGAATATTCAGCCCCATCTGATGGCGAACTCCCACATTGAGGTATCCAATTTAATTCATTATAAATTTTATGTTGATAATTCAATCTTTACAACCAACAATGTAAAGGAGCTTCGTCATACGTTTCATAACATAAATAAGGTTATGATCTCTGGAAGTTTACCATTAAGGGAATGGTCTTCTCATGATAGGTCTGTTCTTTCTCACCTTAAAGAAGAAGAAAATGTCTTTCTCCCTAGGTTAGTGTGTTAGGGTATTTGTACAATAAGAGAGACGATTCTCTAAAACTTAAGAAGGCCTATCTTAACTGTAATGCCACAAAAAAGAGGCAGATTTTATCTTCACCCTCTGTATTTGATCCAATAGGAATGTTTGCACCAGTTCTGTTGCAAGAGAAATTTTCAATAAGAGAAACATGCCATAAATTAATTGACTGGGATCAAGATTTAGATAGTAATCTCTTAGTTCGATGGTGTAGGCTAAGCAAAACCTTTGAAGAAGTAAGCAGTGTCCCCTTTAAAAGGAGATGATTTAATATAAACTTTCCTATCAAATTGTACATATTTGCTGATGCTTCTAAAGAAGCGTATGCATTCACTATTCATGTTGTTCAGGGTGAGAATTGCTCACTCTTGTTCGCTAAGGTTAAAGTCTCTCCTATAAAAGAGAGAACTCTTCCTACATTAGAGCCGGTAGCTGCTCAACTATACCTGAAGTGCCTGAAGACAATATCTGACAGAGGTCAAATTTCTGGCTGTCAACTATGTTTCATTTCAATGTATTTTGAGTCATCAGCAGCTATTGCCTGACCCTCCCTGGTCCTAGCTTGGGTGGAGAGGGGCCTTGTGCGCTGGTCATATGTATATATGGTAGGTCTCTATGGCGTTGTTCTGCTAGCTGGGCCATTGTCACTGTCTCTTGTCTCTGGAATTCACAAGTGGTCTTTGAACTTTTAAACCAAGTGCATGTAGGGTAAGCCCTTAGAATCACATAGGGGGATCACCTACGGACCTAGAGAGTCCATGCTGCATCACTTTGGTCCCTACGTTGACTGACTCTCCATCCTACTACTTAGCGTCAGTTTCTGCTTCCCTTTCACTTTGCTGTCCAAATTCTAACTTTTGCTTCATGATGCAACTTCAGGATTTTCTCCCATTTGTACTTTGGCACTCAATGGGCTCAAAACCCCAATGCTGCACTATAGGACCCAAATTTCACGAATCAATCAATTTACACAAAGAGGTATGTCTGTTCATTTCTATTGCAATTTCACTAATCCGTTGAAAGTATGCTTAGCATACTAAAGGTCATATTCTTTAAGACCTGTTTAAATATTGGTAATCAGGAAAAATGACATATTAAGAAGTGGTACCAATGTTATAATCTCCTACCCCAATAACTCAATTGATTTCCCAGACATCTATACAATGAAATACATCTCAATCATGGCGCAAACCCTTTTTATATGGATTTGTTCACAACCATTTTAGAAACATCCTATTCGATCATAAATGATCATTTGAAAATCGTGGTGTCCCAAACAGAAGTCCAACGACGTTACTCTATTGATATCTATATCCACTAGATTCCAAATATAGAAAAAAACCAAGCAGGTCCAATAACTGTAGAATTTCTGTCATATATAACATAAATATAGGCTCAACAAAGTTCCCCGTCACTGTTAATGTTAACGTCCCGCTGACGGGATGAAAAATAAACATACATACGAATAGGGAGGTTAAATGTAATCTTAAAGTTTGTACCTCAGCATACCTATAACAGCTCTCAAAGATCTACCTCATTGGGGTTTTGATATAAAATTATCTGCTATGGTATGAATTTATTAGCAGACAATATTATTACCTACATAATCCCATATATATATATATATATATATATATATATATATATATATATATATATATATATATATATATATATATATATATATATATATATATAGAGAGAGAGAGAGAGAGAGAGAGAGAGAGAGAGAGAGAGAGAGAGAGAGAGAGAGAGAGAGAGACTTGTTTCCGTAACATACAGGACGAACAAATAATGTAATCACTGATTCCCGCCAGGCATCAAAGGAAAAGACGAAAGGTGCACCTCTCGCGCTTTTAAAAAAAAAAAAAAAAAAAAAAAAAAAAAAAAAAAAAAAAAAAAAAAAAAAAAAAAAAAAAGTTTCTTCGTCGGTTGTCATTTCCTTTGAGGAACAAAACAGGATATTGAGAGAATGGAAGAAAAAGGAAAGGTCTGGAAAGTGGGTTTTGTGCTTCTTGGCCTTTTTTTCAACTTGGAGTCAAATGGGAAAAGGCTACCTCGATTAGATTGCTAAGTACTGATGGGTGATAAAAAGAAAAGCAAATAGGATATCGATATATAGTTAAAAATATGAAAATCGAAACTAAGGTGTGACTATAACGAACTCGAATTGCGAAGACTACAAAAAAAAAAAAAAAAAAAATGGATGGATAAAAGAGAAGATTACTATAGAATTAAAAGACAAACAGTTCTAACTCGGAAATATATAATAAACCGAATGTAATACAGTTAAAACTGTGGAACCAAAACTAGGGAAAATAAATGGGAGGACTAGAAGTATAATAGGATAAACCTTATACAAAAAAAAGGTCATTGATATATTTACTTTGCAAAGCAATCTCCAAATGCATTCCCGTGAGCAGTAAATTCATTCATTCTTAACCCGAGGAAAACTAGGGTTTTAACCAAAACAAATCACGTCCTAACTTAAGAGGCATTTTGTCTCAGCCATGTTGCATTATATTTCTGACGCCCAAAACTATTTTCTCAAGGCATGAGTCATCTTCTCAAGACCAATCATAATTTTCAAACTCTTTTTTTATTTTGGTTGAGAGGAATTTAGTATTAGTCATTTTCTTCTCTGAGTAAAGGGTCTTTCTATTTTGCATTATTCTCTTTTTTTTTCTAGGTGTAGTTGTTTCTGATCTTGAGGTCTTTATCAACCGAAATCTTGGTCTCGGTTATTTTTTAAAGAATAAACGAACATTCCTTAAGTACCAAAAGGCTTAAGAGTGTTGGTGCAGACCACCGCACTCTGACCAACCAACAAAGACGGTCGATGAAAAGTACTCTGGTTTTGCCAGTCAGCCAGTCAGACTGACAGATACAAATTCTTGTTA